>NW_024070197.1:52249723-52269670 GCF_014754425.2 Oryx dammah
GTGCGCTCACAGATGTCCACCACGCCTCTCCTACCGCCCAGTCCTGGGGACAGCTCGGGGCTCCCCACTCACCTTGCAGCTCAGCAGGGGCGTTGTGACTGTTCTGGTGCAGATACGGCTGGTCCAGGGAGTGCGTGGAGAGGCTGCCGGACAGGGGGTTGGCCGCGGGGTTGCAAGGGGACAGGGGCTGCTGCTTGATGTAGGAGGCGCTGCTGTTGAGCGCCGCCGAGGCAGAGGGAGGCCAGGCGGCCGCGGAGCCGGAGTAGACGGCGTGGGGCTCCATGACCCCGCCTGCCGCCGCCGGCAGCAGCGGGGAGGCGGGCACTGAGCCGTCGTGGTGCGGGTACTCGCCGGCCGCCGTGCCGCCGCAGCTGCCCATGTACGAGTGGCCACCGTTGGCGGGCAGGTGGGGCACCGAGTGGCTGGGCAAAGCCATGCCGTCCACGTTGCCCGGCAAGTGGCCGTTCATCATGCCCAGACCTCCCTCCAGCGCCAGGCTGTTGGGCGGGCACGAGAGGCCGCCGGCAGAGCCCTGGAAGCTGTAGGTGTCCGGGAGGTGGTTGAAGCCGAGCCCGTTCATCATGCTGTACATGGGCTTGAGCGCCTGGCATTTCCTTCGGAAGCCGCGCGGCCGCCGCCGAAAGGAGCCCTCCTCGAACATGAACTCGCTGGCCGGGTCGATGGTCCAGTAGTGGCCCTTGCCCGGCCGCCCGAGGCCCTTGGGCAGCTTGATGAAGCACTCGTTGAGCGAGAGGTTGTGGCGCACGGAGTTCTTCCAGCCCTGGTAGGAGCCGCGGAAGAAGGGGAAGCGGCTCTGCAGGAACTGGTAGATCTCGCTGAGCGTCAGGCGCTTGGTGGGCGAGCTCTGGATGGCCATGACGATGAGCGCGATGTACGAGTAGGGCGGCTTCTCCGGGCGCCGGATGCCGGCGTTCGTCTTCTTGGCCTTGGACGGGCCGGACGACGCGGGGTCCATGGCCGCGCCGCCTCCCCCGCCGCCGCCGCCGCCGCCGCCGCCGCCGTGCGGTGGCTGCTGCTTCTCGGGCGCCGAAGACATCGGGTGGCTGCTGCCGCCGCCGCCGCTGCCGCTGCTGCTCTGCGCGGCCGAAGAGCCGGGAGGAGGAGGAGGAGGAAGGGGAGGGGGAGGGGGAGGGGGCCGAGGGGGAGGGGGCTGCGCGCGCGGGGCTGGCTACACCTCTGCCGTCATCGGCGGCCGCTTCTCCGCAGCGAGCCTCGGCGCGCCCTCCCCCGCCCGCCCGTCCTCCCCGAGGAGCGGCCGGGTCCGCGGGCGGTTGGCGCAGAGCCCCCCGCTCTCCCTCCCGCTCCCTCCTCCCCCTACTCTCCTCCCTCTTTCCCTCCCGCCCTCCCACAAGGGAAGGAGGCGAGCAGAGGCTGAGAGCAGCCTCTTTGCAGCCTGGGCGGAGGCCGCGAGGAAGCCCCCACCACCACACACACACACACACACCGGTTTTTTTGAGGGGGGAGGCGCCCCCCTCTCGGGCCTGTGGCCGTGCGCCCCCGCGGGGAGCAGCGCTCGGTCCTCGCCACCCGCGGCGCTCGGCTCCACGACTCCAGCCGAGGCCGCCCGCTCCGTGTCGTCTCTCGGCGGCGGCGTCTCGCGCGGGCCGGCGTAAGACCCTCCAGGAGTTCCCTCCCCTCCCAGCCCCCCTCCGGCACCCCGCGGTGGTGGGCGCTTAAAGGGCCCCCACCCTCGCCTCCCAGCGGCCGCCTGCGGAACCCGCCCCGCCTCCACCAACCTGGCGAGCAAGTGTTAATGCGCCCTCGGCCCGGGGTTCAGCCCAGCTGCGCGCTGGCCACCCCCTCCCCGCCCCCCACCCCGCCTTCCCTACCCGGGCCGCGCGGAGGAAAACGCAGCCGGAGTCCCGGGCCTTCCCCGACGCGTACTTCCCGGTGGCGAATCGCAACTGCAGTGGCGGCTGTGACCGCCGGGTCGTGGCCATCGCGGGCACAGCCGGCTGGGCTACGAGTCCCCGCGGCCGGCGGGCGGGTGTTCCAGCGAGGGACCGCCTACCCTCTCTCCCCGCCCCGGGAAGGACTGCGCCGCGCCCGGGACTTTTCGGACTCGCCCAGCAGCGCGCGAGCAGGCGGGCAGCCGCTGGAGCCGAGCGCGGGCGGAAAACGAAAGCGCAGGGCGGATCGCTGCAGCTTTGTCTCCGGCGCCGCGGGTCGTTCGGGGAGCGAGTGAGAACCTCTGGCCTTGCGGGGAACCAGTACCCCACGGGCTCCTTCAACAAGTGGCGGGGCGCATTCACTAACGTGTGCACTCGTGCGTACACTGATGCACAGGCAAACGCGGTAAATTTCGCAGACTCAGACCTGCAAACACAACCGCGTTCGTTCCCACTTAGGCACACATGGCGTTCAGGCATGTGCGTGCCCACTCACGCGCTCGCTCACGCACACACAAAAGGCCCAAAGGAGCTTCAGTTCGCACCTACTCTCACTCGTGTGTACACCAGCCACGCTCTGATCTGAGCCCACACATAGCTCAGCTGACACCCCCACCCCCAACATACACGCTGAAAACCCGCCTATTTGGCCCCGCGATGCTTGTGTCCCCGCTTCGCAAGAGCAGGTTCCGATTTCTCGCAAATGGTAAAGGCCCTGGCAGGAAGTTTATACGGCCCAACGTAAACACGTTCTGGGGGATTCTTTAATAATAATAATAGAATTCCGCGAGCGCGGGGGGGAGTTGGCCTAATGCCCCTGTGGGCTCGGCCTGCCGCCGCCGCGGGGGCCTCTGACACTGCGCGCCAGGCCAGGTTCCGGAAGGCAGTCTGCGCGGGCGGGGAGCGCGGGCCCGGGCGGCCCTCGCGCGCCAGGCTGCCCGCAGCAGGGGGCTCGCACGCAGCCCTCCTCCGCCACCCTCCAGGCGCTGGGGTGCGGGCTAGGACGAGGTGGGGGGCGGAGGCGCCGAGCGCAAGACGGCGCAGGAGCCGGGCGCGACGTCGCACGCGGGGAGCCAGGTGAGTGCAGTTCGCTCCGCAGACTTCCGAGGAAGGAGGCGAGGGGTGTTTTCGCGGGTCATCTCGAGAAGCCAGGACGCCGTGCCCCGGCGCAAGCAGGGGCGAGAGGCGTGTGCTGGGCTCGAAGTGTGGCACCGCGGCGCTTTTCAAAGCCCACCGGCCTCCCTGGTTTCTCTGGCCTCCTTGTCACCCGCTGACCCACCCCTCCCTCGCTCCGACGCCTGCAGCCTCGGCGGTAGACGCCTCGTCGCCTTCGGGGCGCCTGGCACGTCCGTGCGAGGAGCTGGGCGTCTCAGCGGCGTAGCTTACCCTGGCGGAGCGCGCTCTAGGCAAAGCCATCTTCTCTGCGCCGCGCTTCCGCTCGGCTCTCCCAGTGTCTCGGCTCCGCACGCTGGCAGGGGCCGGCTGGGGAAGGGGGGGTGAGAGACGTGACAGCGTAGTGTGTGGTTGTGTCTTCGCGCAGGGAGACGCGCGCTGGCAGACCCATCTCCGCTTGACACAGCCCGGCCGGCACCCGCCGAACGCAGGCATCCTGAGCAAGGCGCACGGCCTCCATCCCTCACACGGCTCAGGCGCCCCAGCGCTCGCACGAGCGCTCAGGCCCTGCCTACCCGCTGAGGACACACTTTCGGTTACTTGCAAACACTCCTGCCCTGCACGCTCGCCCACGCACAGCCGGCCGCACAAGCACGGCAGCTCCTCTCCCGCGCGCACACGTCCACGCACACGCACTCTCATGTTCTCTCTCTCTCCATCACTTTTTTTTCTTCCACCAAACGGCCACTGTAGGGTAGGAGGCCCCGCGGCGCCGGGAGGGAAGTTCCCCGCGCAGGGGTCCGATACCGCCCGCTGCTGGGAACGCGTCTGACCTTTATAGAAGAGAAGCTAACCAGGGAGAGGGCCCTCTCCCAAGGCAGCGAGGGGCGAAGGCTCCCAGAAAGTGATAGTGACACCTCCCTTTCTCTCGCTCCTCCCCCACTGACAGCTCGCCTCCAAAATGAGGGGACTGTATGGAGCATGAAGATGGGGGGCCCTTTCCCAGCAACCCCCTTCCCTCTAGGCCCTCTCTTAGGTGGGGAGAGGGCCGCAGAGTTCATCCTTGGGCTAACCGCAGACCAGTTTTCCGAGCTCCTGCACATTGCTGTTTCTCACCGGCTCCCTGTGGGGGCTCCTGTGGGTTGGGAAAAAGCTTTGGCGTTCCTAGAAGGAAGTGTGGAGCTGGGCCCCACCTGGCCTCCATTTACCCCTGAGGTCTAGCAGTAGAACAGACTTTGCAGGGGGAAGGCCAGCAGTTACTGTGCCCAGGGAGGGGCTGAATGGCCTCGAAGCCTCGGGAGTGTGGCAGACAGAGGCTCTCCCTGCCCCCACATCTCCACCGGGGCAGCAGGTAAAGGGGAGGGGGGGGAATGTGCTCGGCTCTGTGATCCAGAGGCCCCCATTCTGGAGAGAACCTCAGGCATGACAAGGAGGGCTTTCCAGGTGCCCAGAGACCAAACTTTCGGCTCTTCAGATGCTCTCTCAGATCGTAGGTTTTGGAAATGGAGAAACTGAGACCCTGGCCTGGCTGGGCCCGTGCTGCCAAGCGAACACCTCTTCATGGTTCTTCTACACCTCCAAAGGCTGGCTGTTGGAATTTTGCCCTCCCAGATGCCTCCTCACAGGCCTGGGGTGGAAGGAGTGAATTTTAGAAATGCTTCCTTTGCCCTCACCCCCATCCCTGGCTTTCCAGGCTCAAGGGTACTGAGACCCATTCGAGAACTGATGGCGGTAGAATAATAGACGCCACAAGCACATGGTAATAACAGAACTTATCGACTGTTGGCCATGCACCCAGTGTTGAGCTTTGCCTTATGAACGCCTCACAGATGCTCTTAACCCTTCTCTGGGCTGTGACTCCCTTTGATAAGCTCTTGAAATCTACAACCTTACACACACCCCTTCCAAAGGACATATACCTGCGATGACGTTTGTAGAACGATTTTCAGGGTTTCACCAAATTCGTGGAGCCCACCCGTGAATGCACAACCTCGCATCCATAAACTGAACCCAAGACTCTGGCTAGCAGCCCTGAAGATACTTTTCTAACCTTAACAGATGGTCCTACCAGGTCAACATTATCCCTTCCTTTACAGATGGATTCAGTGACGTTGTCCCCGTGTCCTAGGTCACCCTGCAGAACTAGGATACAGCCCCCCGAGAACAGGGCAGAGACCCTCTACCTGTAGACCCACAATCAGATGTGGTCTGGGTTTGAATCCAGCCTTCAGTGTGTAGGAATGTTGCATAAGCCATTTGTGCATTAGTTTCTCCTGGTTTGCTGTTGTTGTTTTGGCAGGGAGCCGGCAGGAGTTGTTGATTTATTTTTCCCCAGTTGACTCATTGGGTAAATTTCAGGTGTGCAGTTGATTTGATACATGTATATGTTGCAAAATTACTCCATCCTGTCACATAGTTACCATTTCTTTTTCAGCGGTGGGAACGTTTAAGATCTCTCGGGACCATTCAAGTATATGATACAAGTGTTATTAGCTGTGATTCCCCATGCTGTGACCTAGTGTGTTCATCTGAAAAAAAAAATGGGACTGAATAACGGCATCTTTTTCTTAGAGCTGTTGGGAGTTAAGACAAGACTGCCCAGAAAGCCAGGCTATCCAAACAGACAGAAACAAACAAAACCCCCAGGGGCCCAGCTGCAGGGACGGTCGGAGAAAATGCAGACGGGGGATTCCGGCTGCTTTCTGCTCTCGCGTAAAGATTCATCAAGAACCCCCTGCCACCCCAAACCAAATCTGCGCTCCAGCGCAAGCCCCAGGAATCCCCAAATGGGGAGGGGGCTGTAAAAACAGACACGCCTGCCTTGTCTCCCACTCCCCAAGCCCGAGGTATTTTTACTGGCTAATTGCTTAAGTGAAGCCGCCCGGGCCGAGAGCGCGCCGTAACCCGAGCAGGGAACCAGATCCAGCTCGGATTGTGCCCGGGCCGGCAGCGCGGGCGGGGGCGGGGGCGGCTGCCGACCACCCACCGCGAGGGCAGCCGCCCCGCCCGCCGCCGCCCCTGCTCTGCATTACCACCGGCCCGCGGCGCCCTCGTCCCCGCTCCCTCGAACCCCTTCCCGGGCGACGTCCAAAGGCGACACAAGGTAGTGCGGGCGGACCCCAGACCAACATGGGCGCTGGGCAGAAAAGGAAGCCGCCTGGCTTGGGGGCCTCGGTGGGGGTTGGGGGAGGGGTATTTGTGGTGAAAACGTAGCCCCCGGGTCGGGAGACTGGGGGGGGAAAGTCAGGGTCAGGAGGAGAGCGGTGTCCTCCCCACAATTGTAGGAGGATCTGTGGAGAAAGTGGGATGTTTTTCTCTGCAGATTCTAAAGGTGCACTCGTATGGCGAGTGCCAATGTGCAGAGTACTGTCCAGAGGGCAAGAAGTGTAGAACTAGAGGGGCGCCCAGCACCGCCCCATAAGCAATAAGCGTGGTTGTGTCAGGTGAGTGCACAGCGTCAGGCTTGTGTGCACAGAAGAGCACGAGGTGTGCAAACACGACTGCTGCTTGTGCTGAACGTTACTGAGGTGGGTGCACGTGATGAATATTAAGATGGGAACAGTGTGGCACACTGTGTGTGTGGAATATAGGAGTGCACCGGGAGGCGTCCTGTACACCAGCTATCATAAAGTGGGCATAGTGTGCATGGGGTTGCGCACACAGAGTCGTCAGGGGCATGTACAGCGCCGCGTATTCTGGACAGAATGCCGCAGGCTCTGTGGACCACATGACGTAGGGCTGTGTGCACTGTGGTCCGCTGTGCTTCTAATGGGTTATGTTGGACGCGATATAGCGGTTTTACACGTGGTGCATGCCTGTGCACACGGAGCGCCCTGGGCTGCATACTGCAAGGAGAGGATCTGCACACAGACGCCGCGTCTACCCAGAGCGTCAGGAGGTGTGTTTGCAGCGGGGTGTGGTGATGTGAAAGCAAAATGCGGAGATCACACAGCTAACGTCACGGAGGCCCGACTCTGTACCCTCGCGAGGCACCTCAAGGTCCACTCTAGCTCAGAACCCCTCACCGTAACCCTGGGAGGCAGGTTCTGTTTGGATCTCGGGGTTCTCCTACTCTGTCTGTAGCGACAGAGCAGCTTTCCTGCCCTTAGATGTGCCGGGGAGCAGGCACGGCTTGGAGGACCATCTGCCTTCTGTGCGGGTCTTTGTGGGGCTGTGACCGCAGAACTGTGCAAGCCTCTGTCTGCAGCCCACACAGGAAAGTCGCAGAGACGAGAAATGCAGGCAGAGTGAGCACTAGAAGGGGCCCCCAAGTCCAAGTCCGGGGGCCCCAGGGCTCCCAAGGGAAGGGAATGCCACTGGAAAGCCTCCCGCTCTGTGCTGCACTTGCGCCCGCTGCTGCCAACCAGCCTCCAAACCTAGGCAGTCCACTGTCTTCTCTTGTCAAGGGCCAGCCAGAGTCTGGGGCCCTCTGAGAGTCTTCCTGGGGTACCCCAGGTGAGGAGGAGAGAGCCACACCCTCTGGCCGCACTGGCCTGGCCACACCCCCTAGGCTCAGACGGGGCTCAGAAACCCCACCTGTGGGGACCCCCCCCAGGGCCATGCTTGGGGGGCAGCTGTGGTGGGGGCTATCCATGACCCAGGCCTGGCAGTTAATCTCCCCTGTCAGTTGTACATTGCGGAGAAGTTCATGTTTTGGTCAAGGAAAAAAAAAAAGAGAAAAACTCGTATTTGTGCTGCTGCAGTCCTGAGCTTGCCCACTTGGCCTTTTACCCAAAAGCACGCATTTTCCATGACGTTCTTCAATGAAATATTTGACAATGCTGCAACCCAGGAATTTACAGCCCTCTTCCCCGCAAGATTTTTGGGAGTTTTCTGGCCTTAGCTGCGCATCCTGCTCTGCGGAACAGAGAGCGCTCCGGGAACAGTGCGCGTCCTGGAGCTCCCACCCCGGATGCCTGGCCCGCAGCTGTGCTCCTTCCCACGGGCTGGCTCCAGAGCAGCTGAGGTCTCTTCATCCCTGCCGCCTAGACGGCTGCACTCAGAAAGATGCAGAGAAGACGTTAGTTCCAGTGTGGGGGTGGGGAGTGAGGATGTGTGTGCCAGAGGGAGTGCCTCCCAGATCTTGTTTTTGAGCAAGGGATCCACACGGAGGGAGAGAAAGGCATGTCCCAAAAGGTGCAGCAGAGAGAAAGGGGCCAGTCCTCAACACTGGCTCGCAGGGTGGGGGCGACCGATGGAAAGAAGTCCTTTGGAGGCTGGGGGAGTGGACAGTGAAGACCAAGAAGGCGAAAACGACTGAGTTTAAAAAAAGGGGGGGGGAATATAAATTAAAATGTAAACATCAGGTATTTTCTGTTTCTCAGGTTTGAGGGGGGAGAGACAATAACCCACACAGTTTGTGGGGAAGAAGGGGTTGGCAGAAAGTGAGACGAGGGACGCCAGGGCCAGGCCAAGCAAGGCCAAGGTGGGGATGGCGGGTGCTCAGATTTGTTTCTTTATGAAAAGTTGCAATCTGCTCCCAGAAACCTGCTGGTGTGTGCGAAGTGTGTGTCTGTTCGTCTTCACTGACAGCTTGCAAAGCTCTATTCCCTCTTAGAGGGTATCGAAAACACTGAAACAAGTGCTGTTTCTAGGGAGCAAACAGAATTGGAGCAGCCCAGAGAGGCTAAGGAAGGGAGAGGCGCTACCTGCATGCAGGCAGCCCGCAGCCCCCAGGTCTGCTGAGGAGATGGAGCTGTTGCCCCCTCCCTATGCCTCCCCAACTAGGTCAGGCTGGGGTGCTTCTGTCCCAGCAGGGTTGTATCCGTACAGCCCCAGGGCACGACCCCCCCTCCCCCCAGCAAGGACTTGCACATGGGCAGGTGGGCTTGCACAGCCTCGCCAGTGCGTTTTCTGCATTTTCAGTGGGGGAGCCAGCTCTATCTATGTGTGTGATTCAGGAAGAAGACACAGCGCCCTTCAGAGCCAAGTGGTATGGGGCGGCCTGCCCTGTGCACCCAGAGTGGAGGCACGGGTGACCGGAAACAGGGAGACCCTTCCCCGCCCCAGAGAGGTCACCAGAGCCCAGAGGCTCAAGGAAAAGCAGGGGCTCCAGCAGAGGGGTGCAGGGGGTTTCCTTGAGGACAGAGTGGACATCTAAGGAGGAAGAGATGGATTCAGAGGGTGTGTGCGTGTGTGTGTGTGTGTGTGTGGACGCTGGGCCCCAGCTGAGCACAAACTGGACATCTCCCTCTGGGGCTCCAGGCACTGGGCGGGCAGTGGCCACTCCGAAATGGAAGTTTCTCTGTGTCCCATTTTCAGAGGAGTGGGTCCCAGACCTCATCCCCGTTAGCCCTGGGGTGGGCTTTCCCAGGAGAGCCTTCGAGGCCCTCTCCAGGGTCCCCAGGGGCCTGAGAGGGCGGAAAGCAGGGCAAGGAGGCCAGGGCAGAACAGAGACAGGAGAGCCTTCCCAAGTGACATCACCTCTGGGTGCCTCCAGTTTTCCTTATCTTAAAGCAGGGGGTAAAGTCAGTACCCATTCACAGGGCAGCCTGAGAACCAGAGAAGAAATGCTGAAGAGCTCTGACCAGGGTCTGAGGGGGGCTAAAGATGGGGGGAGCAGCCACATCCATGCAAACCAGGGCAAAAGTCTTAAATAAAACTAGAGAGACTTGGCTTCCACTGCTCATTGTGTGGCCTGGGGTTGGTGGCCTCCCTTCTCTGCCTCAGTTGCAGAACCAGTACAGGGACCATACCTCCTTCTTGGTGGCAGGCATCCAACTGTAAGGCTTGACCTGGTTGCTATCACTGGCGGTGCTCCCCCATCCCTGCTGCTTGCGGATGCAGGGTGACGTCCTGTGGGTCTCACCTTGGTGGACTGAGCTTTGGCGGTGTGAACTCGAATAGAGGATCAGCTCACATGAGACGTTGGACAGGTCCCCTCCCCTGGGCACCCTCTTTTGCCCCCACCCCTAGTGGTGTGGCACCTACTTCAGAGGGCAGGGCATCATCAGTGGGTCGGTGGAGGAGAGCCTCCGCTGCCCGGTGACAACTCAGAGTTGACGTGCTGACAGCCGGCAGGTTGATGAAGTCTCAGATGTGGCCCTGCACCAGCCAGGATTGGTCCCCAGGATTGGTCCCCAGTCTCTGCAGTCAACAGAGCCCCTTGAGGGCTCCCATCCCCTCGTGGGAGGGAGCTCTGGGGCAGGGGCCCAGCCACCAAATACCTGGGTTAGAATCCCGCCCCCCTCCCTTCTCTGTCCCCGCTGCTGGGCAGTCTCTGTTCGGCTTCCAGATCTCTCCAAGCCCCTCTTCTCATTTGCATGGTGGTGAAAATACAGATATTGCCACCCTGGGGCCCCTGTGAAGACGACAGGAGAACAGCGCTGCCTTCAGGGAACCACTGAGCGCCTGCTGTGTAGCAGTGTGGGGCCGAGGAGCTGCTGCCGCTGAGCCCACTTTGCAGACAGGAGTGCGGGGCCGAGTGAGGGCTCCAGTTTCAGACTCTTCCCTCCTCCTCGGAAGGGCACTAGTGGGGGGGTCCCAACTCGGGCACCTCCAGGAAGAAGAGGGGAGGCTCTGCTTCATGTCCCCCACAGCTCTCCACTTCGAATAACAAGAAGAGAGTACCCTCCAGCCTGTAACCCCCACCCCATGGGACAAAGGGGCTCGGGATCACCGCCCCCCCCCAAGAGCCAGTTTCCGAGAAACGCCAGGGACAGTGAGCGATGGGGCCTGGCCTGAACATCCCCGCTCTGAACAGGGCATCTGTTTTGCTAGGAGTGGGGGCTCATCAAGACCATCAACTGCCCTCCCCCAGGGTGTCGCCCCGACAAAAGGGTATCGCCACTCTTTTCTGAGGAGTTAAATGGGTGCAGGAGGATTTGGGGAAAGACAGACATTGGAGCACACTGGCTCCTTGGGGGCCTATGGGTCCCTGTCTCCCCCAAGAGCAAACCTCCAGTGGGATCCCTTGCTGGGTAGGGGGCAGGGGTCCTGACCAGCCCAGGCACTGGGTCTCCACTTGAGGCAATTGCAGAGCTGGCCCCGTGTGGCTCTTTGCCTTTAAAACTGTTCCGTGTCCCTTGATACTATTCTTATTTTTGCATTTCAGCCAATGCCCACCTTCCTATCAGCCAGCCACTTCATACCCCATAGAATTTAAAAATTTACAAAACAGCAGTGTAAACATAAAGTAGTCACTTACACTTTCTGGTTCTTTTATTTTGAAATGTACTTTCTCAATGCCTGAGCTATGCCAAAGCTTGGAGCAGTTTGATCACACACGGCTCCTCAAGGGGGTTCGTTTGAAAAACTTATTTCCTGGGGGCAGTTGGTTTTCATTTAAATACTTCATTCCTCTCCTCCAGCACCAATTAATTTTATCCCAGGTATTTTTCTTAATAATCAGAAATTAATTACATGCAAAAATTCTATCCCTGACATGGGAAGACCTGCTATTTTAAAAAGCACAAACCTCAAAATATTTTAAACATTTTGTTATATCTCAGGGTTAAGATGATCTTTTTATCTCCGTTCTCCTCCCACCTCCCTTTCCCCTGTTAAAGTTTAAGAATGAGTTGGATTCACGTGGCAGCTGCAGGCTAAGCTTCCGCGGGGTCATCCCCACCCCACCCCTAAATTGGGCTAAGACCCATGTAATTCGCCATGAAAACTAACTCAATTAGGAGTCAAATTTGCCCTTTGTAGGAGACCAGTAGTGAGTATCCTAACACCCCTTCGCGATCACCCCCACGCTTTCTCCGCGTTTTTTGCAAAGCAGCATTTTCTGAAAGACTTAGCTTCAGTCTCCGTCTGCCCCTTCGCCGGTCGCCTACCTGCCCCTAACTTCTTTCTCGCTCGCTCTCTCCTTTTTAAGCAGCCAAGACTCACTCTAGCTTTGCGAGTCTGACTTGAGCCTTCTTTAGTCGCCTCCCAGAAAATAATTGTGGAGAGCTGGCGTTCGGCCGAAACGGTGGCTTCTGACTCGCGCAGGAAGCTCAGAACGCGTTTCTCTCCGTGGGGACCCGGGCCCACCGGGTCTCCGCGCCGCGCGCGCCACCCCTCGGGGTCGGGGCCCGCCTGGCTGCGACGTGACTCGGCGTCCACCGAGGCCCCGGCGGCGGCGGCGGCGGCAGGGTCCGGCAGACCCGGCTGGTTACTGCCCCTCTCCTTCTGCGACGAAGCAATTATTTTAACCGTGGTTTGGGCTAATGATGGGTTCTGCTTGCTTGAACGCCGTGTTTATTTTACCTCGACCATCCCCGGGGAGGGGGCGTGCGCCGGATGCTGGAGTTGCAAATTCGAAAACTCTCGGTCTGGGGCAAGGTCTTAGGAGATGGGAGCAGTGAGCTCCCCCTTCTTACTCGCTTGGTCCTGCCTGGGTGGGAGCCCAGGAAGGCGGATTCAGCCTTCTCCTGCGTGCGTGTGAGCGGAAAGGCCGTGTTCTGGGCGCCCAGGCGCACCCAGGACTCTCGCTCCCGGAGAGGCGCCTTGTGGAAGTCAAGTACGAGCGCAACTCCGGCCCCGTCGCTCCCCTTCAACAGTGGTGGGACTGCCTAGTTTCGGATACGGCAGGCGCTGGACGCACGAGGGGAGATGGGTGGATAGGAAGGGTCTGCGCTGGACTCTGGATGCAGCCTAGGTTACCGCTAGAGGGTGAGACGCCTAGTCAGACTCTAAGGTTCAGGAAGCCCGGGTGCCTCCAAGTGTTTTCGCCTCTTTTCTGCAAAACCGGAAAATTCACTTCAAGTGCAAAATTGCTGGGGGTGTGCCTATATGGGTAACGGGAAATAGCGGAGACCAGAAATTAGGTAGTAACGTTAAAAGGAAAAAATCGTCAAAAATCTCTTCCTTGGACAATTCCAGCTACGTTTTGGGGGGGCTTGAATTAGACGGGGAATCGGCTCTGTTTTTGACCTGCGTGTGCCCGTGGGGAGACGCAGTCTGGACCTGGGGCCTGGACCAGGCGGGCTCATTTCCCATTGCGGTCTCCAAAACCCTCTCGATTTTTAATTCGTGTGTGTGTGGGTCCCGAAATGGGTCCAGAGACGGGTGGAAGAAAGCGAAGCTCAGACCTTCCGCTCTGGGTTGAGTTCTGGTTTGGGGCGGGGCGCACTGGAGGAGAGGCCCGTCGGCGCAAGGATCGAACGCACACAAGTGCGTGCGGGGTTGGAGCCAGGCCTGCGTAGACGCCGACGCCGGAGACCGGCGCTCCAAGGAGAGCCGCCAAACGGTCGCCGCGTCCGTTTACGTGGACCGCAGAGACCACCCCGCAATTATCGCTCTTCCTTCACTAAAAGCCCACCCCAGGCCGGAGGTCCCAGGCCGCGTGGACTCCCCCAGCCTCCGCCCCCGGCTTCTTCCTCCGTCTTTCCAGGCGTCCAGCTGAACGAAGCCCGCGCGGGTTCCAACCCAATTAGCTCGCCGCAAGGCCGCTGCCTGCCACCAGCTCCTGCTGCAGTTAGGACCGCGACGGCGAGGGCGGGGGTCGGGCAGGTAAAGAGGGACCAATTTGCCCCGGGGCTTTATCAACAAGTGGCTTAACTAGGAATTTACGTTGACAACTCAGCACCTCCGTCGGGGCTCCGGTGGCGGCCCGCAGGGATGACAGGCTGAACTGTGGGGTGCTGGGGAGCGGCCCGAGACCCGGGAGGCCTCAAGCCCCAAAGCCACACAGAGGCGGCCTCCGCCTGGGCCCCGCGCGCCGCTTGGATCGCGTGGACCCGGGCGCCCCGAGGCGCGCCGCGAGGGCAGGGGTCCCGGCCGGCGGGGGCCGGTGGGCGCTGGGCCGTCTTTCCCGGCAAAGTAGGTGGCCCTGTATATTTTTGTTCAAGTGGTGTTTATGTTAATGAAAAAAGGATGGAATTACAAACAGCCCGCCGATGGAGCTTCAGCCTCAGGCCCTCGCGGTGCTCGCCTCCCAGGCCCAATCAAAAGGCGCGCATCCTGGGTCGCTGGGACTCTCAGCGGAACCTTCTAACTGGGAGAAACGATCATGTGTCCTCCCTCACGCTGCAGAGGCACAGTCAGGGTTCTGGGTAAGAAAAATCCAGATTCAGGTCCTGCAGCGTCCCTAAGAGCACCCTGGCCCTGATGACTTTTTTGCTGGGGAAAAGCAGTTGGCTTTCCAAAGGCCACCCCCGTTCACTCAGATCAAGAGACTTTCTCCTTTTCCCCACAACCCATCACCCTCTTTTCCTCTGTTGACTCTCACCACCGCCTGTGCTGGCTTTCGCCTCCTTTTCCTTTAGCTGAACGAGAATCAGAGCAGGAAAAGCAGGGCCCTGTGGAGAGATGCCGGGAGGGCTCCCACTGCATTCGGGAGGCATGCTGGGCTGGGACAGCAATGCTTCCTCTTGGAAACTCACCCCCAGCCCTTCTCCAAACACTGTGCCCCAGGCGTCTGGCAGCTGTATGGTCAAGTGGGGCCTCATCTAATCTCCTGGAAGGCCGGGCTGGGAGATCCCGGCTTTCGGGTACATCTCTACAGCTCCTCACTATGTTCTGTTTGCATGGATGCTGTTCCCACCTTCTGGATCCGTTCTGCCCCTCCCAGCTCTGTGTACAGGGTGCCCAGAGAACAGTCCACCTGGGCTTTCAGCTTGGGGAATTGGAGCTACCAGCAGCATCTGGGCACCACACTCTGGGCTCTCAGTCTCTGCTCCCGGGTACTACAAAGTCCACAGACGGTGCTCAGATAGGCTTTGCTGGCCAGGCTCAGCCTGACTCAGCAATCAGACTAGAACCCAAGCAGTAAAGAGGTCGTGGGATCCAAAGAGAGGAAACTTTTTCCAGGAGGAAAATAGGGAGTTGTCCCTTGGCCATAGAGTTCTGCAGGTGGACTCCTCCAGGACGAGAGGGAGCACCAACTCTAGGTTTAGGTAGCTGTGGGCAGGGGTGGGGAGGACTCACTCCAGGAGAGGAGGTAACTTGAGGTCTGTGCCCACTCCCTCTCTCTGTCACTTCAGGGCTCCACGCCATCCCCTGGGAGCTGACCTGGGACCCCTCTGTTGGGTCTTGGAGGTTGGATCCTGGCATACTTCCCGGGGCTTAGGTAATGGATGCAGTCGAGCTGTTGGGGGGTGGAGGGGTGTTCTTAAGTGAAGACCAAAGGATCTTGAGGTGGGAGGTGCATTAGGGAGAAAGCATTCCTGTAGCTTTCACTGCTGTGCAGAGTCCCTTTCTTACATTCTCTCTCCCAAATAAGAACCACCAAGATGGAATAAATTGGGCCCAAGTCACGGTTATTGGCACTCCCTTTCAAACAGTTATCATTTGTCAAAGCCCTCCGCTCAACTGACACTCCCTTGACGGCTTTTGTAGCCTTGACATTGAGCAGCAGAGAGAAGAATCCAAGAGGGTGACCTGGTGCAGCCTCCACTGCCGCAGGCCGGAATCCACCCCTCTCCTCCGGGGGCGCCGAGGTCACAGGCCACGTTTTTCACGCAGAAGCCGCGGGGTCGACGGCCCGGAGGAGGGTCGCTCGGCGGAGACTCTCGCGAGTTTCCTCCCGGGCTGCGGGCCGCGTCACCAAATGGTCCGCCTGCGCGCGTTTCTCCCTCTCCGTAGCCTTCAACAGGTGCCGGGCGCCCGCCTCCCGGCTCCCTTGCCTCCCCTCGCCCTCTCCCGCCGTCTGTGCTGGGAACACTTCAAACCGGTATTTAGTCTGTTGCGATTGGTGGATATGCACAACCCAAGCTGAATGCCCAACTAGGCGGCCTTGCCTTCTGCCAAGGAGAAGGGGAGCGGTGGGAGGGTAGCAGGGGCTTTTTTCTGAGGGGCTTTGGAAACCACGGTCCAGGCAAAAAGAGGGAGTTAGTCGCCACAGGGCCACGCTCCGTGGTCCAGCAGCCGCCCAAATCCACGCACACCCAAGGGTTCCGGGCGGCGCTGACATGGACCGCATGGCTGCACTTGGCTCCTGAGCCTTCGACCTCCTCGGCGGCCCAGACTCCTCGGGAGCCGCTTTCTCCGCCGCACCGCTTTCTCCGCCGCACCACTTTCTCTGGGGCTGGCGGATGCCAGATGCCGAGCCCTGAACTTGCCTGCGAGCTGGCGGGGCCCCTTCGGCGCGTCCCAGCCATTTATTCCATCCTGCAATTAAACCCGAGGTCAAATATCTCCTTAACGACGCTATCAGGCCAGCGGCTCATTATGGCGTATATTTAGCCATAAACTAGGGGTTGTAGCAAGGAGGAGATGAAAATTATTGTGTTCTGGGAAAGAATCCTTTTAGCAGAAACCAGAGCTGTTATTTACCAGGGAGAACTAAGTACAGGCTCCGGCTTCTAGGCGACCCCAGGCAGGACAAGCTGCGCTGCCCGCCCTTGCCGCCTTCGCCCCGCGCCCCTGCCCCAGGCCCCCGCCGGCTTCCCAGGACCCAGAAGGCTCCGCCCCAGGGCGCAGGGAGCTGCCCTGCAGAGGAGCGACATGAATGTGCCTGCGGAATGGTCTGGAGTTGGCGGGTGGGATGTGGTGTCAGAGCATGCGGCTTCTAGAGTGATTTTCTTTCTCCTGTGCAGCCTTAGGTGGGTGACCTAACTTCTCTGCACCTCAGTTGCCTCATCTGTAAAATGGGGGAGAAGTAACACCTGCTCCCTCGCAGCTCAGGATAATAAGTCTGACCCAGGAGGAAATTTAGTAACTGATGGCCCAAAGGAAAATAATGAGGACCCTGATAAAAAAAAAAAAAAAAGCAACTTCATAGGGTGCTGGAATAAATGAATGAATGAATGCAAGTACTTATGTAAGACTGAGGGAGGCTCGGAGTCCAGGGTTGGATGTGCCCAGTTTGAATGAGGCCCAGACCATCATCAGCTGTGCTTCCATACACACTGGAGGTGCTCAGGTTGACCCCTGCAGAGCTGAGGGGACAGAGTGTGTGGGTCGAAGCCACCCCAAACTGAGCCTCTCAGGAAATGACCAAGTGACCCACAGGCTACAAATATTTGGACAAATGAAACAAGGGAGTCCCCAGTCTAAATGTTTGCCCAGGGCCTCCGAGGGAGATTAATCACAAGGCTGGTGGGCCTGCCCACCCCCCCAGCAGGGCAGGTGTGTCCTAGGGAAAAGTGGCTGTGGCCCCTCACCCATGCTGGCCAAAGTCCAACTCCCCAGGACACCAAAATCCCATCCCTTCCCCCATGGACATCTTGCCCAGAGATTCTGGGAGCTCCTGCCAGATGGACATGGGTTGTGTTGGGGAGGGAGCGATCCCTAGACCTTCTGTTGAACACACATAGGATACTTGCATACACACACACGTGCGCGCACACACATTGAACAGCCAGGTCGCCTACTCTACCTCCCCTCTGCAGGCCCTCACCGCCCCGGGTGCAGTCCTGTCAGCTCAGCCACCTCCCTGCTCTCACGCTGCCCATCTGCAGTGAGACAGTAGCCACTCCTGGGGGTCCCCCTGAACTTCCTGGAAAGGGGGGGCACCAGCACTCTCCAGTCATGGCCACTTCCGGAGGGGTCTGCAGTTCTGAGAGGGAAGTGCTGGATGCTGGGCCGCGCTCTCTGTCACAGCTCTGTAATCGTGGCCAGGTGCCACCCATCTCTGAGCCTCTGTTTCTCCTTCCAGGCAACGCAGATTCTGTCTTAGCACTCAAAAGGCCAGGTCGGCTGCCTCTCACATTGGATGTCAGGCCCTCCTTCTCAGTTTGATCAGCTCTCTCTGAGGCACCAGCCCATCACCCAGCCCATCACCTTTAGGACGCACACACCAGCACTGCATAGACTTTACCCCCGGGTGATGTGGATCCAGGCTTTTCCAATGGCACAGGGAGAAATTCACTACTTAATCACAGGCTTCCCTGGTAGTCCAGGGGTTGAGAATCCATCTTGCAATGCAAGAGGTCCCTGGTCCCGGAAGTTCTCTCAGGCCGAGGAGCTACTTACCCCCAAGCACCACAACTATCTGAGCCTGCGCTCAGAGCCCAAGAGCCAGAACTACTGAAGCCTTCCCACCAAGAGCCCATGCCCTGATACAGGAGAGGCGACTGCACTAGAAGCCTGCGCCCTGCAATGAAGAGTAGCCCCCGCTTGATGCAACTAGAGAAAACCTGCACAGAGCAACGAAGACCCAGCACAGCCAAAAAAATAAATCTTAAAAATACTTAATCCTGTGGCGTTCTGATTAAATGAGATCACAAGATGTAACTTTTGTTGGTCAATTAATATAAATGTATGTATGGTCTATTGCTAGGGATCAATGTGCTTTAAAAGCCGGAGCGTCTCTGGGCTGCATGCTGTATTACTTGGGAACTCCATAAGGCAGAGACGGCAAAGATGACACCGGCGGTAAAGGCGGGCGCGCATCCCCAGATGCGTCCACTCATAGTCACTGGCCTCAGGTGGGTCCCAAGGCAACAGCTTACACAGGCTGGGGTTGCCTTGGAGACAGGCTCAGCGCGCAGGGCTGGGCTCTGTGCTGCCATTCAGCTTGTGTTGCTGGGAGGGTCTCTATCCAACATGACAAACGCACTCAGCCCGGCATGGAGACGCTGCTGCTCAAAAGTTTTTGTTTCATTAGAAGCATGTTTACCACCCGGCAGGCTGGCTGCTCGGGTGAAGAGCCCAGCCTACGATACACAATCCTCCAGTTGTGCCCTCCAGGCCTTTGAAATGGTGGCTTCTGCACAAACTAAGTTCGTTCTGTTCAGATGAGTGTTTCTAAGCTTTCTTCCCCTGCAAGAGTTGAGACTGAATGCCTGCCTTGTGTCAGGCTCACTCAAGCGGTGGAGGAAATAGCAGAAGATCCAGAAGGATTAGGCTAATGAGACAACATTTTCCCTCTGGGATCATATTTTGGTCTGTTCTCTCTTGGGTTAGCCTAGGTTTCTACAGCTGACCTGTAGGGAGACCGGCGCTGTGCACAGACCGACACTGGCCACCGGGAGCCGTCATCTCAGTGAGGACACCAGAGTGATGGCCCCAGGACAGCAGTGTTCCTGGAGCACTTCCAGTGCCTCAGGCACCACGCAGAGTGTTGTTACCTCCTGCAGTCCCCCAAAGAGCTTTCTGAGAGCGACTCTGAGAGGACTGCCCCCATCCTGCAGATGGGGTCATGGAATCCAGAGAAGGCCTGGCTCGTCCCGTCACAGGTTTCCGAACGACAGAGCCCAGGGCCAACACAGCATCTGGCTCCAGAGCCTCAGTCCCCAGGGGTCCTGGCTGTCCACTCACCACCACTGACACAGACCCTAAGATGCGGGGTGAGGAGCTGTAGGTGGTGGTGCAGGAGGTTGGGGCCTGGCATGGGTAGGTATTCAAATAAATGGCCCACTTTCCATACTGTGTTCAGAGTTTTCTGAGCACAGTGGACTTTGAACCATCCTAGAATCACTCCTGAAGTTCTAAAAATTGTTTTCTAAAAAATTGAGTGTGATTGCGGACATTCTTGTGTGTGATAACTGGGTGTGAGTGTGAATATTCTTGTGTGTGATAACTGTGAGCATGGATGTTCTTGCTGATGCCTCAGATATCTGTGAGGCATCTGGAACATGTGTTCTTGATGAGGGGACTTTTCCAAACTGGGAAGAGATGACCCAAATTTGAAGACAGCTTTGGGATGCAAAATGCTTAGTCTGAGCAGCAGTTCGTCGCTGTCTAAACCAGCTCTGTCCTTGTCTTTTAAAGATACTGAGCGAGACATGTGCCGATGGGGTGCGCTTGAGAGCAAGCCAGGGTTCGGGGGCAGGGGAGGGTTGGAGATGAAGCAGGATTGGACAGCAGTTGGTAAACCGTGGGCAGTGGGCAGATGGGCTGGGCAGAGCATTTTCTTCCCTTTTCTGTACTTGATGATTTCTATGGTGAAAATATTTCTTTTATATTAAAAATCACCTTGTCCTCATAGGGACCAGCATGGTGGGGTGGGGAGTGGGGGCAGGGAGCAATGCAGAGTTCGGTGATAAGGGTGGGTTGTGTGCACACAGACCACATACTCACATGACATCCACACACCACACAAACACACACCACA
>NW_024070197.1:52269770-52270158 GCF_014754425.2 Oryx dammah
ATGTACACACACCACACAAACACACCACAAACACCACACACACACATACCACATACACACACCACACAAAAACACACAATACACACATACCACACAAACACACAACACACACACACACCACACACACACATACAACACACACACACCACATATACACACCACACAAATGCACACCACAAACACCATACAAACACACACCACACACACACACACCACACAAACACACAACACACACACCACACAAACACACACCACATATATACACCACACAAACACACACCACATACACACACCACACAAACACACAACACACACACCACACAAACACACACCACATATATACACCACACAAACACACACCACATACACACACCACACAAACACACAA
>NW_024070197.1:52270258-52566447 GCF_014754425.2 Oryx dammah
CACACATGCACACCACACAAATGCACACCACAAATACACACCACACACACACCACACAAACACCACACACACACACGCCACAAACACATACCACATACACACACCACACAAACACAACCATGTACACACACCACATACACAAACCACACATGCACACCACACAAATGCACACCACAAACGCACACCACACACACACACACACCACAAACGCACACCACACACACACATCACACACACACACACCACACAAACACACCACATAAACACCACTTACACACACCACACACACACCACATACACACACCACACACACACACCACATACATACAAACACACACGCACAGAGAGAGTAAAACAGAAAGGAATCCTAGACATTTAAAGTTAGAAGGGGACTTGATATGGTTTTCTTTCCTTCTCCCATTTACAGTGAGACATAGGGAGCCCAGCGAGGGTAAGGGGCTCATCCAGGCTGGCACAGCAGGCTCAGTGGTGGTGCCAGGACCAGATCACACGTGATGCAGGTTTCTGCCCCTCCCTCATTAAAAAAAAGCCAAAAACCATGTCATGTAGCATAAGAAAAGGATTTTGTATTTGCTGTTGTACAGAATGGTCAGAGTGGCCAGTCAACCAGGTCTCATACTAAACACCTGGGTAGGAAGGTGAGCAATGGACTTGGACATTCCGAACATCTGCGTATTTCTTGGTTTTGTGCCCAGTTTCATGAGGTGGGCTGGGGCCTCCCATGTTTCTTGGGATGTTTTGAAATCTTCTGGGCCATCTGTACAAATGTGGAGGCTATACACTGCACTGTCATAGCCTTTTCATCTACTTACACATCCCAGCCATGACGACTGACGTGATACCCTCCAAGCATTTTACATAGAATGGGGCTTAACACAGGGGATCTGGGCCTCCAAAATGACCAGACAGCCTAGAGGAGCGCATTCTAGCGGGGCCTCTAGAACCGACATTCCGAGAGCTGCATCATCAGCTCAGACAGGAGGCAGGGGGTTGCCACTGGCTCTGCGGAATTCAAGGACGGCTGTGCCTGCCGTCTAGGATCAGATTGGGAAGCCGCGCCCATTGCCTCTCACCCCCGTCTATTCACCCCCACCCCCAACCCCTGGGCCGAAGGTGGGCAACTGGATGCCGGGAGCTGCCACACCTGCAGAACCCAGCAGGAGCCAAACCTGTTCCAGGCTGCCTCCTCTCTGCCTCTGGCTGAGTCTCATTGGCTGAATCTCATTTGCAGCTAGCATTTTGGATGCAAGGAAGTCTGGGAAATGTAGTTCCTGACTCTCTGGATCAGGAAGATGCATATGAAAAGGGAATGGGTGCTGGGAGCCAGCAACACAGGCCCCGCCCTCTGTGTCCAGAGAGAGGGCTCTGTACATAGTTCCATGTGACCACTCCATCCGCTAGCTACCCACCTATTCATTCAAGAGATGTTTACCAGGTGCCAGGCCTCACTGAGCTGGTGAGCACGGAGCTTCCGTTCTGGTGGGCAGACAGTGGCAAGAAAGGCCACGCCAAAGAGAAAAGCTAGTTTCAAACAGAATGAAGTGCAATGAAGATGGAAAACCAGGCAGTGAGATGGAGTGATGGGAGAGGAGGGCTCAGCTGAGCTCAGCATGGCCTGATGACGAGGAGGCTGTCTTCAGCAGGTGCAGAGGCCCTGACATGCAGCAGGGGGATGACTGCCAGGGTTCTCCCCAGGGAGCCGGGGTGCCTGGAGTTGGGGAAGAGGGAAGCAGAGAAGGCTGGGAAAGTAGAAAGAGAGGAGAAAAAGCGGGCAGGGGCCAGAGGGATCCTGCCCATCTAGTGGGACTCGGAAAGTGCGGGTTTTGTCCTGAATACGGTTCAGTTCAGTTCAGTCGTTCAGTCCTGTCTGACTCTTTGTGACCCCATGGCCTGCAGCACGCCAGGCCTCCCTGTCCATCACCAACTCCTGGAACTTACTCAAACTCATGTCCATTGAGTTGGTGATGCCATCCAACCATCTCATCCTCTGTCGTCCCCTTCTCCTCCTGCCTTCAATCTTTCCCAGCATCAGGATCTTTTCCAATGAGTCAGTTCTTCTTATCAGGTGGCCAAAGTATTGGAGATTCAGCTTCAGCATCAGTCCTTCCAGTGAATATTCAGGACTGATTTCCCTTAGGATTGTTGGTTGGATCTCCTTGTAGTCCAAGGGACCCTCAAGAGTCTTCTCCAACACCACAGTTCAAAAACATCAGCTCTTTGGTGCTCAGCTTTCTTTATAGTCCAACTCTCACATCCATACATGACTACTGGAAAAATCATAGCTTTGTCTAGATGGACATTTGTCAGAAAGTAATGTCTCTGCTTTTTAAAATGCTGTCTAGTTTGGTCATAGCTTTTCTTCCAAGGAGAAAGCGTCTTTTAATTTCATGGCTGCAGTCACCATCTTCAGTGATTTTGGAGCCCCCCAAAATAAAGTCTGTCACTGTTTCCATTGTTTCCCCATCTATTTGCCATGAAGTGATGGGACTGGATACCATGATCTAATTTTCTGAATGTTGAGTTTTAAGCCAACTTTTTCACTCTCCTCTTTTACTTTCATCAAGAGGCTCTTTAGTTCTTCTTCTGAATATGGTGGTCGACCGTTGAAGGTTTTTGGCAAAGAGAATGGTGGTTTTAAAGCATATCTGAAAATTCTTTACTCCCCCTTCTCTCAGAAGGGATGGAGGTCTGGATGCCCCTCCTTGGAAGCTGGGCAGGACATTGAGGCTGTCTCAAAGATAAAACGTGGCGGAAGTGAGGTGGGTGATGTCCAGGGTAGAGGAGCAAGGGGGAAGCTTGTATGGCCCCCTGAGGACACATACCTTTGAGCCTCAAGTGGTTTGAAGGGAGTCGGCTTCTCAGAAGCCCTGTGCTGGAGACACGGCATGGAGAGGTCTCATGGAGACAGGAGGCCCTGAAGCCCCCGCAGCTCCAGCCCCCATGGTTCCAGGCTCCCAGCCCAGGGCCCAGACGTGTGACTGAAGGAGCCGGCGGATGACCTCGCCCGGCCCCCGTGGAACCTCGACCACATGAGAGCGCCCAGCCAGAGCCATCCGGCCTGCCCCGCTTGGCTTTCCCACCCACAGACCCAGTGAGAAATAGTGAAGCCACTGCACTTTGGCACGACCTGCTGCACAGCTGTAGATTACCCGGAAAAAGTCTCATTTACATTTTTCAAGTAAACTTTGTATTGAAATAAAACCTCCATACAGAGAAGTCCACAAATCAGCTGGACGAGTTTTCTCAAAGGCAACCTGCCACCAGAGGCCCCTCGTGCCCCTTCCAGTCACCCCCACCCCCAACACACACACAATGGCCTGGAAGTCTGTGCCCCCAGGTTCCTTACCCCCAGGGTGATGGTTCATGAGACAGGGGCTGTGGGAGGTGATGAGTCCACTCGTGCCCCGCCTCGGGGGTGTCTGGGACACCCCGTGTGTACACATGGTGAACCACGAGGCAGCAGAGAGAGCCTGCCTCGCATGAACACCGCATAAAGGGGCCACACGGTAGGGGGTGTGCCCCTCTGACCCGGCATCTGTCTGCCCTCCACGCTTTGTGTCTGGGGCTCACCCAGGTGGTTGCCGGGAGCCGCACGGCTTATCTTCCCCCATGGCTACGCAGCATCCGTGGTGTGATGGGGACCCGGCTCTGAACTCCTTTTGCTGTTGCTGGGCATCGTGCGCCTGGTTCTCTGTGGAGTCCACCACCATTAGGGTGACTGTTTAGGATGTGCCTTTTGGTGGACAAACGTGTGCATTTCTATTGGACCTTATTTCTGTATCTCTTAACAAATAAGAGACCATCCTACACGTAGTGACTTAAAACAGTCACCGTCTTCTTCTTTCTCGAGGTTCTGTGGAGGGACTGGGCTCAGCTGGGCAGCTCTTCCACTCCCTGTGATGCTGCACTGGACACCCGGGCTGGACGCCCAGGCTGGCCTGCTCTCCTAGC
Organism: Oryx dammah; assembly: GCF_014754425.2. NCBI lineage: Eukaryota > Metazoa > Chordata > Mammalia > Artiodactyla > Bovidae > Oryx > Oryx dammah. The sequence continues at coordinate 52,274,231 of NW_024070197.1, forward strand.
TGGTTCTGGGAACCCAGCTGAGAGTTTCGATTGGAGCCTCAGCTCTCCTCCCAGCGCCCGCACCATGCGGCCCCGCGTTGTAACGATAGGTGCCTGGATCCTAAGAGGAGGGAAGTAGGAGCTTTCAGCCTCTGTAGGACCCGGGCTCAGATGCCCAGGACCATTGTCCTATTGCCCAGAGCAGAGAGAAGGCCAGCCGTCCCGGACAGAGGGCTGCCCTGTGCCTCCAGGGGGCTGGCACTGTCAAGACCATCTTTGGAGCTTTATGAGTGGATTGTGGGTTGATGGGCACTGGAGAAGGCCCACTCTGGTCGTCGTGGGGAGTGGCCTATGAGCTCAGCATCCACCAGGACTGTAGAATCCCTTCCTGGCCCTTCTCACCTTGACCTCAACCTCCACATTAAAGGTTGGCCCTCTCCGAGCCCCTGACTATGAGCAGAGAACAAATGTCCGACTCCCATGGCCTGCATCCTGACTGATGGCTAGAGAAGCATGCTGAAGCTAGTCCCTGGCTCCTGCCTCTAGCTTGGGTTCCCAAGGGCACACCCGCCTCCATGAATCAGATGCCTTCATGGAAATGGTCCACACTGCACCCCAAACCCAGATCCTGCAGTCCACCAGCAGTGTGGGCATAAACTAAGCCTCACGTCTGTCCAGTGTGGAGCAAGTTAGACTGTTCCTCAGCATGGAGCTTGGGGAACCTGGAACAAGGGGTGGCCTAGATGTTCCTCTCCAGGGGGATGGACTGGACCACAGAGCTGTGTGTGCGGTGGGGTGTGTGCAGTGCTGAGACCGTGGGATGGAGCTGCTCACAGCCACGTGAACAGCTTCGAAGCGTAGGACCCTCAGAACCAGGGTGGAGGCAGTGGGGCGTCCTGAGGTGGAGCTCAGCCTCTGGAGCTGTAAGGGGAGGGTCCAAATCCCCACTCCCTCACTGACCATGACCTTGGGCAGGTCACTTACCCTCCTTGGGTACTTACACCCTCAAAATATGCAGGACACCGGGCTCCTGTGTGGATGGCTGCTCCTCGCTGCCCCCCAGGGCCGTCGCCATGGACAGGACGGGGAGAGAGGGGCGTTGCTAGGATGCTGAGTGCTCGCCAGAGGCGTGGAGAACCACCGCCTGGTGATGGAGACAGCCCAGCTAGGGCGGCCCCGTGTCCTGGGACAGGACAGTCATGCCTGTTGTCTTAGTTTTTTTTTTTTAATCCAGCTTAGACAAAGATGGGCAATAAGGGTAGTTTTAGAAATGATATAAAGACTTCCCTGGTGGTCCAGTGGCTAAGACTCCACACTCCTAATGCAGAGGGCCTGAGTTTGATCTTTGGTCAGGGAGCTAGATCACACATGCCGCAACTAAGACCCAGTGCAGCCAGAAAAAAGAGAAGGACACACAGAGTGGAGAACCACACGTGAGATGCAGGGAGAGGCCACGGGGAGGCAGAGGCGGAGGCTGGAGAGCTGCGTCTATGTGCCGAGCGCCGCTGACCGCACCACGGGCCGATGCGGGGAGAGGCCGGGGATGGTGCCTCCAGAATGTACCAGCCTTATGCACACCTGGACTCTAGACTCCCCACCTCTGGACCTGCGAGGGGACACATTTCTGTTGTTCTAAGGCCCCCAAGTAGTGGTGCTTTGTTATGGCAGCCCCAGGGAACCCATACAGATTTTAAGTATATAATTTTGTGTGTATTTGTTATATAAAAGATATTTGTAAATCTTTGAGCAGTGAATAAAATTCATTAAACTGTGTTGTAAAAAAAAAGATAAATAATGTTATCTATACATTTTCTATGCTTGTAAAGAAAAACATCCAAGCCTACAGAGGGTTCCTCTTGTTTTAATTATTTCATTCCTTTAAACAACAAACAATGTGGCTAGAATAAACAGATTTTTTTTTCCCTCGTGAAACAAACAGAAAGGGTTCAATGACTTAAATAGGTAAACCATCCCACCAGCGTGGAATCCGGGCTCGGGCTCCAGACAGAGTCGTGTGTGTGGCACCATCTGTGGAGTTTGGGGCTTTGCCCGTTTCATGGGAAGGGAGCCGGGCCTTTTCCGAGAAAGGCTCCCCAGTGCACTGGGCTCCCTGACTGGCTCGGGGTGTGAGCCGGCTTTAGAGCTGCTCTGCCTCCCCAAAGCCAGCAGCCTCCACCCTCCAGACAGGACTCTGCTCCTGGGACCCCATCTGTCCCTGAGTCTTGGGCCACAGCCGTCAGAAACCTCCAGCAGCTGGCCCTTCGGTCTGGAGCAAAGAACATCCACTCCTCCCACTTGCCAGCACTCCTGGAGTTTCCCCGGGGGCCTCTTGTCTGGCCTGAAGGTGGGAAGGTGTCAGAAAATTGCAAGGAAGTTGCTCTTACTGTTGGGAGTCAGCGGTGATGCTAAGGGGATGCTGGAGGTCCGCATTCCTGCCTTGAAGAGAAGTCAAGGCCACCTGAGCAGGATGCCCTAGGAACAGCAAAAAATGAGCAGAGACACAGGAACTCTTTGTTTTGAGTCAGAAAGACGGAGGTTTGTTAGAGACCCCTGAGGGCTGGTGCAGGATCTGAGAACCAGGTATTCTTTCCTGCCTGCTCTCTACTGGATCCTGTTGGGTTCATGCAATGGACTTGCAAGGCAACAGCTGTTACGTAGGAGTTCACCAGTCTCCAAAGCTGCTTCTGTATATAATTGGGAACATCACAATGGGGAAACAGGAAAGGACAGCAACATACTCTAAGTCCACAGCACACCGGGTTTTTCTTTTATTAATTTCCCAACATTAGGCAGAATGACCCCAGTTTGCATCTGGAGACACTGAAACTCAGAGAAGTTAAGGAGCTTGCCCAAGGCTGCACAGCGAAGATGGGACTGGGCGGGGCTTTGAACACAGATGCAAGTTCCAACGATGAGTGCACCAGTCTCTCCTGGTCCTCACGCTCCTCTAGACCTTGCCGCCCCGCCTTGAAGTGTGGAGCTGGGCCCTCCCTCTGATTCCCAGCAGGCTCCGCGACCACCCCTACTGGAAGGGGACAGCAGAAGTGACGGGCTGTGACTTCTGAGGCTCTGGGATGCTCATTCCTGGTGCCCAGCCGCCATGCTCAGAGGAAGCCCCGGCAGCCCATGAGAGCCCCACGTGGAGAGGACCCAGGGTCCCCGGCCCGCAGCCCTGGCTGTGCTCTCAGTCGCATGGGTGGGCGGGTGTGCCATCTCGGAAATGGGTCCTCCAGCCCCATTAACCTCCCCTAATGCTGTCGTTCAGTCCCTCAGTCGTGTCCAACTCTCTGCAACCCCATGGACTGCAGCACGCCAGGCCTCCCCTGTCCTCACCATCTCCCAGAGTTTGCTCAAACTCACGTCCTTCGCATCGGTGATGCCATCCAACCATCTCATCCTCTGTCACCCCCTTCACCTCCTGTCCTCAGTCTTTCCCAGCATCAGCGTCTTTCCCCATGAGTTGGCTCTTCACATCAGGTGGGCCAAAGTATTGGAGCTTCAGCTTCAGCATCAGTGTCTTGGGTAGGCTTTGGCAAAAAAAAAAAACAGGTAGGCACTGCAATCAAGTAGCTGTGAAAAGAGCTGCCGTCTTTGCCCCCATTCAGCACAGGGGTCCCAGGGCAGAGGTGGCTGGAAGGGCACACACCACGGGGGAGATTTCATGATGGCTGGATGGCAGCCAGTGGCCAGTGCCGGGCCTGCCCCTCACCGCTCTGAGGCTGAGTCCTCATCCTCATGATGCCCCTAATGGCCAGTCTGGACAACCTAGCTCTGGACAGCTGGGTCTGTCAGGCCCCAAACAAACACTCAGAAATAGTCACCCAGTTTTACTTGGCTGTCACTGTGTAACATTGTGCTGCTGCTGCTAAGTCACTTCAGTCGTGTCCGACTCTGTGTGACCCCACAGATAGAAGCCCACCAAGCTCCCCCATCCCTGGGATTCTGAGAGCCTTGTATTTCAAAAAGTGTTCCATCCATCCTCATTTTATTCGAGAGGAAACTGAAGCTCAGAGAGTCACGCAGCTAGGAAGTAGCAAGCCGAGAATCCCAACCTCCCAGACCCGCCCCCACCCAGGAGCCTACCCTACTGAACCTAAACTGTATCATCACAGGCTTTCCCGCCCAGGTGACTCTGCTGCATTCGGGGTTATAACGTGGGTTTGGGGAGTTGAGGCTTCCCTAGAGGAAGTGTCTTGATGGTCCCCAGTGTGGCCCCAGGTCGCCCCTTCCCAAGGCCTTGTAACTTTCTGGTCCTTCAATGCCTCACATGTCCTTCCACTGACAAACCCTCTTCTTCCCCACACCCCCACATGTCAATTCAGTCAGGATGCACCTGGCTGTACTTCACAGAGAAACTGGCTTCAGCAATGAGGACATGGGTGTTTCTCACATACAGCGTCTGCTGGTGGGGGGCCACATCAGATGTGGTATCTCAGCACATGCGTGCATATGTGTATGTATTCGTGTCCAGCTCTTTGCAACCCCATAGCCTATAGTTCACCGTGCCCCTCTGTCCATGGGATTTTCCAGGCAAGAATACTGGAGTGAGTTGCCATTTCCTCCTCCAGGGGATCTTCCTGACCCAGGAAATCAAACTCTCGTCTTCTGTGTCTCCTGCATGGCAGGTGGATTCTTTACCCTTGAGCCACTGGGGAAGTCGCTGTCTCAGTGCTTATCCTAGAGTCATTGAGGACCCAGGTCTCTTCATCCTTGTGCTCTGCTGTCTTTTGCACATGGTGCTTGTCTTGTCACCTCATGTCTATAGGGTGGCTGCCATAGCTCAGACATCACATCCTTTGTCTCACATCCCAAACAAGAAAGAAGGCAGCAAGTGAAAAAAAGACACTTTGCTTTTAAAAGGAAAGAGAAGCTTTCCGAGAAGCCCAGCCGAGATATATAGTTTCACATCATTGTCTTGAGCTCAGATTCGGGACAGACTGGGTTCAGACCCCTGCTCTGCCCTTCCTAGCTGTGTGACTGTGGGCAAGTTACGCCACCCCGCCTGGTGTCTGTGTTCCGGGAGGGCCGGCTCCGGGAGTTAGGAGGATTACGGGAGCAGGATGTGTGAAATGCCGGCACAGGGTGAGCTGCCACTGCTGTTCTCAGCCTCGCCAGCCATTCTGTGACGGAGGCTGCGCGAAGGGTGTGGCGCAGAGGATAAAGGGTCTGCCTGAGAGCCCTGCATGTTCCACACCTGCCCCCACAAAAGCCAACTGTCTCGCGGGGACTTTTATTTCAAGCATGTGAGCATGAGGCATGAGAGCTCTGCTTGTTCCAGCCGCTGTGCTGGGGTCTCGCTTTTTGTAGCTTTATATGACTTGTAACTGAGTGTGTGCTAAAGTCTGAACCCCTCTGCACTTCCCCGAGAGGCAGCAGTTCACCCCCCGGGAAGGATTAGCATGTCATGGTAGGAATGCAAAGAGAGAGCTTCCACTTCCAAAACAGGCCCTCAGGGTCTGCGGCTTCCTGATGGTCTGGAGACTTTGAGAAGACAAGTGTTTCCTGCATTCTAGTCACTGCCCTTTTGCTTCCAGAGGCAAGACCCCCGAGGCAGGCTGGGGGTGGGGGATGGTCACTTGAGCCCAGGTGACGGGGCTCCTTGCTCACACTCAGGCCCCTGCATTGAGAAGGGAAGCTGGAGAGCAGTAAAGTGAGGCCACTAGGCATGGGACCAAGGTCCTCAGAGTCGACTCTGATGGGGTGTGGGGTAATTGGAGAAGCAGGATCTGAGAACCTTGGGGCTGGTAGCAAGTCCCCTGAGCCACTCGTCCCCTGCTTTTTACATGGAACCACATATCTTCTGCAGAAAGGAGACAGAGACCTCCAAGGTGGCAGAGAAGAGTAGTAACCACAGTGTGTGAGTGTCCCGTGGCCCTGAAACAAAGGACCACAAGCAGGGTGGCTAAAGCAACAGGAGTCATTCCCAGAGAGGCCACAAGTCTGCAGTTAGGGTCTTGATGGGGTGTCAGATACAGACCCCCAGGGGCCATGCTCCCTCCAGAGGCTCCAGGGGAGGGTCCCTCCTGCCTCTCCTGGATCCTGGGGGCTCCAGGAATCCTCGGCTTGTGGCTGCTTTGCTCGGTCTCTGCCTCTGTCCTCACCTGGCTTCCCCTCTTGTCTGTGTGTCCTCTTCTGTCACTTATAAGGACACTGTCCCAGGATTTAGGGCCACCTTAGTCCAGTCTCAAGACTCTTAACTTAGATGCGCAAAGATCCTTTTTCCAAATGAAGTTGCTTTCCCAGGTTTCAGGGGTTAGGACACGGACATTTCATTTTGAGGGGTCATCACCGACCATCAGTAGCCATTCAAAGGCCCCAGCTGCACTGAGATAGTGGAAGTTGTGGAAGAAACTGTCCCATCTCACTTGCCTGGAAAGCAAACCTGGAGTGCAGGGGCGGGGAGGAGAGGGTGGAAGATGTGTTTGCAGGTGTGGGCTCGGCGGCGGCCATAAAGGTCCAGATGTCGTGTGTCTAAACAAGGGAGAAGCTAAAGCCCGCCCATGGCTGGCGTCCCACACAGCATGTGGGGCTAAGGGGCGGGTCCACGGTGTCGGGGGCCAGAACTGTAGTTTCTCTGGTTCGTCGCCCAACCATAGACTGATGCCCCCGTGTGCATGGCTGCCCACGAGTGAGTCCAGTGCTGGGCAGGGGAAGGACGCAGGGGCAGGGTTGCGGGACAGGCACCCCCAGGGCTAGTGTTGAGGTTGGCGTACGGGATGGCACGGCCGCCCGTGTTCCCCGCGGTCAGCGTGTGTATTGGTTCCTCGGGGCCTGTCTGTTCTGCTCGCTCACTGTTTGGCACCCCTTCCCTTGAGGGCATGTTGTGCCTGTCATTGCACCCAGCACCTGGTCATGTGGCCACAACTAGCTGCAAGGAAGTCTGGAAGTGGATTCTTTACTGACAGTGGCTATTTGCTGAGCGGAAAATTCGATTACCACGAAAGAAGGGGGAAAGGAGATGCCGGTTGATAGACAGTGTCTGCAAAGGAGGGGACTGGCATTCTGGGGACAAGCTCAGCTTCTCCTGACTCCTCGGCTGCCTGGCATTTGCTGGAGGAAGGGTGATGGATCTTGGCCCAGGAAAGCCCTCGGTCTTCACACTGACCTGGGTCTTGGGCATAGCAGCCATGGGCCATCACCGGCTGAGCCTTCTCCTTGTGCACCAGCTGGCACCCCAGCATGGCAGGGGTCCAACTCTGTCCCCTGAGATGCTGACCCACTTCCCGCGCAGACCTGAGGGGAACTGCGCTGATGGATCACTTAGATGCCGCCCACCACCTGTGTGCTATTGCTTGTTGAGAAGCTGCAGAAGCTTCCAGCCGACAGCCCTCTGCAGAGTGGGGCCAGACGGCCCCTAGAGCAGCTGGTCCATGGCCATCAGGGACCCGCAGGCAGCTCCCCTCTTCTTCGCACCACTCTTCTTCGGGATGTTATGCAGCCAGCAAGCTCAGTGAGGTCACTGTCTGCAGGATGACGAGGCTGCCTCCGCTCCCTGGCAATGTCCCGCTTGCCTTGTTTGTTTCAGATCCTCCTGCCAGGCCCCAAAACCAAGCACCCGCCCCATCCCGTTGTCTTTGAGGCTCACTTCATTTTCACAATAGAAAATGAAATTGCCCTTTGTGGGAGATGTAGCTCTTCCTTTGTCTCCCTACTCCAGCTCACCCCCTTCATTCATTTATTCAGCAAATAATAAGGAAGAGACATTCACTGAGTCCCTGCAAGGTGCCAGGCCCTGTGCCAGAACTTGCCAGACATCTTCTCTGTGGCCAGTTGGCGTGTGATGTCATGACTAGGCAGACACAGAGGCAACAATACCACACATAACTGTTGTGTTAAACGCAGCATGGATTGTCCACAAAGAATATGAAAGTGGGTCTAGCCTCACTAGGACTCTTGGGGAAGTGCACATAAAAACATCCAGTGAACCCCACCTCTGGGTGTATTTCCGAAAGAACCGATGATAATGTTTTGAAGAGATATTTGCACATCCGTGCCTATGGCAGCACCAATCACAGCAGGCAAGTGGTGGAAGCAGATCCGGTGTTCATTAGTGGATGAGTGGATAAACAAATATGGTCCTTCATCCGATGTAGTAGTCAGCTGTAAAAGGAAAAAAAGAGCAACGTGGATGAATCTTGAGAGCATTATGCTAAAATGAAGTCAGCCAGTCACACAAGACAAATACTGTATGATTTCACTTATACAAGGTACCTAGAGTAGCCAGACTCATAGAGACGGATGGTACACGGTGGGTGCCGGAGGCTCGGGCAGGGGAGACGGGAGTTCAATGGGGTTTCAGTTTGGGAAGATGAATAAATTTAAGGATATCTGTTTCACAACAATGGGAACGTACTTAACACTCCTGAACTATACACTTAAAAATGGCCAAGATGATAACTCTCATGTTATGTGGCTTTTTCTTTGGTGGGGGGATTCCCTGGTGGCTCAGACGGTAAAAAATCTGCCTGCACAATTAAAAACAAAAAAAAACAAGAAAACATTTTTTACCCATTGAATTATATTAATGGTGGGAGTGTCAATCAGTAAACTCTCTAGGAAATCATCTAGAAATGTCCTTAACGTCCTAAATGCACGCATCCTTGGATGCCCCAGGGTCTCACTTGAAAATCTCCAGAAACAAAGGAGGTGGCTGGTTGGTGTAAATGAGATCCACAGAGTCCCTCAGCCCTGCGCCCAGCACCCCACAGCTCTCAGACGTAGCTGTGGTTACAACCATCACAGCATTGTAACAGTGACCCCTGCAGTCAGGGGTCTCCAGGGCAATAGAACCAATAGAGTGAATGTAATGTATAGGAGAGATACATTATACGTATGAGGTATATGAGGAGAGTCACTTCAGGGAACTGGCTTTTTGCAGGAATGCCATTGCAGAGGCTGGCACCTCTGAAACCTGCAGAGCAGGCAGGCAGCTCAGGCAGACTTTCTTCCTCTCCAGGAAACCTCGGTTTTGCTCTTAAGACCTTCACCTGATTGGATGAGGCCCACCCACCCAGATCCAGGGTCACCTCCTTTACTTAAAGCCAGCTGACTGTCGATTCTGTCCACACCTCCCAGATATCTTTGGAGCAACAGCTGGATGAGTGTCTGATTGAATAACTGGGCACGACAGCCTGGCCAAGTCCACATCAACCAGACCATTGCAGGGCCTCACACTGCCAGGCTGGGTCCCTCTTCCCTGCAGGGCTCTGGGGACCAGGCTGGGCAGTGAACAGCTCTGCCAGTGTCTTCTGTGGCCCCACTGGCTCAGCCCATCCAGGCAGAATTATCTCAAGGGATTTGCTGTAACACTGAGGTTTTAGCCACTCATCCTCCATGTCTGAGTTTGTCAATTTGACCAGAGAAAATCCGAGTCTTCACCATTTGCTGGCCTTTCTGCCTCCAGGCACGTGGACACATGGACGGCCTGCCCATTAGAGGTGGACCGTGCCCATGGGTTGATGGTAGGCCAGGGAGTGAGGACAGCCATATCTGTCCTAGGCACCAGGAGGCTTAACCACGTTACAAGTATTAACTCCTATCATCATACAGCTGGATACTGATTGTGCATGCGTGCTCAGTAGCTCAGTCTGTCCAACTCTGTGCGACCCCATGGACTGTAGGCCACGCCCCCCCCCCCGCCCCCTGCCCAGGCCTTTCTGTCCATCAGATTCTCTAGGCAAGAACACTGAAGTGGGATTTCCTCCTCCAATACTGCATTGCCATTTCCTCCCCCAGGGGATCTTCCCGACCCAGGGATCAAACCCACATCTCCTGCATCTGCTGCATTGGCAGGTGGGTTCTTCACCACTGCGCCACCTGGGAAGTGGATACTATGCTGCTGCTGCTGCTGCTAAGTCGCGTCAGTCGTGTCCAACTCTGTGCGACCCCAGAGACGGCAGCCCACCAGGCTCCCCAGTCCCTGGGATTCTCCAGGCAAGGACACTGGAGTGGCTTGCCATTTCCTTCTCTGGTGCATGAAAGTGCAAAGTGGAAGTGAAGTCGCTCAGTTGTGTCTGACTTCTAGCGACCCCATGGACTGCAGCCTGCCAGGCTCCTCTGTCCATGGGATTTTCCAGGCAAGAGTACTGGAGTGGGTTGCCATTGCCTTCTCCGAGGATACTATAATTACACCCATTTAAGGACGAGGAAACTGAGGTCCCCAAAGGCTAAGTCACCTCCTCAGGGTCACGTGGCTAATACATGGGGAATCAGGGTTTAAACCCTGACCCTCTGGCTCCAGAATCCATCCTCTTGTGTCTATACTGTGTGCCATCCTAGAATGTCACTGTCTGTCCCTTTGTCAGGCTGGGGAGGTGACAGCTGAGGGCAGCGCACACATCTGGGAGCCTCAGCCCCAACTCCAAGCTCCTCTTTGGACAAACCCAAACTTCCTTTCTCCCTTGAGGACGCATCTCCTTGTCCAGAGCAGGGCTTAATCCCTTCTGTCTCTTCTCTGGAATGTTTTGAGAATTTGTGTCTGTCAAATGCTTTGGAGAAACATGAAAAGAATTTTTTGAATGCCAAGTCTTTTTTTTTTTTTTTTTAATCAATTATAGATTTGCCTTTGGAGGTAACCCCATGACAACCTGAAATCCCAAACCCTCATCCTACCAGAGCGAACACAAATAATCGCTCCGCTGGGCTTTCAGTGATCGCTTAGGATTTCACATTCACAGGCACTGAGCCGAGAAGTGGGGTCTGGAGAGGAAGTCTGGAGCCTCGAGCCCCGCACGCTCCCTAAGCGGAGCCGCATGGTGCAGCTGCAAGTGGCGTGTGCACCGTCAGAGCAATTCTGGCAGGTCCTCTTGAGGGGCCTGGTAACGAGACGCTCCGCAAACTGGAAGACATTAGCCCCAACCACAGACCATCCAGTCGGTCCATATTTAACTATGCTTCCCAAATGTGTGAAGCACTTGGTTTTAGAACAACAGGAAGACAGGAATCGCCTGGAACCACAGATCTGAATTTCATCCTGGCCGTCATGTCCCCCCAGGAAAGCCCTGCTTTCTCTGTCGGCGAAGAGTGGCGGGCACAGCACCGCCCAGTGCCCCCACCTCCACCTTGGGGCTGGCATACCTCAGGGAGGGTGACATCTCCGTACCCTGCATCCCAGCCTAGCGAGCTTGCACAAGGAGCCCGCCATCCAGCCAGGCCTGGAAACATGAGCGCCTCCACTGGGTACACCAGGCCTCGGAAACCACCACAAAATCACTGCCTTCCCTCTGCTTTGCTTTGCAGAGCTGCCCCCCTCTCACGGCAGCTCCAGGAGGCCCTTCTGACAAGAGAGCATTGTGGCTGGGGTCTGGCCCCTCCCCGCCACAAAAGGGCCTTTCAGGGTTGTGATCTTGGAGGTGGGGACCGCATGCCTGCTCATTAGCCAGCTCTGGGCGCGACGGCCCCGGCTCACCGAGTGAGCGGTACCTGGAACCAAAAGCTCTCATCTGGAATCAAACGCTTTATTTGATTTTCAACAGGGAGCTCTCCTGACGGCAGCAAACTTGTTTGTCCAGGGGAGAAGTGGTTGGCTGTTTATTTTACACCAGCAGATGACTTAGAATGCTCGCAGTCCCACTGTCGGAAAAGCGATTGCCTTCTGGAAGAGAGGCTACGTTCAAATGGATGGATTTATGGCATCGCCGATTTCGGAAGGACACCAAAGGGATGGCTGGCCCTGGTCACGTGCAGGGAGCTTGGCGGCTTGGAGGAAGGACAGGAGGGAAGGAAACTTCATGCTCTGTCCTTCGGGCCCTGGGAGCCTTCAACCACCTGAACAAACAGCTAATTCACAAGGCCTCCATCCTTAGAAGGCGTCTGAGAGAGGGCGGGTGGGCGTGGACGACAGCTGGCTCGTGGAGAGCGGGGCAGTGTGCGCGTGCCTCCGCCGGGGATCTCACATCTAATTGCTTTCAGCAGAGCCCGGCCCGCCGTGTAATTAAGCCAAGGGGGCTGTGGGCTCCCAGGGTCTAAGTGATTTCATGTGCTTTCGGGGATTGTGCTGAGCTCCTTGGATGAAAGTGCTGCTTTATTTTCACCTACAAGATGGTTCCCAGAGAGGACATTGCTGGGGCTGGGGGCTGCTTTCCTGCGGTGGTGCAGGAAGAGGAGCTTCGGGGGCCCCTGCCACGTCAGCTGGGGTGGCCCGCGGGCCCCGGGTCCATGTGGACAGCTGGGGCCAGCGTGTGCCTCCTTGCAGGACCCGCTCGTCAAAGCCAAGGTTTTATCACTGGAACCTCGAGTGTCCCTGCTCTTTGATCCACCTCTATTTTTGTCATTAAAAGTGATCAAAATGACCCAAAATGTAAGTAAGGGAGCAGCTGGGCAGGATGGAGACTGCCGGAGTGTGGTGGAGCTTTATCCATTCAGCCCGTGAAAGTTGCAGAGAGGAGTGGTCCAGGAGAGATTCTGAAATGGCGGGGCCACCCCAACTGGGCATCTGGGGAGGAGGGAAGAGCGTGAACCGGATTCCATCCTTGCTTGAAAAGTACCCCCAACAGTTCAGAGTGTGTTAATTTTCAAAATAATTTTCAAAAATTTATTCTGTTTCCCCTCATTATCTGATAATACCCTCTGGCCACGTGGCCTCAGGGAAATTAACTTCTCTGAGCCACTTAATTTTTTTAAGGTGTAAAACAGGATGGTAATACCTACTTGTTGCCAGGGAGTTATTGCAAGAATGGAATGAGATATGTGTGTTAAGATATGCACCTGTTGACCTGAAAAAAAGTGCATATTGTATTGTTAAATGAGAAAGGAAAACCTATTGTTAAAAGACAAGAGCAATGGCAAATCCTCGCATGGCAGATCCTAGGGTCCATATACAATGCTCACATGTGGCTGGCACTAGTATTAACCCCACTTGGTAGATGAGGGAACAGAGTTACAGAGACACAAGTAACCTGTCCCCAGACACACACAGCTTTAAGTGGCCTAGCCAGGATCTGTGCCCTAAACCACAGTAGTGCCCCCCATCACCACCCCCTATTCTGTAAACACAGACCTCAATAAAACCCCGTGTGTTTATGTCAACGTGGAGGAAAGCGTGAGAGGGCACACCCAGGCACACAGTCCCCGAAGGTCACCTTGGAGCGGGAGTGGCAGTAAGGACAGAGATGGGGAGGGGAGAATATTCGCTGTAGGTCTGGGTCATCTTCCGTCACCCGTCATTTTAAAGATGAATTTAATAAAGAACTTTTTGAAAAGAAAGACAATGGTTTGGACTCCAGAAGCTCTGTCCGACTTTTCAGTTCCCCGAGTCCATTTGTTTGGCATCTTCATGAGACTGGCGCAGACAGCAGGGGGGCTGTTTTGTGATCAGAGTTGGTTGTCAGAAGAACAACGGTGTGGGCTTAGGGTGCGTGTTCGAGATCTAGTCTGAGTTTCTTTGCTTCTGGCTCAGCAGTGCTGGGTGCTTGGCGGGGAAAGGGCGTGTGGTCCTGGCCGTGCTGAAGCTCCGGTGGGGACAGAATGACACTGATGAATGCCAAGGCTCCCAGGATTTTGTGTGACCTCCCAGTGACCCCCTCGCCCCCACTCCCGACAAAGGGCGGGCTCTTCTCTAACTGAAGCCCCTCACGCTCACCTTTACACAAGCTCTCGGTTCTTTGTTGGGGCAGGCTGACTCCCGTCTGGAGGCTGACTGCTGGCCAGCTTGCCGTTTCTTGCTCACTTGTCAACCAGATCCAGGATCTCTACTCAGCTGCAGGCTGGAGCAAGTGGATTTCTTTCTTGCTCTGCTGACATTCTTCCAGGATTAGTGATGTTACTTTGGCCCAAAATATGGTAAAGCCTAACAATGTTAGTAAAATGGATTACTGTCTGCTCCCCCTCACATTTCCTGTCATAGGAGTCAGGGCAGAAATACAGTTATTGTGACTTGGGGTTTCTTTGTCATAATCATTATACACACACACACACACACACACACACACACATATATATATACATATATTAGAAAATACAGAGGGAGTCTAACCTGCATGAAGTGAGCAACTCTTTTGAGTTTCATGAGCTGGGGTTCAGAATTCTTGGTCTCCTGGCGTCTCACTTTGGACCTCCAAGAAGCAAAGCCTGAGCCAAGACCTGGGTGGGGTGGTTTACTTGGGTGAGGGGAACTCGTGCAGGACACATGAGGGAGTTTGCACACTGGGTTGGGGAAGGAACAAAGGAGGCTGTAATGTGCTGCAAGTGAGGGAGGTCCCCCTGGAGGCCCCCTGGGGACCCTGGTGGACTGTCCCAGACCCCAGGATGCGGAGGGCTGGGGTGCTTGTCCAGAGCCTGCTGGTTGAGGATGCCCTGGACAGCAGCTTCCTCCACTTGACAGCTGCTCCAATACATGTCTGGCCAGTTCCCTTGGGGACAGAGGAAGCCCCAGCCCCCTCCAGTGGGTCAGATGAGACAGGGGTTGAGGTGGGACATCATCGTCGAGCTGGGCAGTGTGCCTGCTGCTGCAGGTACCATCAGGTGGGCCAGGGGGATTGGGGCCAATGCATCACCCCCCTGCCCCTCCCCCCCCATATATTCATACACGAAAGGGTTTAGGTCCTTGCAAACCTTCTCTCACTCCTGTTGCCTTAATCGTCAAGAAGTATGTCTCAGGGAGCAAAAGTATTGCTAAACGTCTAAGGAGTACTATCATTAAAATTAATCATAATGTTCCCATAATTAGAATTAGGATTGGCTTAAGATAAGAGATGCACAATAGCAATTGCTAAATTCACTCCTTCTCAAATTTTAATCTGCACATAGATCAGCCAGGAATCATGTTTAAAATGCAGATTCTAATCCAGTAGATCTGGGATAGGGTTGAGCTTCTATATTTCTAACAGAAATGCTGGCTGCTGGTCTGTGAATCACAGTTTGAGTAGCAAGGGTGTAAAAGTTGGAAGTTTCTCTTTCATGAAGATACTGGCAGATAGCCTGGGCTAGTATGCATTTTTCTATGTAGTCCTCAGGGGCCAGGCCTCTCCCATCTTGTTACTGTAATGTGAGCAACCTCCATTCCCCAGGTCCAGTGGATGGCCCAAGATGGCTGCCTCACTTCCAGCCATCTCACTTACATTCCACTTAGCAGGAGAGAAAGGGAGGAAGAGGGGCCAAGTTGTTGTGGTTTTACAAATCTAAGCATTTTGTAGATCCACATGCATTTGTGCAGAAAGAGTTCATGTACCCTTCACCTAGTTTCTCCCAATGACAACACCTTGAAAAGCAACATTACAGTATCACTAACAGGATGCTGACATTAACATAACCCTCTGTCTAATTTAGATTTCTGCAGCTTTGCTTGTACTCATGTGTGTATGTAGTTCTGTGCCATTTTATCACCTGTCTGTGCTTGTGTATCGGAGAAGGTAATGGCACCCCACTGCAGCACTCTTGCCTGGAAAATCCCATGGGTGGAGGAGCCTGGTGGGCTGCGGTCCATGGGGTCGCTAAGAGTCGGGCATGACTGAGCGACTTCACTTTGACTTTTCACTTTCATGCATTGGAGAAGGAAATGGCAGCCCACTCCAGAGTTCTTGCCTGGAGAATCCCAGGGACGGGGGAGCCTGGTGGGCTGCCGTCTCTGGGGGCGCACAGAGTCGGACACGACTGCAGCGACTTAGCAGCAGCAGCAGCAGTGCTTGTGTATCCACCACAGTCAAGAAACACAACAGTCCCATCACCAAAAGGGTCTTGGGCTGCCCTTTATGGTCACACCCACCTCCCTCCCACCTGTATCTCTGGTCCTTCACTCCTGGCCACCAGGGGCAGAGAGTTTTGGCCAAGGTTTGGTTTTGCTTTGTTTTGGATGCACCATGTGACATATGGAATCTTAGTTCCCCAACCAGGGATGGAAGCTGTGCCCCCTGAACTGGAAATGTGGTGTCTTAACCACTGGACCACCAGGGAAGTACCATTGGCCAAGATTCTTGACCCTATAGTCACAGTGATATTTCCTGTCCTTAAACTCCGTGTAATGGAATCACAGAGCAAGTACTCTGTGTCCAGCTGCTTTTTGTTGGCATGCTTTTGAGCTTCATCCCCCATATTTTCCACATCAGGAGGTGTGTGTGTATTTTTAATTGCCCCTCATTCCATTACTTAAGTAAACTATAATGTGTTTGTCCAGTCACCTGTTGAGTCATTTGGCTTGTTGCAACTTTTTAGCCATTATGAATAAAGCTGCTATGAAAATTTGCATCCCTGCCCTTTTAGGGAACACCTGTTTTCAGTTATGTTGGGTAAATGCTCGGGAGTGGAATTGCTGGGTTGAAAGGTCGACATATGTTCTACCCAATAATACATCACCAAACTGGTTTCCAAAATGATGTGTTCGGTGTTGTCAGTGGACTTAGTTTCAGTTATTCTGGCATGTGCGTGCTGTCTCTGTGTGGTATTGATTTGCATTTCTGATGGCTAATTATGTTGAGCATCTTTTCATGTGACAAATGGCTTTTTGTATAACTTCTTCCTTTATTTATTTAGTTTTTTGGCCACACCATACAGCATGTGGGATCTTAGTCCCCTGACTGGAATGGAACCCACACCCCTGCAATGGAAGCTCAGAGTCTTAATTACCGGACCGCCAGGGATGTCCCTGTATATCTTCTTTTATGAAGCATCTGTTCAAATAGTTTGCACATCTTAAGCATTGAATTCCGTTTTTTATTACTGAGTTATAGGAGTTCCTGTATTTTGGATATAATCCTGTGTTAGACACGTGTTTTGCAAGCATTTTCTCACAACCTATAACTTCCTTTTCATTTTCTTAATGGTGTCTCTTTTTTAAAAAAAGAACTAGTTAATCGATTATCTATGTATTCTCGGCTGTGCTGGGTCTTTGTTGCTGAGCGGGCTCTTCGCTGGTTGTGGCGAGTGGGGAACACTCTTTGCGGAGCGTGGGCTCCTCACGGCAGTGGCTTCTTGTGTTGCAGAGCACAGGCTCTCGGGCGAATGGGCTTCAGTAGTTGTGGAATATGGGCATCTGGGATCTTCCCAGACCAGGGATTGAACCTGTGTCTCCTGCATTGGCAAGCAGATTCTTTACCACTGAGCCACCAGGGACGCCCCAGTGGTGTCTGTTAAAGAACAGAAGTCTTAAATTTTGATGAAGTATAATTTAGCCGTTTTTTAGTTGCTAGTACTTTTTGTGTTATCACTAATAAATTGTATTTTGTCTATGTGTCTTGGCTCTTTAGGTATACAGTCTACCTCAGATTTTTGTGTATGGTGTCAGAGAAGTATCAGGGTTCATTTTCTTCTCCCTAAGGATATTTAATTGTTCCAGCAGCATTTGTTATAAAGGTCCTTTCCCACTCTGACTTTATAATAATTATTGATATTTACAATTTGTGTTTTCTCTACTTTTTTGCTTGATCACTTGACTTAGAGGCTTATCAATTGTATTAATCTTTCTATAAAAAAAGCTTTTGGCTTTTAATTTTTTCCTGTTACTTGTTTTTTATTTCCTTGATTTCTGCTCTTTATTATTTCAGTCTGCTTACTTTTACTCACATACTTATTCTTCTTTCTCTGGCTTTCTACCATGGATGTTTAGACCACCGACTTCAAACTCTTCTTCTTTACAGCAAACACACGCATCGGACCTGTATGTTTCTCCGTGAGGATCACTTTAGCCGAGTGCTGGAGATCACCACGTTTTGCTTTCATCATCATTCATTACAGAATATTTCATAATTCCCCCTGTGATTTGTTCTACAGTCCATGGGTTCTTTACAAGTATGTTCCTTAATTTCCAAGTATTTGGGGATTTTTTTTCCCCAAGCATCTTATTGCTGTTTATTTCTCATTTAATTCCGCTGTGGTCAGAGATTACATTCTCTGTGTTAGTCCCCTATGACAGATGCAGCTTGTTTCATGGTCCAGCATGGGGTCTGTCTTGGGGACTGTTTTGTGTGCTCTCTAAAAGTGTCCGCTTTCTATAGAGGTGGTTCAGATCGCTTCCATTTTCACTGATTTCTTTTGTCTGCTCATTCTATCAGTTATTGAGAATGGGATTTTAAAATCTCCAGTTACAACTGTAGACTTGTAAATTTTGCCTTTTTTGTTTACTGTGTGATTTGGCTTTGTGATATTTTGAAGCTTTTGTAATTAAATGCATACACATTCACCTATCCACATAGACTTAAATATATTTACTAATCAGCATATATACAATACATGGTGCATATATATGTGTATACAGCATATATACTTATATACCATATGTAAATATATACAGCATAAATATGTATATGTAAATATTGACACAATATAAATTTATTTACACAATTGCATATGTGTGTGTATATATGGCTCATTCTCACCTCTGTGGCCCATCTGTCCAGTTTTTAGCTCTTCACCCCCCTGGGGGGGCTCCCTGCATATACACCCACTTTTATTCTTCCAGAGTTTCTTTATGCACATGAGGAAATGCACATGTATGTGATATTTTTCTCCCTACACAAAAGTTAGCCAATTACACACACTCTTTCAAGATTTGACATTGCCATGATGATAAAGAAGAGGTAGCAAGAATAAACCGGAGAAGGCAATGGCACCCCACTCCAGTACTCTTGCCTGGAAAATCCCATGGACGGAGGAGCCTGGTAGGCTGCAGTCCATGGGGTCGCTAAGAGTCGGACACGACTGAGCAACTTCACTTTCACTCTTCACTTTCATGCATTGGAGAAGGAAATGGCAACCCACTCCAGCGTGCTTGCCTGGAGAATCCCAGGGACGGGGGAGCCTGATGGGCTGCCATCTCTGGGGTTGCACAGAGTCGGACACGACTGAAGCGACTTAGCAGCAGCAGTAGCAGCAGCAAGAATACACGGAAGAACTATACAAAAAAGATCTTCATGACCCAGATAATCACGATGGTGTTATCACTCACCTAGAGCCAGACATCCTGGAATGTGAGGTCAAATGGGCCTTAGGAAGAATCACTACAAACAAAGCTAGTGGAGGTGATGGAATTCCAGTTGAGCTATTTCAAATCCTGAAAGATGACGCTGTGAAAGTGCTGCACTCAATATGCCAGCAAATTTGGAAAACTAAACAGTGGCCACAACACTAGAAAAGGTCAGTTTTCATTCCAATCCCAAAGAAAGGCAATGCCAAAGAATGCTCAAACTACCCCACAATTGCACTCATCTCACATGCTAGTAAAGTAATGCTTACAATTCTCCAAGCCAGGCTTCAGCAATACGTGAACCATGAACTTCCAGATGTTCAAGCTGGTTTTAGAAAAGGCAGAGGAACCAGAGATCAAATCGCCAATATCTGCTGCATCATTGATAAAGCAAGAGAGTTCCAGAAAAACATCTATTTCTGCTTTATTGACTATGCCAAAGCCTTTGACTGTGTGAATCACAATAAACTGTGGAAAATTCTGAAAGAGATGGGAATATCAGACCACCTGACCTGCCTCTTGAGAAACCTATATGCAGGTCAGGAAGCAACAGTTAGAACTGAACATGGAACAACAGACTGGTTCCAAATAGGAAAAGGAGTACATCAAGGCTGTATATTGTCACCCTGCTTATTTAACTTCTATGCAGAGTACATCATGAGAAACGCTGGGCTGGATGAAGCACAAGCTGGAATCAAGATTGCCGGGAGAAATATCAGTAACCTCAGATATGCAGATGACACCACCTTCATGGCAGAAAGTGAAGAGGAACTAAAGAGCTTCTTGATGAAAGTGAAAGAGGGGAGTGAAACAGTTGGCTTAAAGCTCAGCATTCAGAAAACTAAGATCATGGCATCTGGTTCCATCACTTCATGGCAGATAGATGGAGAAACAGTGGAAACAGTGGCTGACTTTATTTTTCTGGGCTCCAAAATCACTACAGATGGTGATTGCAGCAATGAAATTAAAAGACACTTACTCCTTGGAAAGAAAGTTATGACCAACTTAGAGAGCATATTAAAAAGCAGAGACATTACTTTGCAAACAAAGTTCCATCTAGTCAAGGCTATGGCTTTTCCAGTGGTCATGTATGGATGTGAGAGTTGGACTATAAAGAAAGCTGAGTGCTGAACAATTGATACTTTTGAACTGTGGTGTTGGAGAAGACTCTTGAGAGTCCCTTGGACTGCAAGGAGATCCAACCAGTCCATCCTAAAGGAGATCAGTCCTGGGTGTTCACTGGAAGGACTGATGCTGAAGCTGAAACTCCAATACTTTGGTCACCTGATGTGAAGAGCTGACTCATTGGAAAAGACCCTGCTGCTGGGAAAGATTGAGGGCAAGAGGAGAAGGGGACGACAGAGGATGAGATGGTTGGATGGCATCACCAACTCAATGGACATGGGTTTGGGTGGAGTCCGGGAGCTGGTGACGGACAGGGAGGCCTCGTGTGCTGTGGTTCATGGGGTCGCAAAGAGTCAGACACAACTGAGCAACTGAACTGATGCTGATGATAGTCTTGGCACCATTTTCACGTCGGTCTGTGACAGCTCCCTTGTGACAGCTGCGTAGTACTCCAGCTCTGCTCGTGTCTCCAGCCACACTGAGGGATGTGTGTCCGGTTACAGCCAGTGCTGGTCACAGTGCTGCCTCTCTGTCCTGCTTCCGGATTCCTCACTGCCCTTGCCTGCTGTCTACCCCCCAGCCCAGGAACTGGGCAGCCAAACCAAGCTTCCTGTCTGCTCCAGAAGGTGGGGCAGGGGACTGTAAACACTGTGCCTTTAAATCTCCCCCTCTCACAGACGTCAGTCTCACCCTCCTGGAGGCTCTGTCTTCACCCCCAAGCATAAAGCTGCCCTGCCCCTCACAGCAGCCAGGGAAGTGTTTGTGTAAGAAGTTCTTTTGTGCAAAGACCCTGAAAACAGCGATGGCATTTTGCAGCTACTGTTTCTGTCATAGGTACTATAGTCTGGTGATCACAAGCTTGGCCCCAGCTCTGCTGAGAGTTTGCTGTGTGCCTTTGGGAAGCACTTGGCTGTGGGCACTAGAATGGTTTATTTGTTGTTTAGTCGCTAAGTCACATCCGACTCTTCTTTGACCTTATGGACTGTAGCCTGCCAAGCTCCTCTGTCCATGGGATTTCCCAGGCAAGAATACTGGAGTACTGGAGGGGGTTGCCATTTCCTCCTCCAGGGAATCTTCCCGACCCAGGGATCGAACTTGTGTCTCCTATATTGGCAGGCAGATTCTTTACCACTGAGTCACCAGGGAAGCCAGCAAGCATGCTGAGGGGGTGCTTATCCTCTTAAGAGCACTGCAGATTTAATCCCTTTTACCTGACTGGTCCTGCTACTTTCTCCATGGATCCTTCTGAGGCACAGAGAGGTTAAGTATTTTGCCCAAAGTCACACAGCTCAGTAGACCTGGGATTTAATCCAGCAACCTGGCTTGGGGTTATTAGGACAGTCAAACGCATCAGGGAACAGAGAGCATTTAGACAAAGACCTGGTGCACAGTATGTGCTCAGTAAGTGTTATTTAGCTCTGGTCATCATCACCTGCCGGAGGAACCGGAAGACAGCTAGTCCTGCCTAGGCGAGGAGGCTCACTTGGAAAAGCTAAAGGCTCCCATTCATCCCGTACAACTTTTAAGCGCACCGAGTCCACGGAGTAGAGGGTGGAAGAGCAGCTGCCACTGAGATCAGGTGGGGAGCGCCTGTGAGTGGGTGAGCCTGGGTCACCCGGTATTAAAAGCCAAGCTGGAGCCTCCCTTCCCATCCATCGTGCTAGCGTGGGCCGCTGTCAACATGAAATGTGCAAATGATTTAGAGCCCCTTTGCTCCTCTCTGCAGCAAACAGAGAAGCAAAGAAGTTAGCAAGCTTGTTTTGGCAGAGGAAAAAACATAAAACGCCCAAACCACAGAATTCTCAAAAATATTGCTAAGCACTAATTTCACTAACATGTTAGACAGCCTTTCGGATCTAGGCAATCTTGTTCCTCGGCTGGAAACAGTTCCCGAAAGCCATGTGATCCCAAACCCACCCTGGGCATGTGGGGCTAATGAGAAAGTCAGCCCCTGCCTTCTTCCCTGGCCTCCCAGCACAGCCGAGCCGGGCGTTCCCAAGGAGTCAGCCCAGGACCCTCCCGAAGGATGCTGCTGGTTTGCAGAAGCCCCCGCCTGCCCGCCCACCAGGCCCTCCTGAACTCAGTCAAGCTGCAGAAGTTTATGTGCCCTCAAAATACTGTCAGACCAAACCCAGCCCCTGGGTCAAAGTCACAGACCCAGAAAGACGACTTAAGGGTGCACACGGAGCTCCTTGTTGGCACATACCCCATCTTTCAAGGTCAGTGTCTGTATCGAAAACGGGCTGAATAACTAGGCAGATCGAACAGCATCCTTGTTAAGAAGGTAATGAGTCACAAATGCTATTTCGATGGTTTTCTTTGAAAGAAATACACATAACCAAACCAATTTTAATTAAAGATCTTGTCTTTGTAATCAGGCAGCCACAAATGAAGGCAAAACCGCTTTCATGTGGAATAATAAACACAGAGCTGAACTAGTTTTCCCATAAAAGGGCAGGGTGGGTTTTTTTTTTTTTTTTCCCAAATAAAATAGTTTGTTCCTAGCAATACGGGGGATACAAGGAAAAAAAAAACTGCCTTTTGCAAAGTACAAAATTTTGAATCGCCCTCACACCACCCACCCTCCCCCAGAAGCCATTTGTTGATGTTAAACCAATTGGAATGTTTGCCAAATTCACATCCCAGTGAGGATTATCTACCCTTTGAGATTAGACATGCGATCCTGATTTCTAAGAGAAAAACGCGGTCAAAAACCAAATAAACATACCTACAAGTACATCTAAGGCGCAAATGGTGGAGACATGATTGTAACACACCACAGTGTGTATTTCGGCAGAAGAAAGAACCTGGACATCAAAAATGATGTTTTGATTTTTAGTTTTAAATGACAACAGAATTGAAATACCTCCCCTAAATACATCCTCGGAAACCAGCAAGGAGATAATCATCTTCACTGAAATATGCGTGTAATTCAATGATCCACGGAGAAGAAGGCATCCAAGGTGGCCTGAGCGTGGCCACTCACTCCTGTTTCTTGAGTCACATCTTTACCACGGAGTTCCCAGGTGGACACCCGTGGACCGTCCTGCACACCACACCCATCGTTGGGCTGAGCCTGCCGTCAGATGTGGCTGGACACCCTCTGACCAAGGATGGCTGCGAGGGCAGTGGTCACCTTGAGGCCTCTTGGCATCCCCAGTGCTGGGAGCAGGAGGCACTGGGCCAGTGTCTGCTGAACTGGATGACCCTCAGGGCAGCAGGATGGGGTGACCATGTTGATCCTGGGGGGGCTTCCTTAAGCATCTTGGGCTGAGTGACTGTGCTGGTCTTACAAGTGTGGAACTTGTCTGGTGATAACCAGAACGTGTGATGGGGAAACAGCGAGGCTTGAAATGCAGGCTAGCTTCTGTTCTGAGTGTCCTGCAAGGAGACAGGGGCACTCTCTGCTGATGCCACCAGGCAGGCTGGTACCTGCATGCTGGGCAGCATCTCATAGCCATCCTGAATGGTACATCTCTGTTACCTGCTCACTCGGGACCACATTCCATGTAAGCAGCTGGCCTATCCCTGTGTTTGGCCTATCCCTGGTTCTGAGAATAACAAATTGGCTCTTATTATTACTGGGTCTGGGGAAGCCCTGATAAGAGGCAGAAGACATGGCCCTTTCTGCTTGCCCCCATGGGACCCTGGTGGCCCAGCAGCACCCCAGGTGCTCAGGACACACTGGCCATCCTCGTCTTCCTCCTCAAAGTCTCAGAGCCACATGGAATTCCAGCCCAGTGGGGATGAGTGTGGGAGTCAGGCAGTGGGGGGCTGCACCCGCCTCTGGTGTACTAGCTATGGGACAGCTTCTCATCTGCAGACGAAGAGGACAGCCACCCTCAGCGCCCAGCAGAGGCAGCAGCCTGGCCCAGGTTTTTGTATAGATCACACTCCCGAGGCTAAGGACGAGAGCAGAGTGGACCTGCTTGCACACGCAGACCACAACCACCGTCCTGCAAGAAGACAGGAGCACTCTCTGCTCCACAAGTCAGCACTGTGTCTCCTCCCACAAGGTTCCTTTCTGGCCCCACGTTCTAGGCTATTCTAGGGTCTCTTCTCAGAATGCCTAGGAGTGTCCTGGGACAGAGCTGGGCTCGGGGGTGACCACAGTGACAAGGACAGCAGGGATGGAGTCCACCCCTCAAAGGGCCTTTCTGGTGTGTGGTCTAGGACAGTTTCCCCGAGCCTGGAAATGGGGTGGCTTTGTTCCGGCTCCCCCCTCCACTCCCCCAGCCCACTGGGGACTTGTTGGCATTGAAGAGAGAAGAGGACCGTGACTGAACCTAAGGAGGGGGGCACTGGCCATTTGGCCAAGGGACACGTGGACCACAAACAGCAGGTCAGCAAGTCCTGAGCCAAGAAGCCGCCTGAGAAGCCACTCCTGGATGATCAACCGTTGTGCACGTCTACACGAGTCTCCCGTCAGATGTTTGCTGCTGCTGCTGCTAAGTCGCTTCAGTCGTGTCTGACTCTGTGCAACCCCACAGACGGCAGCCCACTAGGCTCCTCTGTCCCTGGGATTCTCCAGGCAAGAACACTGGAGTGGGTTGCCATTTCCTTTTCCAATGCATGAAAGTGAAAAAGTGAAAATGAAGTCACTCAGTAAGTGTCCGACTCTTCGTGACCCCATGGACTATAGCCTACCAGGCTCCTCCGTCCATGGGATTTTCCAGGCAAGAGTACTGGAGCGGGTTGCCATTGCCTTCTCCGCATCAGATGTTTACGAGTCTTTAAATCAGCTGACAACATTTCAACCTTGGTGGCAAATGACCTTGCATTTGTTATAAGGAGTGAGTGTCTCCCTTTGAATCAAGGAAGACTTCTTTTAAGGCCTCATCTGCATTTCATTGTGTAGGTTTTAATTATCTTCAGGGCAGGGGGTCCCCACCTCCTTGAAGGACCCAGTGCCTCCCCAAACACATTAAGCTCCCTCTGGACTTCTTCTTCCTGAAATGCCCCACTGAACCCCACCAACCTGCCTCTCCCAGCCAACACCCTGCAGGCTGCAGCCATGCACAGCCGCCCCTATCCCCGAGATTGGGCCTTGTGTCCCCTTTGTGTAGCCAAGGCTGTATGCTCCTGTCGTAGTATCATCACTTGTGTAGGTTTTAATTATCTTCAGCTGGAAACAATAGAAACCCAAAGTAACAGTTGCTTAAAGAAGGCAGTTTTGCTTTTTTTTTTTTTCACACCAAAGTTTGGAGTGAGGCAGGTCAGGGCTGGTCTGCTCCTTCATAATGACCTCAGGATGAGGTTGATTAACCTACCACATAGGTCCTCTTTGTCCAGAGCCACCTTGCTCAGGGTGGCCACTTCAGCACCAGCCCTCACATCTCCATCCCAGTCAGCAGGAAAGATCTCTGAGAGGAAAGGGCAGAAAGCTAAAATCAATTGTGTTGTTGTTTAAAGGAAGGGCTGCCACACTGCTTCATCTGATTGGCCAGAGTGTAATCACATAGCCATATCTAGCTGCAAGGGAGGCTAGGAGATGTAGCTTTCATTGTGGGTGAACACGTGCCAGCTGAACTCAGTGTTCTATTACTTTGGGGGGGGATGGGGTGACAAACACGGGAGGAGAGCTGCCGCCTTGTCCACACCATCTCTTTATTCCTAGTGCTCAGCTTAGAGACAGACTGCTGGATATTCTGAGTGAACAGGTGATGCTTGAATGACTGAGTGAGAGAGTCCATGGTGGGCAGCAGGACCTGGCCGTGGGCTCCACTCTGAAAGGTGGGGGGCCTCACGGGACGGCAGGCCCAGAGCACCCTCAGCTCAGCTGCCCGGCAGCCCCAGGGAGCACTGTGGTAAAGAGGGTTGGGACACTTTGATTTCCAGATGCCCCAGAGCCAGGGGCTATGAGCAGGCCTGCAGGGGAGGGGCCGTCTCAGCGCCCGATGGCGCACTCGGGGAGGTTCCTCCTTGCCTCTGCTCCTCTCCCATCTCAGTGCCACCGTCCTCTCTGACTTCTGGGGTCTGAGCCTGGCACGGAGCTTCAGCAGGTAACCCCGCCCCACTGTCTGCATTTAATTTACCCTGTGTCGCTGGGGCCCGGCTCGCAGACAGCTGTGCAGAGGGATCATCTTTTACAATCCAATCAGCAGCAGACCCCCCAGACACTGGGGAGACCCGAGGCGGTCCCCTTCCCACAGTGAGGCTTGCTGCCCTGCCACGAAGCTGGGCTGCCTGGTGTCTAGAGGGAGGGAAGGGACAGGCAGAAAGGAGGGGGTGCTGAGCTGATACTCTGGCAGGGGGAAAGGGAGGACTCTCCTGAACTTGGCCTGACCAAGAGCGAGAGGCAGGAAAGGCCGAGCCACCCACGCACTTCCCCATATGGCCTCCCAGCTGTGACTCCTTAAGCTCCACTTGGAGCCAAGCTTGTGGACAACTCACCTTCCTTTCTCTCCAGGCAAGAAAATGACGAGGGGCCTTTTTTTCTGTGTCCCCTGTCCTCACCTGGGGTGGAGCAGAGAGGAATCTCCTGAAAGCCAGCAGGTGTCCACAGCTGCCACATCCAGCCTGCTCCTCCTGGAAGGAGAAACTGAGGCTCAGAGGGGGCCCAGGAAGTGGGGGCTGGCCGGAGACCACCCCCCCCCCACCATCCAGTCACTAGCATCCTGCTAGGTCCCCCAGGAGGGCCAGTTTTGCACCATTTGCCACCTTGCCTCAATTATGCCTTGACCAAGAATAGCACGCAGTACCGGATGTCAGGAATTTACCCCAATTTCCCTCTGGGAGGCTCGAAGTACCTTGTTTCGTAATTTCCTCCACCCAGTTGACATCATTGGAGGCCTCCTCCTGGGATCACGCATTCCTTCTCTGGATGAGGAAACCGAGGGATGGGCCAGCTGATGAGGGAGAGAGGGGGAACCCCTGGAAAAATGCTGCTGGCGGTCCCTTTGACAGGCACCGAGGCTGGTCCCCAGGGGCTGCCTGTGGCATCATTCTCGTGTGGCTTTTGCACCCCCAGAGCCCTCTCTCAGCTGATGGCATCCGTCAAAGTCACTGAAAGGCATCACTAAGAACAGAGCCCCCTTTGAGTCCCAAAGGACTGAATGACCCCCCAAACCAAGAGTGAGCTGGGCTGAGGAGGTGAACAAGCCTGGGTCCCAGCCAGGGAGGATCTCTGGGTAACTAGATGCCCTGAGTGGCAGAGGACTCCTGCTTAAAACAAGGCTGGGATTATGTGCCCTTCACCTTCCCGCCCTGGCGTCCCATTCTTTATTTTTTAGTTCCACATCAGATGCTCCAGACCCACGAGTCCATTTAGCCTCCTCCCCCTGCTGATACGTGGTGCTGAGCTCCCCACCCTGCGTGCCTTCCTAGGGGCTGGGGTGTGCCCGCAAGTCTCCTGGTTAGGGAGATAGGCTCACAAACTTGGCCCCTTGCTAATTACCCCTCCCAGTTGTGCAGCCTGATAACTGTTGCATTTGGAAACAAATGACACCCTTTTCCTACATCTGCTCCAAATTTGTCTCTCAGAAATTAGAGAATTTAGTTATGCGGTATTGCATGGCAGTCCAGCCAGGCCTTGGAGCGTGGAACTGATTGGATACTCCACTCAAAATAAGTGGAGTTTCGAGCTCTTTCCAGGAAATTGAGTGGAACACGCAAACTGACATCCAATATTAAATATTATATTTGTATGGTTGTTCTGTAGAGTTCCCTGGCATCCGACATCTGGGAGTGAGATTTATAAATGCAGAAACTGAATACCTGGTTAGAACAGTGCTCATCAGAGCTGAGAAATTAAAATATTACTGTGTGCACTCCAAGGCAGGCTGCTTAGAAAGGTAGAGCTATTAAAATATGATTAGCTGACCCGTATTTTGTCTCAAAAATGTCATACACCATTAAAGCTGAGAAGACTTTGATGCATATAGCCCTGGCACAGGCTTTGCCCCATCAGCAGCAATGTGCTCGGGAATGTTCACTGCAAACATACAGGCCCGCCGAGGGAGGGGCAGCCGCCAGGGCAGCAAGACATCCAGCACCTGGGGACTCGGGTGCCAGGGACTCAGGAGCATCTCAGGCCAGGAGCCAGGTTCCCCAGAGTGCATGGGGCAGCCGCAGGAGTGGGTACAAATTTAAGTGGAGAAGGAAATGGCAACCCACTCCAGTGTTCTTGCCTGGAGAATCCCATGGTTGGGGGAGCCTGGTGGGCTGCCGTCTATGGGGTCACACAGAGTTGGACAAATTTAAGGGAGTGCCAAAAATCTTGGTAATCAAGATAAGTTCATATTTTAGTATAATATTAAAAATCAGAATAAAACAGACAAGAAAGAAAAAGAAAACCACCCCGGGCCAACTCCTTCCTGCTGTCTGGCCTGTTTTTATAAATAAAGTTTTATTAGAACTGGGGCCAAGATGAGGGTGTAGCAAGTGAGGAAGTGTTGTGCCAGTTCAGGACCAGATTCTGTCCTTACTTGAAATTTGATATTTTGTCCATCGGGTTTTTTTTTTTTAATTCATGTCTTGTCATCCATTTAAATTTAGGGCTCAAGGTAAATCCCTTATTCCGCCGCCCCCCCTCCCCCCGCCCCCCGCACTGCCACAGCCCAGCCCTGGATGGGAGAGTAGTTTCAGGTAGTGACTCTCTCACCCCCAAGCCACCTTCTTGTTCTCAGCGGTTCTCCAACTGGAGCCTGCCTTATGGCGGGCCGGGGAGCTTCTGAAAAGATTGCCGCCTCCCACCCTAAGTGTCTGGTTTGGTAGGTCTGGGGCGGGGCCCAGAGGCTACTCCCTGGAGCTGGTGCTGCTGTTGGGGTCTTCACATCTAAGGAGGTGGGGAGAGGCTCTGGGGGAGGGAAGCCGAGGGTGAGAATGGGGAAGCTGGAAGCAGGCTGTGTCCTAGGGACCCTTGCAGTGCCTGAAGGAGCGCCAGACTCCAGCTGAGTTTCCCCGGCGCTGCTCCCAAGTCCCCATAGGACGCTTCTGTGAAAGACAGATTCCCAGAACCTACTCCAGACCTTCTGAATCGGAGCTGGCCACGGCGTAGGAAGGTTTACCTTTGACCCTCTCCCAGGGGGCTCTGATGCCCACAAGTTAGAACCAGCCATGATACCTACCCCCCACCTCCCCATTATGAATTCTTGGCAGGGGGTTATTTTAAAATACCACTTCCTGCACCCAACCCAAACCACCTGAATCCAGATTGCTGGGCACCACCTTAGGCGTTGCCAGCTTGTGGGACTGTCTGGATGCTTCTAATGTGCTCCTTCGGCCAGGCCTGATGAAGCTTGAGTTCAAGGGCTTTTCCAGGGCAGACCCCTCCCCCAACCACCCATCATCACCATCGAGAGAAAAGAAGCGCCTGTGCCGCACCGGCTCAGGGAAGGAAGGGCGGCCACAGCTGATGGACCACATCTGGGCAGACAGCTGTCGAAGAGCAGGTTGGTGCAGAGTCATCGAAGAAAATTGCATCTGAGGATGTCGGGCAAGTCACCGTGATTCTGTAGGCTGGTTTTCCTTTCAAACCACTGAGGCCTGGCGTGGGCCCAGATATAATAGAATTGACCATACTGCCCACTTAGGATGCAGACCTCGCAGCCTTGTAAACGGCCTGAGAGATCTGTAAACTGAAGCACCAGCCCCATCTGCACCCCGTCATTTGTTTGGCTTGGCAGAGGCAAGAGTTCATGCCTGGCATTATTACTATTACGATGGGATTTTCATGGTGATTCACCTCCCACAGCTCAGCCTTCCCCTCACGGCCTATGAAGGAAACCTCTCTGACGTTGGTGTTGCCACTAAGATTCGTCAGGGTGGTTGGAGCCCCTGGGCCTGAGCGGGGTTGCGGTTGCTGTGCTCTGGCTGCTTGGAGGGCTGACCCGTCTATGTCCTCGGGGGCCTTGGCCCTCTGTGCGTGGCGCACATGGTGGGTGCTGGCTTCACGCGGCCAGTCTGCCCAATGCTGGGCCGGACGGGCCGGAATCCATGCAGGGTCTGCCTCTGGCCGAAGCGGCCGGCTCCATGGCTCAGCCTTCTCTCAGCCACCAGCCCAAGGAGGAAGAGAAGTTGAGTTAACCTCAACTGTTGGGCAAAGTTGAACGTGTTAGGTGTGGGGCAAGGCTAAGTGTGTGTGTGTGTGTGTGTGTGTGTGTGTGTGTGCGTGTGTGTTATTCTCTCAGTTGTGTCTGACTCTGTGTGGCCCCAGGGACTGTAGCCCGCCAGGCTTCTCTGTCCATGGGATCCTCCAGGCAAGAATACTGAAGTAGGTTGCCATTTCCTCCTCCAGGAGACCTTCCCGACCCAGGAATCGAACCCAGGACTCCTGCACTGCAGGCAGATTCTTTTGCCATTTGAGCCACCGGGGGAGCCCGTGGGGCAAGACTGCTTGGGTTCACATCCAAGCTCTGACACAGCCCTCCTGGGGGTCCTTGGACATCAGCTAAAAACTCTCCATGGGCCTCAGTTTTCCCAGCTGTTAAATTGGTATTTAACTCCAGAACACCACATGTGCTCACTCTGTCGTGTTGGACTCTTTGCAACCCCAGGGACTGTAACCCACCAGGCTCCTCTGTCCTTGGGGTTTCCCAGGCAAGAATCCTGGAGTGGGCTGCCATTTCCTCTCCTAGGGGATCTTCCCCATCCAGGGATCAAACTTGCATCTCTTGCATTTCCTGTATTGGCAGGCAGATTCTTTACCACTGCACCACCAGGGCCGCCCAGAACACCACCTAGGGCTGTCTAAATATAAAATGGAATCAGCCATGTAGAGCAATCTTGGAACAGTACCTGACCATGAGATTAACTTATCAGAGGTCCGTCTGTCTAGCCATATCTCTATACATCTTTTTTTTTTTTTAATTTATAGGTATCAGACCTCCCCTCTGGGGTCCAATTATTTAAGCTGAATGCCTGTGTTTAAGGTTTTCACAATGCACATTTGCAGTCCCTGCTGAAAGGCAGCTGGCCCTTGGTAGCCTGAGGGATGGAGTCAGAATCTGGAAATTTCTAGGCAGATGTAAAGGAGAAAGAAGGACTCCAGGGTGCTCCAGGAAGAGGGAGCTTCAGGAGCAGAGGTGTCCACTAAGAACTGGGCTTACTGAGGGCAGAGGCTGAATGCCAATCACACCACCCTCCCCTCTGTAGGACTTGGCACAAAGCCGGCTCATCAGAGCCTCGGGCAGGACGGCTGCAAGGCTGTCCTTGGGGTGCCATCCTTGGTACCTTCTGGGTGCTGCTGGAGCAGGTGGATCTGTGGCTCCACTCACCGGACCCAAAGGGCCCGTGGGAAAGTCGGCCTTTGCTCTTCCCCAAAAAAGCCGGCCTGGGGACGGGAGTAGAATTGTGCTCCCCCATTAACTGTGGGAAAGTCCAGACACACAGGGAAGTTACAGCGCAGGTACGGCAGTCACCCACACACCTGCCACACCGCTGTTCTCAGGCTCACACCTTACCGTTCTTGCTTCACCTGTCCATCTGTCCCTCGCTCCATTCATCACTTCTCTATCACTTTTATTTTATTTTGTATGCAGGCATCAGATTGCTTGACCTCTGAGTCTAACTAATTGTAGACGAATGTCTCTGTTTGAGGTTTTAATAAGGAGGAGCCCCTAAGAAATGCAGCTGGGGCTTCTCGATGTGACTCCCTCTTGACACATGTGCACGAGGGTGGGAGGGCAGTTCCTCGGGACAATGGCCCTGCTTCCTCACCTCTCAGCCTCCTCCAAGAGTTAACACTGCATTTCCTCAAGCTCAAAAGTAAATCAAAAATTAAACAACTCTGAGCAGCTTTCTTTTTTCCTTTTATAACATCATTGATCTTTCCACTCACCCATCCATCCATTCATCCACCCATTCATCCATCCACCCATCCTTCCATCCCTCCTCCATCTACCTACCCACCTACCTATTTAACCATCTACCCATCCACCCATCCATTCATCCATCATCCATCCATTCACCAATCTATTCATCTATCTACCCATCCACCCATCCACCCATCCTTCTATCTATCCATCTATCCACCCACCCATTTATCCATCCACCCATCCATGCATCCATTTATCCATCATCCATCCATCCATTCACCCACCTATCCACCTATCCTTCCATCTATCCACCCACCCAGCCACCCACCCATTTATCCATCCATTCATCCATCATCCATCCATCTACCCACCCATTTATCCATCCGCCCACCCATTTATCCATCCTCTATCCTTTCCTCCATGCAAAAGGCATTTACCCAGAGCATCATCATTAGTTACCCTATGTCTCTCATTTAATTCCCATGACAACTCTCCTAAACAGGTACTATTATTATCTTCCTTGGCTACGTGAAGAAACGGAGGCACAGAGCTCCCACAGACAGCACTAGGACTTGACCCCAGACCCAGGGAGCTGTCCACACCAGTGCTCAGAGCTGTCTGACTCTTCCCCTCACAGGGCCCTGGCAGTTCCAGAGAGTCAAGAATGGAAATGGGTGACACCACCCTCATGTACAGAGCTGTGACCTCAGAAAGTGAAATGATGGCCCCCAAGTTTTAGGGAGCCCCAAACCCGGAGTGTTTCTCCTGGGGAGCTGGGGTTTCACTTCATCCCCATCTGGAATACAGGGAGGGTCAGCTTTGAGACTGGCTTTGGGGGCTTTTCCTGGAAGGAGCACGTCCCACCCACCAGAGTCTCGTGCAGTCATGTCTGGGAACAAAACCGCATTTCCTGTGTTTACCAAAGCTGTTCTGTAGGATGAGTGGAGACCCAGGTCACTCAGCCCAGGCACATTCCGAAGGGACCAGCCACCCGGGAAGCAGTCAGGGTCAGGTGCTGAGTGGGGGCTGTACAGGCATTAGCCCCAGGACGGCTGGGTGACCTTGAGGTACATGTGCAGTGGGTCCTGAGCCCCATTGCCCTGCCCTCTGGTGCAGTGAGTGAGGGTCCTCGGAGCGCGCCTGACCCTCTGTGTGCCTGGGCAGGATGGAAACAACTCCAGAGACAGCCCCAGGACAAAGGCGGGGAGGAGGTGGGAGAATGCCTCAGTTGTCCCTCTGGTTGATGCAGGGCTTAGTGGAGGGCTCTGTGGAAGCCAACCTAATTCTCCGGGACCCCCAGCTGCTGGTCCTGTGTCTGCAGGGTGAGGGATGATGGACCCGCCTTGAGGCAGTGCATCTCCAACTTGATTTGGGACATTGGTAGCACCAGATGGCGTGTTAACCCACAGATGACCCGGCCTACCCCCACCCCTCGCCCCTCAGCTTCATGAGGGCTGGGTGACACTGGGGAATTGACTCCAACCAGGTTCCAAGTGATGCTGTGGCTGTAAGTCTGGGGCGCCAGACCTTGAGGAGCACCCCTGGGTGCGTATCCATCCTGCCTGTAGGCACAGGGGCCCTCAGTCACTGTAACACAGCCAGTTCTGACGGGCACAGCCACTCAGAGCCCCTGCGGAGGACCCGGGCATGGCCCCCAGGCTTCACCCGCCGGTCTCCTGGCCGACACGGGTGTACCAGCCATGCGCTGTGCCATGTTGGAAGCCAAGGCCCAGTGGAGCTAAGACCCGTAGGTCTTCCTTGCTGGGCGCCACCCGCGGCTTCTCATCCGTGCAGTGGGCCTATATCCCGTCTCAGATGAGGTCGTGTGTGATGAGATCACGGGTCCAAATGCTCAGCATACAGCACACACAGGCAACTGGTGGCACCATGGCCTGTGGGGCCAGCGGGCCATCTCTTTCCTGCCTGAAGCCTTGCTGGCCCCTCCTCAGGGGTTCCCAGCTCCTTTTCTGTCATCATAAGAAATGATCTTTCCGTAAGCAAGCCTCTACCCATGGAGGCTGGTCAAGAAATTTCCCCGATCTCCCTCCCTCCCTTCACCTCCTTGAGGTCAAGTGGAAATGGCTGCCAAAGCAGGGCCCATGGACGCGTCAGGGCCGCCCAGCCGGCCCCAGCCCCTGCCCTGGGCCCTGTGCCCCGGTGGCCTGATGGGTTGGGCGCGGGTCCTGGCCACTGCCCAGGTGTCAGGGTGGGGAGGGGGTGTCTGCGGCCGGCGGGGGCGGAAAGCGCCAGGCAGGGAGAGAGAGAGGCGCATGAATAATCCGCTGACCTTTCCTCTCCGTGTTTGGGCGAACCTAAGCCTGTTTACAATAAACCCCAGGGAGATTTTTCATCCTTCCAAATGGAACAAGGGTTATGTAAGCAGAGAGACCTGGAGCTCGGCAAACACCTGCTCCGGGGGGCCCCACGGAGGGAGACGGGGGTGGGGGAAGAGGGGCCCTCCGCTGACTCATGACCAAGTTCAAGATGACACGGGCTCCATCAAGCAGGAGACTGCTGGGAAGGGCAGAGGGTGCTTCTGGGGGCATCAGATGGGCCGCGCTCTTGGGCCAACCTCCTCTGTAGACTGCGCAAGTCAGGAGGGCTCACCGTCTTGTACCTCCACCCCTCACCGCCTCCAGGAGGCTGCCCATCTTTAGTTTATTTCAAATTGACCCTGGGTGTCCTCTGTCTTTAAACACGGGCCTGCATATTTCCTGATGATAGTAAGGAGGACAAAAGCCACTCACCCCTCCTAGGTTTTTGTCTTTCTGCTTTCTACATCCCTGGGGACTATCAGTGGCAGCTCGACCCAGGTTGTTTATGTATAGACGCTGGTCTTTCATCTTAGGGTTTAGGTAGGTGTATTGTGCTAAGTAAGTTAAGCCAGACTGGGAGCGTGAGGTCAGCAACCCACGCTTCGGAGGGTCTGCAGGATTCCTTTTGGAGGGTCTGCAGGATCAGCTCTAGGCTGGTCAGCATCCTGTACCCATTCATGATTTGGGCAAGGCTGGTTCAACCCCACTTGGGGCGACCTCTCCCCCCAATTTCCCAAATACAGACCTAGACTTGCCAGTCCAGAGCGATCTTGACCTCCAGCTCAGACCACACTATGTCACAGGAGAGGAAGGAAGGCTTCTACAGTGCCCCCAAATGTCCCGCTCTGGCTTTCAGATTCTCTGGCAGGCAGTGGCGGGTGGCGTTTTCCGAGATGGCTGCGGGGAGATCTCCCCACCCGCCACAGGTGGGGGTCTGCGCTCTCCTCTGTTTGCATCTCAGTGGCCCCGTGCCCGCAGCAGAAGTGGAGCCGTCTGACTGCCCCGAGGGGGCCCGGAGAGGGGACACACTTCTGTGTGGTCCTGTCAGGACATTGCTTCTGGGAACCCGGCCACCATGACGTGGGGAAGCCGAGAGGCCCGCACAGAGAGGTCGATGTGGAGGGAAGCGAGGCTGCGGATTCCCAGCTGACAGCCAGCACCTCCCCCAGCATAGCACCATCTTGGAGGGGGGCCTCCAGCAGCAGCCGGTCTGCAGCCCTGGGGGTCCAGCTCCAGAGCCAGTGGCTTCTCCCGCTGGCAGCCACTCCTAAGGGTTACAAACTCTCCTACCCCTCAGGCACTCTTCAGCACAGCCTCCACTGCCTTTCCCAGGCTCCTCCAAGGCACCCACCACTTATCCAACCGTCCAGCCATGTGCCCGGTGATCTGCCGGCCGCAGACCTCTCCCAGGCTTCCCGCCCCCATTGCACCACCGTGTCCTGGGTCTGGAATGTCCTCCATTGTAGAAAGCTGCCCACCCATGTACGAGGCCAGCTGGGCTTCAGAGCTTCTGCTGGGGTGTGAAGAGGGCAGCGATTCCCAGAGCTTTGGACACACAGAAGAGCCCAGCCGTGATGTGGGGTGAGAGGCACGTCTGACTGTAACCTGACGAGGATCCAAGGACCACTGCCCGCTCTGGTTTCCTGTCCAGCCCGCCTGTGCCCGTCTCAGGGGCTCTGTGCCCTGTGACCATGGACTGTGTCTTCCTGCGAGCTCAGAGCGAGGTGTGTCCTGCACGTCCGTGCGCTCAGCCCTGAGAGGACCAAATGCAGGGTCACTGTGTGTTGCCCGGGTGGCGGGCTGCCTGCCTCACTGGTCCACCCTGCTCACCCCAACACCAGCTCTCCTTTCGTTCATCTGATAGGCCCACCCGCCTCCCAACCCAGCTTTCTCTGGGTCCCACATCCATTGACATGCCCACCAGCAACTGGGCAAAGCCTGGTCCCCTGACCCCAACTCAGGGTTTTCCGTTGCACACCACTCCTGCAGAGTGTCCTGTTGGGCTTTCACAGTCACCTCAGTACTGAATCCTGTCTTCATCTTAAAGACCTGGGATCCCAGGTCCAGAGAAGCTGAGTCACGTGCGGAGGCCGCACGCTTAGGAAGCACGGCCTGAGCCCGGTCTGTCTGCTGACACGCCGCCTCTCTCCCCATCACTCCCAGTTTGCAGCAGTGCCACCTGCTGCCCCCGCTCCTGCAGCTTGCCAGCCTGGCTTGTAGCAGCGCTAAGGTCCTATCAGTCCTGTCCTGTCAACCTCCCGTTGCCAGGCTCCCTGGCGCTGTTCCTGAGTGTGGTGAGTCAGCCAGCTCCAGGGCAACCTTGACTCACTCGCCACTGGAGCCCTCCAGCTGGAGCGTTCTCCTCACGCCCGAGCCCATTTCAACAAGGCGGGGAAAAGTGGCTCAGAGTGAGTTGTCCTGGCATTGCTGTCCCCTCTCCTGGCATCCCACAGGCCCCATGTGCCTCCTCTGTGCCTGGTGGACTCCCAGATACCTTAAGGTGTTTGGCTCAGATGCCCCTTCCCCCAGGAAGCCCTCCTGGCTTCCTCCCCCGTCCACTCCAGATTTGTATACCCTCATCAGGGCCTTTCCCCAGTGTTCTTATTGCTCGTTGCTGCCTTGCAGGACCCTCAGCCTCACAGGACTCCCCCACCTGGCCCTACTGTGCCAAAGCTCAGAGAGGTTGGAATGTTTGCCCAGCGTCACACAGCTGGGAAGTGGCAGAGCCCAGCACACATTCAGACAGATTGGAGCCCAGTGCTTTGCCTGCGGGCAGTGCAGCCTAGTGGCCAGGGAGGCGAGGAGGGCTAGGAGGCTGCCCCTGCCCCTGGTGTGTGGCCTTGGGCAGGTGACTTCACTTGTGACATCGTCTTCGAGGTGCCTCTGGACTCTGAGTGACCACATCCCAGTCTCAGATATGAGGACAAGGCTGGCCGGCCGAGGAAGGGTGCCTGCTTGGGCCTTCCTCCACCCCGCAACTTTGCTTCGTTGCCTCTGCTCTCTGCTTTAGCCTGGACCTGACCCCTGACCCCAGGGCTCAGCCAGCAGTGCTGAGTGAGGTGTTTGCACCTGTACAGTCAGGCCACCTGTGGTGGCCGTTCTTTGGCTGTCTGTCCACACCCTGCCCGACCAACCAGGGCCTGCTTACCTACCACCCTCTATGCACAGGACTGACCTTCCTGCATGCTTGCCCCAGGCCCCAGTGGTGATTGTTCTAATCAAAGGGGCCCTTTGCGGCCACGTGCCCACTGCTGGTTTCCCTGGTAACTAATGAGCCCACCTGAGGTCACTTCCCCTGTAACTGGTAACCTGCCCTTTCCCGGGAGCGAAGCCTGCCACCGTGTCCTGCCCCGTCCACCGCACACAATGGGGCGTCTCTCTGGGACCCTGCTTCAGACGTGTAAGCTCCCCCACCCACTAAACCACAGATGTCTCAGTTACTGCCTCTGGCTCTTTCTTCGGTCTTGAAGCTGCACAGACACAGGGCTTGCAGGCCTGCAGTGTGCAGTCCTGGCAAAGCAACCAGGAGACTGAGGAAGTTACCATGAGCACCGAGATGTCGGGAAACACAGGGCGGTGCCGGGGGAAAGCTGCAGGGGCGTCCACTACTGTGTGGACACTGACGCATCGCCGGGGCAGTCCCGGTCGGCTGTCCGCTGGCCGGTGGGCCCCGTGGTGACTAGTGGAGGGCCATGTCTGGAGAACAGTGGCCTCTAAGGTGTCGTCTGCTGGGATGTCAGAAGTGAGTCTTCTGTAGTTGGCTATGAAGGCTGAGTAGAAGGAATTGATTTTTCTCTTGTGCCTTTGAGATATAAATGGTCTCCCTGGGCTTGCTGGGACTTTGTGATCTCTAAGAGTAAAGGAGAAAAAAACTTTTAGGTAAGCTCTATAAAAATAATTATGTTTTGGGAATGTCTATCTAAAATAGTCTCTCCAGACTTTGATGACCTGAAACTAAGTTAAATGAAGAGAATCATTGACTACCTGGGTCATTTAAAATAGGAGAAAATACTGGAACGTTAATGACTGGACAGGTCTTAAGTTTACCTACCCTTGCCTTCTTAGGAGAGGAAGACTAAAGCATAAGTTTTCCAATCAGGAAATGCGCGATTACCTATTTCTTGGTTTTTGCCAGAGATTAAGGTTTCAAGATTATATTCAGTTGCAATTCTTGTAACCAAGTTTATCGATTACATTGGGCTCAAACGTTTGTGCGTTTTTAAGTCTTGTCATTTTTAGACTGCTGTACTCTGATGCTTTGGCAAAAGTGCTTCATTTTCAAGAAGATTAATAGCAAGGACCTGTTGACATTAACAGATCTCTGATAACTTTCAGATTATATTGCTGAACTGGGTAAGATCCTAAAGAATGCTAATGGAAGAGTTGATGGCATCATAAAAAGTTTACAAAAAGATTGGTTACTGAACGAACAGGTGAACATGGTTATATTTTTTGTCTGTGAGGTTTTTGTCTGTGAGGTTTTAGTGTGGTTTTGCTTTTTTGGCTGCATCTGGTCTTAGCTGCGGCACATGGGGTCTTTGGTGCCTCACGTGGGGTCTGTCTGCGGTGCACGGACTCCCGTCGTGTTACAAGGGTTCTGGAGCGGCAGGTGCAATAGTGGCTGCATTCAGGCTTAGCTGCTCGGGGGCACGTGGGATCTTAGTTCTTTGCCCAGGGATCTAACCCGCTGTCCCCTGCACTGCAAGATGGGTTCTTTACCGCTGGACCACCAAGGAAGTCTTTGCTACCGGCTCTGTCTGTGTTTTCCAGGTAGAGGGAAGCCCTTCCCCTCAAGTTGGTTATGATTTATAGAAATTTGGTCAACCATACCTGTGGGTAGGATTAAAAGTGTTTTCTTTTCTCTCTGCCTGGTCTCTCCAGAAACTGGGGACACTTGAGTTCCGAGCAGCCTTATCAGCTGAATAGGAAAGTCTGTCTCCTGGCATGTGCAGGAAGCTCAGTATTTGGGGGAGGGTGGGATCCATCGAGGTGGAACCCGATGGCAGGGCTTGAGAGTGACTTTCGTTGAGAAGCCTGTTGGGAATTCTGTCCTCCTGGGGAGTTCTACCTCAGCCAGTTTGGAGAAGCCTAGGCGATTGTTTGACCTGACTTGTTTTGCAGATAAAGTAGTCTTGAGTTGACTGTGTTTGGTGGCGATGAGGGTAATTTTAGAGAGAACAATACTGTGTTTCAGTGGGTGCCAAACTCTAGTTTTAACTGTGATCTGTATTTTTGAAAGGTAATGTGTTAGCCACATTGTCGCCTTGATGTTCTGGATGGAAAGATAACTGTTTAGTGAAATTGTCACAGAGTGTAACCTCTCATGAAGTGTGACACTGCTTGCTTTAGGTCTGCGGGTAAAAGCAACAATGTGTGTGTGTGACAGTTGGGTATAAGTGATAAAATGTATAGCCTATAAAGTGTTTCCCCATTAGCATACCCCTGGGATCTGACTCGTTTCCCCTCTCCGTGAATGACTGGGCGAATGGAAAGGAGGCCTGGCCCCTAGGGACAGGATCTGGACCTGGTGAAGGAGCCAGCACCCCAGCATTGCAGGACAAATGTTTGGATCATCCATGCTTTCTACTGAAAGACTTGCAATCGAAAGGGGAAATGACAGAAGAACCTGTAGGTATTGAGTATGCGGAAGTCGTTCTGGCTCATCCATGGTTGAACATAAACTTCACCGACCAGAGCAGCCTGTTCCGTGGCCTTTAGACAAGCCTTGTACACCTGCTGTGGCTGGTGAGTGAAGGGACGTGTTTGAGAGTCAAAGTGGAGCGGCTGAAGTCTGGATGT
This sequence comes from Oryx dammah, assembly GCF_014754425.2. Lineage (NCBI taxonomy): Eukaryota > Metazoa > Chordata > Mammalia > Artiodactyla > Bovidae > Oryx > Oryx dammah. The sequence goes on from NW_024070197.1 coordinate 52,314,097, forward strand.
CCAACGTGGCTGTCATAGACGTGATTTTGGACATGCTCTTGTGTTACTGAAAACCCGAGTTGTCTGAAGTGTATTGCAGACCAGGAGAAAACCACCGGTGGGTGTGGCGTTGTCTCTGAATGTGGTCACTGTGTGTGTTCTGCTCTGTTGTCACCACTGCCCCTACTCCAGGCCCGTCAGGTGTCTTTCGTTTCGTCCCTAGTCTAAGGAGGGAACTCCACTGGAGGCTGAGCAGCCTCGCTGGCCTCACTGGAAGCTGAGTCTAGTGGCTGGGGCCACAGAGAAGTGCCGTGGTGGTCCTCCTCTCGTTAGTTAGTTCAGTGGCTCAGTTACATCCAGCTCTTTGCGACTCCATGGACTGCAGCACGCCAGGCCTCCCTGCCCATCACCAACTCCCAGAGTTTACTCAAACTCATGTCCATTGAGTCCGTAATGCCATCCAATCACCTCATCCTCTGTCGTCCCCTTCTCCCGGCTTCAATCTTTCCTAGCATTAGGGTCTTTTCCAATGAGTCAGTTCTTCGCATCAGGTGACCAAGGTATTGGAGTTTCAGCTTCAGCATCAGTCCTTCCAGTGAATATTCAGGACTGATTCCCTCTGCACCTCCATGAAAAATCGACCCGGCCGCTGTGCCTCTGGGAGAGGCACAGACTGACCACGGGGGTTGAGACTCCCCGCCTTCCCAGCCCTCATGCTAGTGCACCAGAAGGACCCGCTGGTCAGCGTTAGTGTGCGGCTGGCTGGCCGTGAACCCCCCGGGCCAGGCTGTGTGGGTGGAACAGGCTGGCTTCTGGATGCGCAAGTCCAGCGAGTGGAGCCAACTGTTTGGAAAGACCTGATGGGTCCCGTCCTCATGGCACCCAACATAATGGGAGGGCACACCTGTAGCTGTGCTGACTCCTGGCTCGGCCCCCAGAATGTTCCCTTTAGAGCCAGACCCTTCCCTGCCCCTGGGAGCGGCTCTGGGTTTGGGAAACCCAGGGATGGCGTGACTGTCCCTGTGACTGAACAGAGCGCTGCTGTTGAACCCTTCTCCGTTGACCCGGTAAGTTCAGCTGCATCCTGGCTCAGGACTGTTCTGAGCAGCCCAGGTTTCTACTCTTGGTCCTCACTGGCAGCTGCTGTCTGTGCTGTACCTGTGGCGTCTTCTTGCGTAGCCTGCTGCACATCTGACCCCAGGGATATGGCAGAGAAGGGGGCACCAAGACTGGAGAGTCCTGCACGGTTTGCACGGGTGGGGCATGTGGTCAGGCCACTCAAGGCAGCCGCTCTCTTGCTGTCTGTCCACCCCTTGCCCGACCTGCCAGCTTCACCGACCCGCTACACACAGGACTGACTTTCCTGCCTACTTACCCCCGGCCCTACCCAGCTGGTGACTGTTCTAATCAAAGGGGCTGTGAGGGGCATGCCCCTCTGCTGGTTTCCCTGGTAACTAGTGAGCCCACCTGATGTCAGTTCGCCTATAACTGGTAACCTCCCCTGCCCCGGGGAGTGAAGCCTGCCACCCACCGTCTGCCCCACCTAGTGGGGCGTCACTCTAGGACCCTACATTAGACAGCGTTAAGCTCCCCGACTCATTAAACCACTGATGTCTCTGTTGCTGGCTCCGGGCTCTTTCTTGGGTCTTGAAGCTGGGCAAGCACAGGGCTTGTGGGTCTGTGGAGGGCAGCCCAGCAGCCCCTGAGGTGCCCTTATACCTGCCTCCTTCCCCCTGCCGACAGCCTCCCCTCTCCTCAGCTACAGGACTCAGTCCTGCTCACAGAGGTGCAGGCAACAGAGGGTATGAGTGTTTATTCTTTCCGGCGCCTAAAGGTAAATTTTGTCGTGGTCACGCGCATTTATGCTACATGTTCACAGTAGAAAAGGTAGAAAAACCCAGAGAAGCAAGAAGAGATTGTGGGTAATCCTCCACCTAGAGATTAAGTGTTTTGAATATTTGTGTCCTTCCTTCCTGCTTTTGATGTGGCTTCAAGAACGCGCTTTGTTGCATTCATTTTCCTTAGATCTTACATATATTATCTTACTTTATCCTTAAACAGTTCCATCAGGTTTGCATTAGTATAAGCCCCATTTTATTGAACTGAGATGAAGTAACTAGGTGAGTTATAAAGATACTAAATGCGAGAACAGTGATATAAACTCAGCTAAACGATTGATTGCAGACTGTATTCTTGCCCACATAGACACCTCCCCACAACACACATGCAAACCGACAAAGAGATGAAGTTGAAGGCACCTTTGAATTTTTTTAATGTAATAATAGAGCAGGAATGTGTTTCTATTTCACTAAATAGGATCCCCCTGCATTTTTGGCGCTTGTCTCCCTAGTCAGTCTGTTAGTGTTGAATGTCTAGATAAACATCACAGCGTTGAACATCTTAGAGTTAAATCTCTTTGCACACATCCTTAATTATTTCCTTTCTATAAATCCCTAACAGCGGGGAATTCAAGTCACTGTTTATCCATACTTGCAATTTTGGTAGTTATTGCTAAATCGCCTTCCAGAAAAGCTGAATACATTTACACTTCCAAGGGCTGTATCTGAGCAAGATCAACAAGGGTTTGAAAAATCTTTCTTCGCTAGGGTTCTGGTGTCTTAGAGGCTTTTCTAGCCATTAGCACCCCGACCATGTTCCAAGGAGGAGTATTCCAATTACCTGGGAAGCTGGGCCAGCACTCTGTGACGCCTGGGAAGGAAGGAAGGAGGGAGGGGACAAGGGACAGGGAGGCTACATCCTGCTTGAAAAAGGCTGTTCCTGGGGTGAGGGCATTTTGTCTTCCACCTTACTCCTGGGTCAGGAAGATCCCCTGGAGGAGGGCATGGCAACCCACTCCAGTATTCTTGCCTGGAGAAGCCCATGGAGGAGCCTGGAGAATTACAGTCCATGTGGTCGCAAAGAGTCAGACACGACTGAGTCACTAAACCACCACTCCTGCATGAGGCTAGTCTTTTTAAGGGAAGGAGAGAGTTTACCTGTACTGCTGGGAGCGCCCCAGAGCACCACAAAACCTGTGTTCAGGTTTGAGAGAAGACTCCAGGAGGAGGGTTGAAATGACTGGACATGAATTCAGGAACTGTCCCCACAGCGCAGGGCAGGTGAAGGGGGTTGAGTAGAATTCCCCCCGGTTGGCCATGACCCGGGAGCACTGCAGGTTCCCGGGGTTCACAACCAGCCACGCCTCCATGGGCTTGTCACACGTGAATCCCAGAGGCTTCCTGCCAACTTGGGTGCCAAAGCAAACGGCTTTCCAAAGGGCCCGCAGTTCCCTGGGATAAGCAAGAGGAAGACAGGCTGGTGCAGTGCAGAGACCCCAGGTTCCAGACGGGGATAGACCTGGGCTGAGATCTAGTCTCTGTCGGCCAGCCCCCGGGGCTCCTGGAGAGGATCTCACTTCTTGGCTTCCCTTGGCGCAGCTCCTGGGTTGCAGGGCTGTGAAGACCACAGGTAGTTGTCCTCCGGGGCCTGGTGCACAGACCACAGATGCCCGTAAATGGGACCTGTGCTAACTTTTACCTGAAATCGAGAGGTGAATGAATGTGATCCCAAACTAGAGACTCCCCTGCTCTACCCCTGCCATTGCAGCAGCTGAAATATTGGCTACAGGTGAGGTTAATAAGCTCAGTGATGGCTTTTCATCACTCCATTTTTTAGAATCTTTCAACAATCTCACTGAGCCCCCATTTTACAGATGAGAAAATAGAGGGTCTGAGAGTTCTAAACAGGGGTCAGCTGAAACCCACATTCTTTCTGGGGAGTGAAAGTGTAAATCTCTCAGTCGTGTCCGACTCTTTGCTACCGCATGGACTGCAGACCGCCAGGTTCCTCTTCTGTGGGGTTCTCCAGGCAAGAATACTGGAGTGGATAGCCATCTCCTACTGCAAGGGATCTTCCCAACCCAGGGATCGAAAGCGGGTCTCCTGCATTACCAGCAGATTCTTTCCTGACTGAGGCACCAGAAGCCTTTCTAGGGAGACCACCCCCCAGAAAAACCCATGTAAGAAAATGGCAAGTCATCTTCCAGTGATTGTGGCAGTGGGGGCCACACGCAGTCCGTGCCTGGGGAGCCAAGGGTGGGGGCAGGGAGGCCGGCTGGGAGAGGGGCCCCGGGGTCAGCCCCCCTGCATCGTAGGGCAGGCTCAGCTCTGCTGGGAGAGCCTGCCAGCTGCAGAGCTGCCCCCACCCCCCATTCAAGAGAAGCTGTATCTGAGGAGGTGTTTCCGCCAGGCTGTCTCACGTTGGGTGAAACTAGGAAATGGTTATTAATGCTTAAGATTTCATAAATTTTTCCCCAATTAGAAAGGAGGTCCTGAAAAGCCATGTCTGCTTCCCATAATTGGCAAGTGTTCCCCAGATGGCTGTTCAGCCACCTTGAAAATCAATGTTTTCACGACCCTTGACCCCTCCCGCGCTGACGAGTGTCTCCTGCAGGTTGGTCCCAGGATGAAGACAATAAAAGCAAATATATAACAGCAAAGGCCCGAGGTTAATGTCTTTAACAAGATAATGTTACTTAAGGGAACTGTAACGCAAATCATTCCAAAATTCCACGTATTCGCTGCAGCTCCAACTGTATTCTGAAACCAAATGTATGTGCTGCCGGCGCGTCTGGCCGTGCACGGGCTCTGCGTGCGCTCTGCTTACTTTGATCACGTGTCACACAGTTGGTTTAATACCCTAATCATTCAAAACCCCTAAAAGCTACAGAAGGTGGTTTGGGGTGACTGTGGAGGTTCTTGCTTCTCGGGCCTCATGTTTTCTGGATTAATGGTTGTCCCACCGCCAAGCAAGACTGACGCCCCCTGCGGGACACATCACTCAGTCCTGTCTGACTGTGACCCCATGGAGTATAGCACGCCAGGCTCCTCTGTCCTTCACTGTCTCCCGGCGTTTGCTCAAAACCATGTCCATTGAGTCGATGATGCCACCCAACTCTCTTAACCTCTGTCATCCCCTCCTCTTGCCCTCAATCTTTCCCAGCATCAGGGTCTTTTCCAATAAGTCGAATTTTTGCATCAAGTGGCCAAAGTACTGAGGCTTCAGCATCAGTCCTTCCAGTGAATATTCAGGTTTGATTTCCTTTAGGATTGACTGGTTTGATCTCTTTGCTCACCCTCAGTGAAGGTGACAACTGAAAAACTCCACTTAGCAAACAGGTGTTTTGATTTCCTGATGCCAAACACCTGGCCCTCTGGAAATGTTCAGATTTAATCTGGATTTGGGCATCAGGGGAATGAGTTTGCACCCTGGTAGGTAGATTCCATTTGTCACTGATATGACATTCCATGCCATTGTATATCCTCCTCGCAAGCCACAGTCCTCAGAGAATAATCTCAAGAGAGTGAGCACAAGGGTCTGGAACGAGGAGCGTCACCTGAGGTTTCCCTCATGTCTGTGTCATCGTCTGAGGTGGACCGCTTCCTGGGGCTGGGAGGGCAGATTCAATCCCCTACGGCATGGTGCATGCTTACCAGGGTGACTGGAAGTAAAGTCTGGGCACCTGCAGCACGTGTTGGACAAATGGGGAGGGGTGGGCAGTCCTGCTGCAGGGGGATCGGTGCCCCCATAGAGAGGGCACTCGGGTTGAGGGGCTCCCCTGGGAGCCTCACTGGAGCTGGGACTTGGAGGCACTGGCCAGAGATGAGATGAGAGGGGATGGCCCAGGAGACAATCTGGCCTCGATCCCCACCACTCAGGGACCTTTCAGAAACCCACCCCGGGGGCATTGTCCTCCTTCTCAGAAGCCCTCCAAGACACATGGTCGGCATCCAGCTCATCCCTTGCCCCCAAGTCCTGCCTCTGCTTTCCAGGCAGGAAAGACCAGCTCTCTCCCCGCTGCCTCCCTCTAGGCTTCAAGGAAGGAGAAGGGCGTTGGGTAGGGAGCAGACGGAACGGGCAGGTCATCCGTAGCGCCTTCTGCAACCTCCCAGCACAGTTCCATATCATCTCCATCAGCCCAGGCACAAGAAGGCGAGCCGAGTCCAGCCCCAAGTGGGCTGTGTGTAGACTTCAGGCTATTTCAGGTTTCCTTTTTGGACTCTCAGGAATTTTCTCAAGTATATACACGTTGCCTCTGTAGCCAGGACAGTGGTTTTCAAATTGAAGTATAGTTGCTTTACAATGTTGTGTTAATTTCTGCTGTATGGCAAAGTGACTCAGTTATACACACATATGCCTTCTTTTTTTAAAATTCTTTTCCATCACGGTTTATCCCAGGAGATTGGATATAGTTCCTGTGCTAAACAGTAGGACCTTGTTGTTTATCCATCCTATGTATGTAGTAGTTTGCATCTGTTAATATCAAACTCCCAGTCTGTCTTCTTCCCCTTTCCCTCCCCCTTGGCAACCACAGGTCTGCTCTCTCTGGCTGTGAGTCTGTTCCTGTTCTGGGGATCGGTTCATTTGTGCCACGTTTTAGATCCCACATGTAAGTGGTATTATGTGATGTTTGTCTTTCTCTTTCTGACTTACTTCACTTCACGTGATAATCTCTGGTTGCATCCATGTTGCTGCAAATGGCATTATTCTGTTCTTTTTTATGGCTGAGTAATATTCCATTGTATATATGTACCACATTTTCTTTACCCAGTCATCTATTGATGGACATTTAGGTTGCTTCTAAGTCTTGGCTACTGTAAACAGTGCTGCAGTGAACATAAGGGTACATGTATCTTTTTGAATTATAGCTTTGTCTGGATATAGGCCCAGGAATGGGATTGCCTGGGTAGTTGAATTTTTAGTTTTTAAAGGAGCCTCCATTCTGTCCTCCATAGTGCTGCACCAACTTATACTCCCATCAACAGTGTAGGAAGACTCCCTTTTCTCCACACCCTTTCCAGCATTTGTTATTTGTAGACTTTTTAATCATGGGCATTCCTGGTGGGAGGTGGTGCCTCACTGTAGTTTTGATTTGCATTTCTCTAATAATTAGCCATGTTGAGCATCTTTTTGTGTGCTATTGCTCATCTGTATGTCTTCTTTGGAGGAATGTCTATCTAGGTCTTCTGCCCATTTTTCGATTGCATCATTTTTTGTTGTTGAGTTGTATGAGCTGTTTGTCTATTTTGGAGATTAAGCCCTTGGTCACATCATTTGCAAATATTTTCTCCCATTCTGTGGGTTGTCTTCTTTGCTTTTTTAATGGTTTCCTTTGCTGTGTGAAAGAGGAGAGTGAAAAAGCTGGCTTAAAATTCAACATTCAGAAAACTAAGATCATGGCATCCAGTCTCATCACTTCATAGCAAATAGATGGGGAAACAATGGAAACAGTGACAGACTTTATTTTTGAGGGCTTCAAAATCACTGCAGATGGTGACTGCAGCCATGAAATTAAAAGATGCTTACTCCTTGGAAGAAAAGCTATGACCAAAATAGACAGCATATTAAAAAGTAGACACATTGCTTTGCCAACAAAGGTCCGTCTAGTCAAAGCTACGGTTTTTCCAGTGGTCATGTGTGGATGTGAGACTGGGATTGTAAAGAAAGCTGAGCGCCAAAGAATTGATGCTTTTGAACTGTAGTATTGGAGAAGACTCTTGAGAGTCCTTTGGACTGCAAGGAGATCCAACCAGTCCATCCTAAAAGAAATCAGTCCTGAATATTCATTGGAAGGACTGATGCTGAAGCTGAAACGCCAATGCTTTGGCCACCTGAGGCGAAGAACCGACTCATTGGAAAGGATCCTGATGCTGGAAAAGATTGAAGGTGGGAAGAGAAGGGGACGACAGAGGATGAGATGGTTGGATGGCATCATTGACTTGATGGGCATGAATTTAAGCAAGCTTTGGGAGTTGATGATGGACAGGGAAGTCTAGCGTGCTGCAGTCCATGGGGATGCTGAGAGTTGGACACGTCTGAGTGACTGAACTGAACTGAACTTGCTGTGCAAAAGCATGTAAGTTTGATTGGTCCCATTTGTTTATTTTTGTTTTTTATTTCTATTGTCTTGGGAGACTGAACTGAAAAAACATTGGTACAATTTATCAGGATATCTTTTTAAGAGCAGGAGAGGGCTGTCCTGTGGTGCCCATGAGCCTGACTTTACTTTCTGGACCCTGTGGGGAGAATCTTGGGCTTGCCTTGTTTAGTCTTTAACCGGCTGGTGCCCACAACTCAGTATGGGCACCCATCAAGATGGTTTTCCCATCTTTAGGGTGATAGGTATTGATTTTGAAGATCCTGTCTGCATTCTAAACTCCTCTTCAGGTACTTAGTTCTCAACACATCTCAAGGTTTTAAGGCACTGGAGGTTTCAGAATAACAAAAACATTACTGTCTGAAAGTGTGAACTACCTTCAAAATCCCTAGGCAGACCCCAGGCACCCCCTCCTGGCCTACCTCCCCTTCTCTGAGGCCAGCCAGCCCTCCTCCTCCCACAAGCAGAGTATTTTTAGAGCATTTTCAACCACTTTTCATTGAACCTTAGTTTTTTTCCCTCCCCCGCACCCACCAAGTACCTGAGGTGTAGAAATGAATTTATAACAGGAAGCCTTTGATTTTAGAGCCTTTATGTTTTTGAAGTCTTCCAAAGCCGGGCTGTAAAACAACAGGCTCGTTTAAAGGAATGTCACATTCTCCACGCGGGGGCTGGCACCGCGCTTTCCTCGAGGTGGGAGGGGCACGTCCTTGTGCCGAAAAGCAAGGAAGCGCCCGCCCCGCCGAGGAAGTGGGGGTCTGGGGTGCAGGCACCTCACCGCGGGTGCCCATGCACATCCCTGCTCCCAACTGGAGAGAGCCTCTGGGGGGGGGGGGCCTGTCCTCAGCCTGTGGGTGACGCTCAAGGCCACCTCCACGGTGATGTCCCTGTGCAGCTTTGGAAGCTATCTCTCTATGTTCACTCCTTCCCCAAACCCCGCTGACCCTGAAATGCACACAGTTTAGCAGCCACCTTTACTGCAGAGGAGGGCGGGAAGGCATTGTATTACATGCAGGTGTTGATCCAAAGAGGTCTTCTGATTTCTAAAATGCTAAAGTGTGATCAATATGCAGCTTAGACCTGCGGGACTAAGGTACATGAGGGCTGGCCCCTCAAAGGGTTTCTGATCTGCAGAGGGCTGCCCAGTGCCTCCAACCCAGATTGGGGTGGCTGTCCCAATCCTCCTGTGAGAGTTCCGATTCCAAATGGGAGGTTCCCGCTGACCCACAGTGCACGGCCCCGGGAGCCTCGCTCGTCCTCGCTGTCACACTGCTGTGTGCCCACATTTTCCCTGTTTTACATGTGAGGAGCCCGAGGCTCAGGGCAGCTGGGGCATGTGGTTGCTATGGCAATGCTGGAATCTCTGACCCTGGTGCTGCCCGCCCTCCCGTGCACTCTCACATGCTTGTCTCGTTTTTTCTCCCATCCTGGGTGGAAAAGAGGATCCTTTGGACTAGGGCAGAGTGGAGTCGTTGGGACAGAGACAGTGTGTATTTGTACAAGAGGAAACAGCTTCAGAGAGGTTGAATGACTTGTCCGGGGCTACACAGTACGTGGGGGAAGCTGGACCTCCGTCTAGGTCAGGGGTCAGCACACAATGACCCAGCACCTGCCTTTGTAAGTGGAGTTTTACGGGAACACAGCCGTGCTCACTTGCTGGCCCATTGTCTGTGGCTCCTCTGGGGCTAAACGTCAGAGCTAAGCAGTCGTGATATTGACCATGCTCCCACCAGGGCAAAAACGTTACTGTCCGGTCCTTTATAGAGAAAGCTTGCTGATCTCTGGTGGAGACAAATACAGTTTAAGATAGTGGCTGCAGCAGAACCAGAGCGGGGGCCCCAAGTGTGGCAGGATGGTCACTTGTTAGTCTGGACTAAATATCAGATGCAATCTACTGCCCATGTTCAAGGTCTGCATACGGGGGGAGATTGGGATGTTGTTCAAGGGCTGGGAGAGCGCTCTTGGCCTGTGGACCCCCAGCTTCCCACAGAACCTTGCACGCTTTCTCCCGCCTGCTGGCCAGGGGCACAGACAGACCCTCCGCTGCGCCTGCCTGCACCCCGCCCCTTGTCACCCCGTCAGGTTGCAGCCTCTGCTCCTCTGTGAGCCTTCGCGGCTCCCTGCCGGGCCCAGGTGCCTGCTTTCTAGCCTTCTAGCCGTCAGCACCAGCCACGGGTCTGCTTCCTGCTCTGCCCTGTGCCCTGCGGCCTCCTGCATGGATGCTGGGCCCCCATCCCACACGTGACCGTGACGCGCTGCCCGTCACAGGGGGATCGACTGCCCACCCCTCGACTCAGCATGTGTGACTGACGTCTCGTCCACCCGAGGATGCAGAGGTCATACAGGCGAGGCCCCTACCCTGCTGCTCTTGAAGTTTTTGGCAGCCATGCAACAAGGGACCCCAAACTCCACGTCAGGGAGACCACACGAGAGGACTTGAGGCCTCACGAAGAAAGGACCCCCACCATCTGTTTGCAGCACCACCTTCCGCCTGAGACCCTGACCACAGAGTCCCTGGGAGACACTCATGGTTTGAACTGTGTCCTCTGGAGAAAGACATGTTGGGGCCCTAACCCCCCAGGACCTTATTCAGTGGTAGGGCTTTCACAGATGCTGTCAAGCTACAATGAGGTCATTAGGGAGGGATCAAATCCAACATGACTGGTGTTCCTGGAAGAAAAGAAAAACTGGACATAGAGACACAGGGAAATACCAGGTGAAGATGAAGGCAGAGATCCAGGTGATGCTTCTGCAAGCCAAAGGCCGCCAAAGTGGCCAGCAGCCACCAAAAGGGAGCAGATTGTTTCCCAGAACCCTCAGGACGAACCAGCCCCGGGACACCCTGACCTCGGACTTCTGGCCTCCAGAAGGTGAGACTATACCTCTCTCTTTTCTGAGCCACCTGGTGTGTGCGGTCCTCTGTTCCAACAGCGCTAGCAAAGGAATACAGGAGATAATAAAATGGTGGTTGTTTTCAGTCAAAATTCAGTTTGGGTCTGGTTTGTTACACAGTACTACCCAGCTGGAATATTCTCCCACCAAAGTGGAATCTCCTTGAAGGCAGGACCCACTGGCATGTGGTATATGCTTATTAAATGAGTGCGGGTCGGTTGATCGGCCACCATTGCTCTCAGGCGCGTCCCTGGGCAGCCCTGCTGCACCAGGTCCATCCTCCTGGGTGTAGGGAGCCTGGGCTGCGAACTCAGAAGCGACTGAGCGGCCATCACAGGCCTGGGAACCGGAGTGAAACCCCCCTGGTGATGCATTTCCTGAGAGAGCCCATGCCTGGGAAAACAGGAAGGTTAGTGCCTATGCGTTTTTATGGGCACCCAATGTGAGATTTCAGAGGATGGAGACCTGGGCGGGAACAATGTGTGTGAGCTGTTAAAAGCCAGCGGGAGGCATATGCTTTTGCATTCAAGTGGGCCACACAATTGAATGGATGCTGAAGAGAGCTCATGTTGATGACAAAAGAAAACCCAGCTTGAGTTCTAGACTGTCTCTCTCAGTGCAGGGCACCCAGGGCAGCGAGAACTAGGACTGCAGGATTGGATCCTGTTAGGAGACCTGGAGGTCGTGGCAGCCAACCCCCTGCCTCCAGGTGACTGGGTGCCTACCATCCAAAATGGAAGGATTCTTTTCTGACTTAAATTTTTTTTTCAGAAGTATTAAGGTTGATATGATATTTGAGTTTTATTGGAAGGTGCCAAGACATACGTAATACGCATTTGGGTCATGGAATCAGCTGTCATGTCAGGAGAGCTTTAAGGATGAGGAGATAGAAGATTGGCAACAGTGGTGACTCCCCCACAAGCATGCAGTTCCTCGGGGGCTGAGCTGCGTTCGTGCTCAGGGCCCCCAACCCCCAAGCCGTGATCTTAATTACTGAGCTGCACACAGCGGTGCTGCATAATTGCACGGGGTGCTCCTGCTGCCAGATGATTAGGAAGAACAGCCAGTGAATGCCTGCCAGTCGCTGGGATTCAGCAAGCATGTGGGATCCCTGGGGGCTGGCGGTCCACCTACCCAAATGCCCCCCACCTATCCACTTGACAGCAGTGGTTTTCTTTACATCATTCGGTATCTTGAAGCCGCATAAAGACTCTTAAACTGTATTAGTCGCCCCCTAAACTCAGAAATGGTAATGAACTCAACCTTGCCGCCTTGAAAAGCCAGCCTCTTAACTTTCATTTCCTTATGTTCTCCGTAGGGACTCTTACATATTTTAATGAATACACACACTTTTTTCCCTTATTAAAATTTTCAACATTGCCTCCTTTTATCTTCTGTGTTGTGTGTGTGTGTTAATCGCTCAGTCGTGTCCAAGTCTGTGCAACCCCATGGACTGCAAGCGTTGCCGCCTTCTACCTTCTGGCCAGGTCACATCTCATCACGTCAATGATCTGACATCTGCTGGCGGATTTCTTCAGATCCTCTCTTCTCTGTTCTAAAGCTATCGGCACGAACATTTACATGCAATGTTTTTTTCTTTTCTCATATTGCTTATTTCCTCGGGATAAATTTCTAGACGTGAGATTTTTACTACATGACTATTTTCTCTAAGTGCTTAATCTCTCTTTTGAAATCATTTCCCAAAGGCCAGTAAGACTCTGTTGGGGATGTGGCCAGACCAGACATTGGCAGCTCTGGGCAGGAGTGCTATCTGAGGCTCCAATGATTTTAAAATATGTAAAAGTTCCGAAAATTTGCAATCAGGACTTATGTCTGTGCAGGAAAATGTGTATTTCTTTCTCTTTTTTTGGCTTCGGTGAGGAGCTCGGGGAATCCATGGTGTCCGCACGTCCATATCTCCTCATTTAAGCCACACCAACCTGAGGGCTAAACGCGTTCTCTTTCCCAGTATTTATTTATTTATTTTTCTGTGCAAGAAATGCTTTTCTTCAGCTCAACAGAACATGGAAGTCTGAAAAAAACCTTACCTTCTGCAGAGGATGTGAGCTGGCCCGCGGCCAGCAGCCAGCCTGCACCCTTGTAAACACCTCCCTTTCCCGTCAGGGCCCAGAGATAAGCCATTCAGGATTCTGCCTGGACGGCTGGTACCCCTTCCATCTGCTAGAGAGGGAGCCCCCGCACCAGCCGTGGGGCCTGCCCCCTGCCCTGGCCCAAGGAAGCAGCTCCGATGAAAGTGCGTGTCTGTCACCAGGCCTGGTGCAGAATGTTCCGTACGTGTTGCCCAAGGAGAACCTTTCACATTTTCTTTCATTTTCCAGACCACGGGCTGGGTGAGTCCTGGTGAAGCCCTGCACTCACGGTTGCCTGGCCCCACCCTAGCTCTCCTCTCCCTGCCCAGCCTCCCCCAAAACCCCAGGTCCCCAGCCTACATCACCCGCCTCTGGCTCCTGCTGTGTGCTGAGTCTCCTGGGTGGCACCTGGCCAGATACTGGGCGTCTAGGCTACTCGTCTCCCGGAGACTGGTGTCCCTGGTGTCATCAGAGGGTGGGCGCTGACTGCAGTCACTCGGCCCCAACCTCCCCAGCCTGGAAGCCCCTCGCTGCTACAGTTCCAGCACGCGTTGGGGCGAGGGGACAGCAGCCCAGGCCAGGGACACACCTGCTTTGTGTGGGTTTCCAGGAAGGGAGGTGCCGAGCTGGATTTGCAGCTCAAATCTTTGAACAGAAGGAAGGATTGGAGCTGCAAATACGCTCCCTGAAAGTGCTGTGAGGGTGAGATGGTGTGTGTGGGTGTGTGTGTGAGTGTGGTTGTGTGTGTCAGTGTGCATGTACGTGCCCTGCCACCGCTCACAATTTCCCACCTGACCTGCCCGTACCTCTCTTTCTCCCTAGCCACTTCCCCGCCTTGGGGGCCAGCACCCTCGCCCTGGACACCAACCACCCGACACCCTGGTCCTCGCAGGGCCCCTGTGCTCCTGCCCCTTAGGCAACTGCTCTGATGCCATCATCAGACCCCACACCACCCGTTCCTTTGCTCACACATCTCGTGACCACCCCCCCACCCCGGTTACCCTCTCCTCCAGGTCAGGGTCCCCACTGCCTTCCCCGCGCTCCCCCCCAACCCTGAACCCTCCCCGGCCACAAGGTGGGCACTCAGGACGCACGCGTTGAGTGAAAAGTGACTTGTTTATTTTTTAATTAATTAATTACGCTTTTAACCTTAAATTCCACGGCGCATTGACTCAGGAGGCATTTGTCATGAAAAGATCTCGGGCTGACTTTCCAGCCCAGCCGAGGGGGGTGGGCTGGGAGAGAGTCTCTTCTGAAGTCCTGACTGTAGCTGCTCCCAGGGCTCTGCTGGGCTGAGCTGCTGCTCTGGGCTTGTTTCTGCCTTAACGTGGATATTTCCAGAACAGACTCGGCCCAGGGGCTGTGTTCTTGCCACTTGGAGAAAAAAAAAAAAAAAAAGTGTCTCTGTATTCTAGGGAGCCTCTGCCCAGGCGGAAAGACTCTTTCTGAGAGGCAGCACATTGCCTAAGTGGAAGTCAGCAGTTTTCAAGGAAAACGAGGGGTTTGCTGTGGGGACTCAGTGATTTCTGGCGTCTTCAGCTTAGCTGAGCCTCAGGTTTCCTAAGCTCAGCCTTCTCGTTGCTGAGGCCGCATCATGCCCCATGACCGGATTTTCCCTAGCCTGGGAGACGGAATGTGGGGTCACCGGGCCTCAGATGGTGTCAGCTCAAGGACTTAGGCCTCTGACTGATGGCTGCAGCCCTTGGCAGTGGCTGCGAAATCTTGACACTGGGTTTGAACAAAAGTGGCCCTGGGAGGTCTCCGCAGAGGAAGGAAAGTCAATCGCGGACAAGCCACCCTTGACGTTCACAGTGACTCGACTCGGGGAAAGCTGGGGACACGGCCGTCCTTCCTGAAGAGTCGGGCTGCTCCGGGGAAGCAGCTCTGCTCATTCCATTGTGCCTGGCCAGACTGCCAGTCCCTAGGGGCCTCCGTGCAGAAATGTCCAGACGGCTCATCTACCAAACCCATCTTCAGGGCCAATGACCATCCATCATTTGCAGTCAGCAACCTGTGCTACCAGGCTGAGCAGGCCTTCCGGTGATAAGAGGGCATCAGAAGGCACAGCTAGTCCTATATCTAGCACTCCCCAGGCTCCACGAAGCCCAGCTCCACGAGCATCTCCAGAGCTTCTCAGCTGGGGAACATGTCTGGATTTGGCTGTGTCTGGAGTTAGAATAGTTGATTAACAGTATTTAACCTGGATAGATACGGGCAGGGATGTAGAAGGTACTTGCAGTGAAATTGCTGTAAGAAATGTCCAACGTGATGCCTGGCACTGGCCACAGATTTAGCTCTGAGTTCTCTCATTGCCCTGTTTCTGACCTCTCAAAGTTAGAGGAAAATAGAATGATACTGAAACTTGCAGCACCCATGAAATAAAAACAAAGCCATTACCCAGAGGATTAAAGCTATTTCTGATACCTAGAAATTTTTCCCTTCTGTATCTGGCTTGTAGAAACTTTTATCATGAAAGAGTGTTGAGGTTTGCCAGATAACTCCTCTGCATCTATTGAGTGTGGTGTGTGATAGTTTGGAAGTATCTTCATCCTGCATTCTGTGAGTGTGGTGTGTGATAGTTTGGAAGTATTTTCTCTTCTTCAGGAGTGTACCTCAGTATAAGAAATGCCATGTATGAAAAGCCCACAGTTAACATCATTCCAATGGTGAAAAACTGAAAGCATTTCCTGTAATGTCAGAAAAAGACAAGGATGCCCACTCTTACTATTTCTATTTAGTAGACTACTGGAAGCCCTTACTAGGGCAATTAGGCAAGAAAAAGATATAAAAGGTGTCCAAATAGGAAACAAAGAAGAAAAATTATCTATTTGCAGGTGACACGATCTTGTATGTAGAAAACTAAACATTTCACATGAACACACACATAACTAATAAATTCAGTACAGTTATGAGACACAAAATCCACATATAAAATCTGTTGCCTTTCTCTATCCTAACAATGGACTATCTAAAAAGAAAATTAAGAATACAACCTCACTCACAATAGAATCAAAATAGAATAAGATACTTAGGAATAAGCTTAACTGATGAAATAAAGACTTGTACGCTGAAAACTATGAAACAGTAATGAAAGAAATTAGAGAAAGCATAAGTTAGTGGAGAGACATCTCATTGGAAGAATTAATATTGTTAACATGTCCATACTACCCAAAGTGATCTACAGATTCAATGCCATCCCTTTCATAATTCTAAAGACCTTCTTCATAGGAGTAGAAAAAGCAATTCTAAAATTCTTAAAAACCACAGAAGACTGAATAGTCAAAGCAATCTTGAACAGAAGTAAAATCTGAAGGCATTACACTTCCTGATTTCAAAATATATTATAAAGCTACAGTGAAAACAACAAGTGTTGGTGAGGATGTGTGGAAAAGGACACTCCTGTATTCTGTTAGTGGGAATACAAATCTGCACGGCCATTATGGACGATAGTAGGGAGGCTCCTCAGAAAATTAAAAATAGAGCTACTATATGATCCAGCAAACCCATTTCTGGACATTTATCCTAAGGAATGAAAATTAGGTTATCTAGGAAACAGCTGCAGTCCTCTGCTCATGGCAGTATATTCATAGTGGCCAAGATACATAATCTAAGTGTCCGCCGATGGAGGAATGAATAAAGAAAACACAGTAGATGTAGAATGGAATATTATTCATCCTTCAAGAAGAAGGAAAGTCTGCCGTCTGTGAAACATGGATGGACCTAGAGGATGTTACGTTAAGTGAAATAAGCCGGACACAAACAAATACTGCGTGATCTCACTTATACGTGGAAGCTAAAAAAGTAAGACTCAAAGAAACAGAGCACAGAGCGGGTGCCAGGGCTTGGGGGAGGAGTGGTCACTCCGCGGGGGTCAAGTTCCAGTGACCCAAGGCGGCGACGACCTAGCGGCGCTGTCTAACACGGTGCCTAGGGTGAACAACACTCTGTTGCGCACTTACAGGTTTGGCAAGAGAGTAGGTCTCATGTTCTTACCACAATTTAAAAAAAAAAAAAAGAAATTTTGTTCATGGCATTTTTTAAGAAGATGAAAAGCTGAAATTTGAAATGTCAATGGCAGGGGCGTGGTTAGGGAAATTAAGTTAAAGCCACCAGATGAATTATCGTGGGGCTTTTAAACTATTAAGATTTAAAAGATATTTGCGTAAAAAAGAAAGACAGACATGTGAAGTGTGCGGGTACCAGGATGAGGGCATAAAGAAACACATTAAGCTAAAGACCACATTTGGTGCTTTTGCAAAATTGTCTTATCCGTTTGTGGAAGTTTCTTCCCAGAAAACACACTTGTCAAGTTCTTCTCAAGATGGCACAAGACTTGCCATCCAGTCTTGGGGGTGTAGGGATTCTTGGAGGGGTGTCGCTGCACACATTCTGTTACACCCATGCTCTCCTCATACGTTCAGGCCTGCCTTCGCATCTTAGTAAGGTTTTCAGTTTCCCCACGAAAGTTCTGCACTTTCTTGCAAAGGAGTCTCCCAGATGCCTGATAATTTCTGAGATGGCATTTTATTTTGGACTTTGCCCGTGTCTTGTCCCTGCTGTTTGCCTCCCTCTGGGGTGGCTGTGGATCTGTGTGTGCCCAGCCCATGCACAGCCCCACTTGGCTGTGGTCTCTGCTCGTCTTTCTGGAATAGTTTTATGTCTGCACAGATGTAGAAAGATGGGTGCTGCCCCTCCCCAACCCCATGGGTGGCTCGGTGGAGTCAGTGCCCCAGGAGCAGCCCTTGACCAGTGGGTCGGGGCCCCGGGTCTGCGGTCTCTCAGCTGGGTCGACTCCCTGAGGCACGCTCCTCGAGCCTTCCTTCCGGAGGTTTCCAGCGGGGTGGGGCTCCAGGTGGAGCTCCAGGTGGAGCTTCTGCGGTGCCTTCCCTTTCCCAACTCATTTCTCCCCTCTCCCATGGTGGTTTCCCTGGGGCCATCTTCCAAATGCACTGTTTTCATCCCCTGCCTCAGGGTGTGCTTCGGGGGGAGCCCAGCTGAATCCTCACCTTTGTGGGTGCCCCACTGGACAGTGAGCCGAGGGCATGGGGAAAGCGTCCACGTCAAGTTCCCAGAGCCCGGCACAGTGCTGGCCCATAGCTTATGCTTCAACCACTGTGTGGTCAACGGATGGCTGGGCTGGGTGGATGGATGGATGGAAAGAAAGATGGATACCTGATGGATGGATGGAAGGAAGGATGGATGACTGACAGATGGCCAGGCTTGGTGGATGGATGGAAGGAAGGTTGGATGACTGATGGATGAATGAGTGGAGCATGGGTGGGTGATGGTTGCCATGGAGATGGCAGGGAAAGCCCAGGTCTCCTCAGATCACGTTCAATCATTTTTGGGTAGAGTGTTTTGCACCCTTCTCCCCCACCTCTGCCAACATTCCACATCCTTCTCTGGAAAAGTTTCTCTGGTTGCCCCAAAGATAATCGCTCTTGCCCCACACTTTCCAGGAATCAGCCCACCAGGACTTCATCCTCCTGAGGACCTTGTTGTGGGAAATGAGCAAAACAGAAAAACCGCAGAGCCAAGCTAAGGTGCGTGTTATGAGCTTTCCATCTGGCTCGGAGAGAAGGCTGAGGGCATCCCTGCCTTCAGGTGACGCAGCCCCAAGTGCCCGATGGGGTACACGGTCCAGGGCATCCAGGCAGGGAGCAGGGAGGGGATGTCCACCTGGCACTCCAGGAGAGGCTCCCGCCCCCCGCCTCTGCCTGCCAGCCCAGACCAAAGCCCCATTCCAGGGGCTGTGCCACCACACCTGCAGTGAAAACTCAGGTGCAGGCTCGCCGGGCTGGGCAGGGCAGGGCAGCTCAGCGATTTACATGATCAACTAATATTAGATCTTTTCCGAAAGCTTAGTTTAACAAGAGGAGAGAGAAGTCAGTGTGTGGGTTTTTGAACCTGGAAAGTGAATTAAGAACTTTGGAGGGACAAAGAAAAAGGCCCTGGGCAGGGACAGAGTGAGTTAGTAAATTGTGATAGTCTTGCAACTGGCCAAACAGCAAATTCCAACAACAATAATAGTTAACATTTGAGGGTTTACCGTGCGCTGGCGACACGCAGTGGCTCATTTGACAACTTTGTTAGGATCTACGGGACAGCTGTGCTGAGTGGGTTCCATGACCAGCCTTCTTATAAATGAGGACCCGAGACACAGAGAGGCTCGCTCACTTGTCCCGTATCACACAGCTAGTTAGCAGCGGAACCGGTTCCAACTGCCTGTCTCTGCCCTTTGCCACCACATCACCCCTTCTCTGCCCGATGTCCATTAGCCTCAGCACTGCAACATTGGATGTGCCTGATTCATCTCTTTGGTCATTGCCTTCATGAAAAGGACCATTTGCTTCCCCCCACACCCCCCATCCCAGAAGAGACAGCCAAGGGCTGTGAAGACACGTGTCTGTCCCCAGTGCCTTAGAAAGGGCACAGGAGATCCAGAGGCTGGAGGACTCACCGTCAGCACTCCAGAGAACTGAATGATACCTCAAGCAGGTCACTGGTCCTCTCTGAACCTCAGTCTCTTCATCTCTCAAGTGGAGGAGGGCATGCTTCATGTGGCAAGAGTTCTTTTTAGCACTGAAGTTCCAGAGTGCCTTCTCCCCATTTGCTCACCATGTGAACATCTGAATGCTGCAAACTCCTATGCCTCAATTTCTGCAGCAGTCCAGTTTTAATACAAATTGTGCTTCTCTGTGAAGCTTCAGTGGGATGGTGCATAGAGATGTACTCCATGCAGTCTGCAGGTCAGACTCACGAGGATGGTCTTCCTGCCACAGTCCACGGCCCCCATGTTTGAGAGGTTCATACATGGAGGTTTATTTCTTGTTCACACAGCAGTCCAGCGCCCACTTGACTTCCACAGCTGTGCATCTCTCCTGGAAGCGCTCCTCCTTCCTGTCTTCCGTGTCCGCCTCCTCCTGGTCCTTGGAGGCCTCTCTACTCAGCAGGTAGATGAAGAAGAATGGGGAAGTTTGCAGATTCACGTCTTATGGATCCAATGTGGAGCAGTCAACACCAATATCTTCACACTCCATCACCCCTAGCTACATGGGAGGCCAGAGATGTGGGTGTCTGTGTGCCCTGGATTGAAGGGGAAGGTTTCCGGGACAGTTCATCCATCTCTACCATAGAAACCATAGTCTCCAAGATCGATGAGAGCCGTCTTGATCCTTTTGTGGAAGGAAAGACCCCTTGACTTACCAGGATTGGGGAAGTCTCAAGATAATCATTGTGTCAATATGTGCGCAAGTGTGTGTGTGAGTACGTGTTCCCCAGAAACCAAAGCCCGAGGCAAGGCTCACAGGCTCCTGCCTTCTTAGGATGTGCAACCCCAGGAAGCGGGAAAACCAATAGGAAGGTCCAGTCTGAACTGACAAGCACCTGGTATTAACAGCCAGCCATTGCTCGGTTTTACGGGACCATCTTCCTAAAGTCTATACCAACAGTTGCTGCTTGGGACAGCTTATTCAAGGAGGAGAAAGAAGGGACATATATCCACTGGCTTCTGCTGCTCATTGGCCGATGATTCATCCAGGTTGCAAGAACTCTCTCTCTGAGTCATGCAGGGATAGGCTCTGGGAAAATCCTACAGCATCTGTGAGCCCCCGAGGCCAAGAAGATCCTCAGAGCAGGGAATGGAAGGTGCCTGGCTTGGACATCAGGCGAGGCGCCTGCCGAATCCAGTTGGAACCCATGAAAAGGTCCCTGATGTCACCTTTGCCAAGCTCACAGAAGACAGAACTGAAAGGCACCAAAATCCAGATGCAGGTTGGCACCAGGCACCAGGTTAGCCCACAATGAGACCCCGCCCATAACGAGACCCCGCCCACAATGAGACCCTTTCTGAAGCTGAGCGGGGTTCTGCTCTGCACTGCATCTGACCTCTGGAGAGTTCGAGTGTTTGCTGCAAAAAAAAAAAAAAAATACAACTCATGCACACATGATTCTCCGGGGCCGAGGCCCTGTCATCCTTCACCGAAATGAGCCCTTCAACAAATGTAAATACCTTCCATGCTCTCCCGGAGGCCCGTCCTAACAAGGCCTCGCCCGGGCTCCTCGTAATCCCGGGGATTGCTGAAGCTTTTAGATTTCACGGGGTAATTTGTAAGGCGGCCTGACTTGCAGCCAGGCCTGCGGTGACTTGCCTGGGGTGGCTCCCGGGTGCCTTGACTTGCCCGGCACAGGTGAGCGGCTGGCTCTGCAGATCCCGGACCCAGAGGCCCATGGACCTGCATCTCAAAGCATCTCCGAGAAGACCGGGCAGTGGCAGAGCGCCGTCCGTGCTGGGGATGGGGCTCCACAGCCGCCGCCTCAGAGAGCACGGAGACAGCTGCGGGGCCGGGAGAGCGGCTGCAGGCCACCGGCCGGGCGGCCTCACCGGAGTCAATTAGTCTGCTGTCCTGTCTCCCCTCAACGCTTCCAGAGCCAGGGCCCAGGAGGGCCGCACGTCGGGCCCTGCCCCTCACCCCCCGTCTCGTGCCTTGAGGGCCCCTTCCCCAGCCACGCGGTTCCACCCTGCCCCCCATGCGGTGCCCACCGGAAGTGCCCCATGGAGTCTGTGATGTCACCCCTGCCTCCCGGCACACAGCGCACTTCATCCCCCACCCCAGCAGTCAGGTGGGGCCCCGAGACTGGCTTCCAGCCGACCGATACAGGAAGGAGTGCCCTGTTGCCATGGCCAGGCTGGCCCCTAAGCTTCCATCATCTTTCACGATCCCCTGGCCACTGACTGGACACTGGGATCCCGTGGGAGACTCCACGACCCTAGGAAAATGGGCCTTGGGTTCTGGAGTGACCACGTGGAGCGGATCGCCCATCCCACATCCTGGGCTGGACCTGACAAGAGAGGACCCTGTGTCGGGCTGAGTTCCTGAAGCCTGAGGGAGCTTGTTTCGCTGATAGACACACACTCAAGAAGCGACTCTGGCCTCTCGGAGTCTGTTTTCTCTGTCTCAAAAAGGGACAAGACACACATCTTGCTTAGCCATGGGGGTTGCTGTGAGCGCAAACAGGGTAGCCGTCCTTCCGGCCTGGCATCGGACAGGTGCCCAGGCTGCAGCCTGCCAGCACGTCTCAGAGACTGCACACGGTCCAGGCTGGACAAGGTCATGTGGGTGAAGCTCGGAGAGTGCTCAGCAGCCACATCAGGCATTGGTCTCCCGGGGAAGAGGTTTGCTCAGCCCCACACTCTCCCCAGCCTGTGTCCCACTGAGCCCCAGGAGGAAGACGGCGCACCTGGGCTCCCAGGACCTCCTCTCTCCAGCTCACCGTGGGATTCCCCAGGGGAGGCAGCAGGAGGCCGGGGAAGTTGGTCCCCCTCCTTTGTGGCACTGAGGCAGCAATATCCCCTCTGCCCACACCGCCCTCTCCCGCGGGCTCCGGGGTTCCGCCAGACTCTGAACGGAACGCCGTTTTCCCCCCCGCTCAGATCTGAGTGTGTCTTTGGCTTCTAGGAGTTGCTGGTAGCCCCTGCTCACACCTCTGGGAACATACCCTCCACTCCAAGTGTCTTCAGAAGCCCGGCTGAAGGTGAGGTCTCTTTGGAGGGGGACTCAGACCTTTGCCCCAGGTTGACATCACTTAGGAATCCGGGTTGGAACAAGACCTTCACTCTGGTCTGTTCCGAGAGCGAAGGCATTTGGAAAGGTGTGTTAGTGAGTGCACAGACTTTCTAGGAGGTTGTGACATGTGGGATGAGAGCCTGGAAATGAAATCCTGAACCAGGGTGGTGACCCTGTCGTGACCCCCAGGGAGCCTCGCCTCCAGACCGGGAAGTCCTTGCCAGGTATCTCAGGGGCTGGACTCAGGCTACCCACCTGCACCCCGGCCATGGGGGGAGCCCGTACCGTGAGCCCTGGGCGGTCAGCACATCTCAGGGCAGTTTAGACCCCGGTGGGACCCCTCCCGCCACCCTTTCTTCTCCACTCTGCCCTTGGAGGCTGTGACTTGCAACCCGCTGTACGGTGTTAATGGGGCTCCCCTGGCCTGGCTTCCACATGAGTTCAGCCAATGAAAGCACCAGCAAGTGAGCAGGGGGTGGGGGGGAGACCCGGTGGGGAGTCTGTGGGCCTTGCTCGGGCTCACGCCGTCCATGTCCCTCTGGGGAAGGCCCCAGCTCCCGCAGACAGGCCTCTCTCCCGGGAAGCCTCTATTCCAGGGGTGCTGGGACTCCTCCTGCCAGCCCCTCCATCAGCCGAGCCAGCCCCCCATTCATGCTGAGGTGGCTGCACCACCCCTTGTAGGTCCCTCGTAAACCCTTCCCTAGTCAGCCCTCTTCAGGTCCCTGTTCGAGAGCGACACGAGTTTCTTGCTGACAGTCTGCTACAGAAGCTAAAGATAAACAAGCTGGCAGGCTTGTGGACCGTGCTGATGGGGGGAGCTCTCCTCCCAGCTCCCTGGGGTGCGTTGGAGTGTGCTCGAGTCCTAACCCCCAGGACCCGTGACGGTGACCTTATTTGGAAATTGTGTCTAATCAAGTTACGATGAGGTCGCGCTGGGTTAGAATGAGCCCTAATCCTATGACTCGTGTCCTTATGAGAGGAGGAAATTCGGACTCAGACCCACCCACACCGAGAAGACTGTCATGTGACGACCGCACAGAGCCGGGATGGGGGCAGAATGGGCTGGCGGAGCAGGGGCAGGGGCCCTCCGAGTCCCCAAGCAGGAGCCAGCCCTGCTGACCCTCAGGAGCTGGGAGAGCCTCCCGGAGACTGCAGACGCCCCATCCCTGGGTGAGGGAGACGGGCGGCCCAACCCTATGCCGTGTGACACTATGTCTGTCGTGGGCTCCGGAGATGAGCCTGCCTGGGAACCCAGCTCCTTCCCAGGCTGACTGGGACCTTGAGCCAGCCCTCAGCCACTTCTTATATGAAGCTAGGAGAATAATCACACTTGGTCTGTGAGATGGCTCTGAGGGTTCCAGGAGACAGTGTGGAGCCCTGACCAAACAAAGTTGGCCCCACAGGGAGCACTCACCAAGCAGACCCGCTGGAGAACATATCCTCTGGTCCATTCAATCCAGCCCAGGGCAACAGGGATGAGGGAGGCCTTCCTGAAGGCTGCAGGGCCTGAATGGAGACTTGACGTGAGCAGAGGATGACAGCTGGAATCTACTCGGAAACAAGCCCGAGCAGGAGAGGAGAGGAGCATGGAGGAGCCTGGGAGACGGTGAAAGGACACGTGCTGGGCTCTTCTCCTGGCCCTGCTGTGTGATCACAGGGTAATTGCTCACCTTTCCTGGCCCACTGGGGCTGTTAGGAAGGCCCCACATCGAAGGCCCACCAGGGTGGTCTCCTAAGACCCTTCCATGGCAGGAGCTCTTCACTGTCCCCAGGATCCATTCTCCACCTCTTCCTTTAGTCCTCTGCTGCCCGCATGGCACCAGGAAGGAAGCCTCACCTCCAGACTCTCTTGCAGCTGGGCATGGCCGTGAGAAGCAAGAGCACACGTCATGTGACTCCTCTGGGAAGTCTCAGAAGGGAGGAACGTGAGCTGTTTGTCTCAGCCAAGAGGAGCCTATGGGGATGTGATGACCAAGGGCGAGGTGTGAGGGCCCTGGATGGAAGCCTCAAACAGAAGAAGGACATTGGCTGAAAACCTGGCGAATCTGAAAAAAGTATCAGTTCAGTTCAGTCGGTCAGTCATATCCGACTCTTTGCGACTCCATGGACTACAGCATGCCAGGCTTCCCTGTCCATCACCAACTCCCGGAGCTTGCTCAAACTCATGTCCATCGAGTTGGTGATGCCATCCAACCATCTCATCCTCTGTTGTCCCCTTCTCCTCCTGCCTTCAATCTTTCTCAGCATCTGGGTCTTTTCCAATAAATCAGTTATTCACATCAGGTGGCCAAAGTATTGGAGTTTCAGCTTCAGCATCAGTCCTTCCAATGAATATTCAGGACAGATTTCTTTAGGATGGACTGGTTTGATCTCCCTGAAGTCCAAGGGACTCTCAAGAGTCTTCTCCAACACCACAGTTCAAAAGCATTAATTCTTCGGCACTCAGCTTTCTTTATATTCCAACTCTCACATCCATACCCGAATAAAGTATGGAGTTTCATTAATGATAATGTATCAGTATTGACTCATTAATTATAACAAGGGCGTCCCTGGTGGCTCAGTGGTAAAGAATCTGCTTGCAATAAGGCAGGAGATGTGAGTTCATTCCCTGATCCGGAAAGATCCCATGCCATGGAACAACTAAGCCCAAACACCACAACTACTGAACCTGTGCTCTAGAGCCCAGAAGCCACAAGAGCTGAGCCCAAGTGCCAGAACTACCGAAGCTCACAAGTCCTAGACACCGTGCTCTGCAACAAGAGAAGCCCGGGCAACGTGAAGCCTGTGCTCCGCAACTGGAGGAAGCCCGCACAGCAAAGCACAACCCCAGCACAGCCAAAACTAAAACAATAATACCAAAAATAAAAACAGTTCTAAAACTCTTTTTTTCTGAAAAGAAGGAAGGCATATACTTTCTTCTCTCCCTCCATCCTGCCATCAGAAACTTGGATGTGATGCCCAGGGCTCAGGCAGCCATCTTGGACCATAAGGAGGAGGGCCACCCTGTAGGAGGCTGAAAGGAGTCTTGTCCCCTGTTACACTCACGGAAGCAGCACACCAGCCCTGCATGTCTTCTTTTAGGCTACGGAATCAAATACGGTGTGTTTAAGCCACCATCCATTACTTATTTTTGTTTGTTTGTTTTGTCTTCCTCATTGGAGCCTAATCCCAATGGAGACGCTGTCTATCTCTTTAAATGACATCAGACCTCAACAAAATTCCATTTGGGAAACTTTCCCATACGATGTGATCTTGGAAAACAAGTAGCCTCTCTCCCCCCATGTTCTCCCGAAGTTCCCTCATTAAGTGTTTAGAGGCAGGCCCACTAGACACTGATCCACGACTCCCCGGCTGAACGGGATGAGACAAATATGTTCCATTCCAACTCTTTAAAAAACATCCAGACCAACTCGATGGCATTTTGGTACTCTTCCAGTTGCAGGAGTTAAAATTTATGTCCTGTTCATCAAGATAACACAGAGGGCAGAGTCTGGTGTTCTCTCGGTCCTCACACTGGCAGGTAAAGCTGATGCGGCTTCAGCGTCGCACCATAGGATGAAAAGCACAGAATCAGTAGAATGTGATTTACTCTGGTTCTGCTGTCCCGACGTTTACACAGATGTCAGATGAGTGGAGAACGCAGCGGGAGGAACACATTAGGGTAAATTATTGCATCTGAAAAGAGGGAGTATCGTAAAAACGTTAAAAGGGAAAGTAAGTATTTATGACTCGAGTTGCCAGTAATTTTATCCCCCATTTGCCTCCTTGTGTGAGGTAATTAGAGCCTCCTCCACGTGAAGCTCCCACTTCCAATGGGCTTGGGTGGGGCTGATGAGTCCCCAACCCTGACCACGCCTGCTGAGTTATCCTCCCCAGAGAAGGCCAGGCACGCACCTGGGGGCGTGTTCTCTGGTGTGGACAGGAAGAAGGGGCTGAAGGCTCTGGGAGTGAGGGTCCTTAGTGGTGGACACATTGCACTGTGTTTCAGAAGCCTCATCTCCTGGACCCTGACTGTATGAGGACCATTGCACCCATCTTACAGATGAAGAGAATGAGCCCCAAAGTGACGTTCGGGCTAAGAAGCAGTGGAGCCCGCTTTGCGGTTCTGTCTTTTGCTCCTGAGCTGTTTCTTCATCTGCCTTCCCCTCTGCTGGACATCAAGTGTCTCAACAAAGTCCACTTGAAAGGGTTGGTCCCTTTGGGCTGCTGTTTTAGAAAACCCAGACTGTGGGTGAGGACCAGCGGCAGTGGAGCAGAAATCCGTGTTTCTCCCAGGGCAGTGGCCCCCAGTCCTCTCACCTGGGGGCCGCGGTGCAGTGTAGACCCCTCGCCCACGCCTGGACCTCCAAGCTGAGCACATCTGTGGGGCCACAGCTGGAATCTGCGTTGCAACATCTGCCTGGAGAAGAACCTCCTGAACCATGGTCTGAGACACCCTGACAGAAAGATTGAGAATCCCAACTCTGGACTTGGCGGCCACCACACATAGCAGGGCTTCCCGACTGGCTCAGTGGTAAAGAATCCTCCTGCCAAAGCAGGAGATGTGGGGCCAGTCTCTGGGTCAGGAAGATCCCCTGGAGGAGGAAATGGCAACCCCTTCCAGTATTCTTGCCTGGAGAATCCCATGGACAGAGGAGCCTGGCAGTCAGCGGTCCATGGGGTCACAAAGAGTTGGACACGACTGAGCGGCTGAGCAACAGCAGCACACAGCAGAGTCACACACGCTGTCCCCTGGTGTGACTGGCTCCAGATGAGGTTTCTGCAGACAGCTTCAAGCCCTGGCCTGTCCCCTCCATCCCGTGTGTGGTCTCTCCAGGACTTGGTTTCCTTGTCTGTGAAACAACAGGGTCAGCATCTTATCTCGCAGGTTGTCACGAGGCCAGAGGGCTCTCTGCTTCTCCCTGTCTCTTTGCATAGATGGTCTTCTTGTGCGTGGGAAATGCACTGTCCATCTCACTTTCCCAGAGAAAACTACACAGTTGAGCCTGTGTTCCTCAGGAAGGGGCTGGAGTCCCTTGTCCTTAGAAATGACCACAGACTCTCTAACCAAGTGTTCCCAGGTCCTAATCAAGCCCTGGGAGATACTTTAATCCACTCAGTGGGGCTTGCTGGTTGACAGCTAACCACAAGTGATCTCTCTAATTAGTAGTCTCAGGATATTAGCACATAAGCTTCATGAACACCCACCCCGTATATATTCCTAGACTCCCCGGCTTGTGTGTATCAGGCATTTAAACACAGGGAGCCACCATCCTAACCACGGTCATTGCTACAGACTGGATATTTGTGTCTCCACCCCACCCCCATTCCTGATCCATAGAAACCTAATCTCCAGTGTGGTGGTACGAGGAGGTGGGGCCTGGAGGTCATTATATCCTGAGGGTGGAGTTCTCGTAAATGGGGTTAGTGCCCTTAACTAAGATGCAGGGGTCTCTTGCCTTTTCTGCCATGTGAGGACACAGCAAGAAGGTGGCCTTCTA
Source organism: Oryx dammah (assembly GCF_014754425.2). NCBI lineage: Eukaryota > Metazoa > Chordata > Mammalia > Artiodactyla > Bovidae > Oryx > Oryx dammah. Next base: position 52,342,040 of record NW_024070197.1, read on the forward strand.
TGAACCAGGAAGTGGGCTCTCAGCACACACCAAATCTGCCAGCACCTTGATCTTGGACCTCCCAGCCTTTAGAACCATAAGAGATAAATGTTTATAAGTCACCCCGTCAAGGGTCTTCTGTCCTAGCCATTCACGTGGACGAGGATCATCATCAATCACATCATTGCCATCACCACCTTCACCCTCATCACTGTGACCATCACCACTGTCATCCTCAAAACCAGCTCACGTCACACCTCCCATGCACCTGGTGCTGTTCCAGGCAGTTTACAGGCGTACCTTATTTCACTGTGTTTCGCTTTATTGTGCATCGCAGGTATCAGCATTTTCTATAAAGTGAAGGCTGTGGCAACCCTGAGCTGAGCAAATCTATCAGCTCCATTTTTCCAACAATATTCACTCAATCCACGTCTCTGTGTCACATTCTGAAATTCTCTCAATATTTTGAACTTGTTATATTTGTAATAGTGATCTGTGATTAGTGACATATGCTATTGCTTTGATGTTATAGCATTGTTAACAATAAAGTATTTAACAATGAAATATTTTTACTTGAGGTAAGAATTGCTTTTTACCTTGCACATTGTTTTTTTAAGACTAGGGTCTTGTAATAGTAATAATAATAGTAATGCTATTGCAATCCAGTAGACTCGAGCACAGTGAACATAACATTTTTATTGAAGCAGAGTTGATTTACAATGTTATGTTGGTTTCAGGTGTACAATATAACTTTTATATGCACGAGCAATAAAAAAATTTGTGTAACTCTCTTCATTGCAATGTTCGCTTTCTCACAGCATCTGGATCTGAAGCCGCTGTGTCTCCAAGGTGTGCTTGTATTCACGTTAGTTCAACACGACAACCTTTTTAGATAGACACATTATTACAGTTACGTCCTCTCTTATTTTACAGATGGAGAAACTAAGGCACAGAGAGGGTAAGAAATCTGCCCAAGGGCCCCCAGCTAGAAAGCCAGAAGCCTGGCAGTTGGGCATGAAGAGTTTATACTCTTGACGTTCACTCCAAATTGCTGTGTAGCTGGAGGGGCCAAAAGAGAAAATTCCATTGCATTTCCAACACAGCCTTTCAGAATAGTTGAACACACTCTATCGTGTTTTTTTTTTTTTAAATTTAGAATTTATAATCTATATTTAAAGAGTAAACTCAAATTATAGGGGAAACAGCTCTTATGTAGGCAGAGGTGTGCACGCTGAGTTGGGGTGTGTGTGTGTGTGCCTGTGGGCTAGTTTCATTCAGACTAGCTCATCTGATCCAGAGAACTAGGAGTGGTCCACATATTCTGCCAAGTCAGATGGACTGGTAGCTGAGGCCGTTGCTCTCCTGGAGAGGTCTATGGACAACCTTTATGAGCATCTTTGCAGAGCACATTGATTATTTTAATTTTTTCCCACCTTTGCAGCAGAATTCTTGCCTGCAGAGTACCCTTCTTGCCTTAAAGGTGTGTTGAAACCCGGCTTCTGCTCACAAGCCTCAGTTCTGCTGCCTAAAATAACACTCCAGGATGCTGGCAAGGGAATAGTACACTTCCTGCGAGTGTTCAATCCACATTCTCCCAAAAATAACACGGAGACTGTTAACACCTGCACTTTCCAACGCTTCCTCGCTAACAACGGAGATTAATGGGCTCCACTCAGAACGGACCTCTCTGACCTCATCTATGAAGTCGGCGAACTCAGGAAATTGCCTGCTAATCCAAATCTTGATAATCCCAGCATTCTGACATTCTTTTTTCCCTCCCCCTTTGCAGCCCCCAAGTGCCCCATCTGAACTGAATTACAGCTTTCAAAGTTTTGATAAGATACTAAGCAGATTATGCTCCACAAATAACTTCTAACGTGGCTTGTGCAGATTTGTTGAGTGGAGAGATCAGAAATGATGCAGTTTAACAGAATGAAAAGTGGCCTGATTAACCCGAGAGTCGGTCCATTAGCAGAAAGAAGGAAATAAGAGGAAGGAGGGGAAACGGGAGGATGGAGGTCTCCCAGGGGCAGTTCTTTGTCCTGTTGCAAACGTGTCGGGCGGGTGAAGATGCAGACCTGTTTCCACCTGTGAGGTGCCTCGTGGACCACAGAACCCCCATTCACACCACCCTCAACCCCCTTGTGTAACCGTCCACAGTAGGTCCTTGGAGGCCCGTTTGTAAACGGGTGAGGCAAATGAGGATAGCCAGGGAGAGCCTGGGCTTGAACCCCAGTGTCCCAGCTTCCCTCCAGTCGGCTCTGAGCTCCTTCTTGTTTCCGTTGCAGAGCCCACCCCTGGCACACAGTAGGTGCTCTTTAAATGCACCATGAAAGTCAAATAGCCTGCACTGGTCCCTCCCCCTCTCAACTGGTGAGATCTGTGATCTCTCGGTTCTAGATTCCCTGAAACTTATGCCTACCTTGCCTGTTACTTTACTCCCGTGGAAGCGCCTGTTAAGACGTTTCCATTCATACTTGGGCAGTATATGCCTGAGAAAAATCTTCAAATGTTTGAAAGGGTCTATGAGGGGAACATTATCCTCCTGCCCGCGTCTGTTCCCAGGTGGCCGGCACTAATACTGCACAGAGGTTCTCCACCTCCAGGTGCAGGTAGATTTCCATCTCCTGGCCCCCCAGTGGCTGGGGGATCAGGTGGCAAGTGCCGACCAGGGACTTGTGAGCAGAAGTGACGTGTTAGGGACATCGCTGATGGTCTAATGGTTAAGACTCTGTGCTTCCGATGCAAGGGGTGAGGGTTTGGACCCAGGCTGGGGAAGTAAGATCCCACTTGTCTCACAGCATGACTCAAAACAAACAAAAAAAGTGACACGTGTTACTTCCAGGCTGAAGCTCACTGTCAGCGCAAGACCTCCAGAGCTCTCTGACAAGCAGCATTGTCAGAGATGGTGACGGCTCTGTCAGCCTCCCTCCCTGAGTGATCTATGAGCAGAGAGCCCCTGCTGTCCTGTGACCGTCGTGTACAGATGAGAACCAAACGTCTGTCATGTAAGCCACTCAGACTCCGGGCGTGGCTAGTTACTGCAGCATCCACATGCCTCTCCTGACAAAAGACCCAGCTTCTCAGATCCCCCTTTGGAAGCTCCCACTCTTACCATTTGCTTAATATCCCTCCAGATATAACCAGAACATGTACCAGCTGTGCTCTCTCTTGCTGTTAATTTTCAGTTACGGTATCTTAGGGATACTTCCATATCAGTGTATAAATACCTGCCTTATTCATTTTTTGAACAGCTAAATCATATTATACCCAAAGTGTATACCGCCATTCATTTAAACAGTGCCCACCTGTTGGGCATTTAGTTTCCAGTCTTTTGCCACTCCAGCGCTGCAATGAATGACCTTGTATGCAATTATATCTCAGGCTGTTTCATCACTAGAGCAGCTGAGGCGCTCTGTTTCTTCATTTATAACATGGAAATAATACTAGGACCCACCTCTCAGTATGACTGAAGTGCTCTAGCATGTAGCGAATGAATGCATATGTAAAAAAATCATTTTTATTAGTGACTTTTAGGTAAACCAGCGAGATCTAAAGAAGCAAAACAAATTTCCTACATGGAATAACATTCAGTGAAGGAAAGGACGGAAAATGTTAGCGTCACGTTATCATTTTTTCCTTCTTAAATTAATTTTTTATGGGAGGATAGTTGCTTTACAACGCTGTGTGGGTTTCTATTGTGCAGCAAGATGAGTCAGCCATACATACACGTATGTGCCCTCCCTTTGGGACTTGCTTCCCCTTTCACCAGAGAGCATGAACCAGAGTTCCTTGTGCTATAACAATGTACTCTCACTCCTTACCTATGCTATGCACGGTAGCAATAGTGTGTATGTGTTCCGGTCTCCCCGTTCTTCACGCCTCCCTCATGTTGTTACTAAGATTCGTCCATTATCATTGAATAAGCCACATACAGCGGGTTTCCTTCCTCTGCTCACCGGCTTGTTCCTCCTCTCGCTTGGCGGCCTTTATTTTCTGAGCATCTGCTGTGAGTTCTCGTGATGCTGCGACAGAGAACACCAAGGGGCATCACACACAGAAGCACAAGCTACCACCATCCCCATTTGACTTGAAAATCAGAAATAAAACTAGCATCATTTTCTGTACCGCCCAAGACTTTGCTCAACTTGGCTGCTTTATGCAGATGTGTGCAAGCGTCGTGACAGGCAGTTTAGAACATTTCACCACCTCAAAAAGAAATCCTGTACCCTTTAGCGACCTTTCCTATTTCCCCATTCCCCAGCCCAGTCAGCCTCTCAACGTGCTCCCTATCTGTATGGATTTGTCTGTGCTGGACGTCCCGTATCCATGGAATCATACAGCATGGGCTTCTGCATCTGACTTCTCTCCTTCGGCAGTGGTTTCAGGATTCACCCACACTGTAGCTTGTGTCAGTGTGCCCTTCCTTTCTGGGACTGAGTCCTGTTCCATGTTGGGCGTGGACGACATTCCGTTCATCCATTCACCTCTCTTGATGGACATGTGAGTTGCTTCCACTTTTCAGCTCTAGGGAATAATGCTGCTGTAATTGTCTGTGTACAAGTGTTCATGTGGGCAGAGGTTTTCAGTGCTCTTGGGTGTGTACTCAAGAGTGGAACTCCTGGGTCATGTGGTGACCCTACATTTCATTGTTTGGGAAACCACCAGATGATTTACCAGTAGCCATACCATTTTCCCTTCCCACTGCAGAATACAAGGGTGCCACCTTCTCCACATCCTTCCTAACACTTGTTATTTTCTGACTTCTTAGAATGATTTCTCTTTCCTGCCCTGAATCCAGAGGGAAACAGTATCTAATTGAGGAGGAGCATCATAGTTAAAAAGCCTGTTCCTGATGTAAGTCTCCCATCAGTTGCTGACATTTCTATAAGGTGTGACACTCTGCAAAGCATCTACAGATACAGAAACTCACAGAACCTTCCCAAGATCTCTGGGTGTTGGATAGGGGGGATGTTATTCCCATTTTACAGATGAGGAAACAGGCTCACACAGGTTCTAAGCCTCCTAAGTTCACACCGCAGGACTAGAACCCCAGGTTTTCCAACCCTCAGTCCAAGCTTCTCTCCATTACAACCCCAGGCTCCCCTGGGAGCCCTGTTTGAGGCATTTCATCCATTACACTGGTCAGGTCGACCAGTTGCTCTGTAATTAACTACTCAGAGGAAATAAGAACAGCCTGAGGCTGCCATTTTAGATGCTGGCTTAATCAAAAGTTTTAAATTAGTTCTGAGCAGCTTGGTTGCGAAAGCAGGATTGAGCTTTTTGTAGTGACTTCCAGCAGCGAGGGAAGAGGTCGTGCCACCGAGGCTCTATTGTTTAGCATCTCAGGGCCCCAGCTCGTCACAGGAAATCCACAGCAAGGTGAAGGCCGTGCTTGCCAAGTCTTTGAAAGCAGTTCCTCCTGCCAGAGAGTTCCTTACAGAAGCCACAGTCCACCCAGACTTCCCGGGGCACTTTCTGCAGAACAAAGAAAAACTGTATTTTTCTGGACCAGACACAGTGCAGAGCTTGATATTCCTCAGTGGAGGTGAAGACTGAAGTGATGCCCAGGGTTTGAAAACAAACCGAGTAAAACTGGGAGCTGCAGGGATGTCCCCTAAGAGTGTCGGTTAATAGACAATGGCCTGTGGATTAGACACAATCCAAGCATCCATTAAAACATTCTATGTGAGAAGATGCCTATGGCCTGGAAAAACACTTATGGCATCTGAGGAGGTGAAACAAGCGGGTAATGACATAGCTGGTTCTCAGCTGGGGAGAAATGTCTGTATGGCAGCATCTGGAGGCACTTTTGGTTGTTAAAAGTTGAGTGAGTTCTTGGCGTGTGCAGGCAGCCGAGTACCACCAGACATCCTGAAAGCTACAGGGCAGCCCCTCACAACAGATAATCATCCAGCGCAAATCACAGCCGTGCCAAGGCCGAAAGCCCCTTCCCATAATATGCATCATACGATTCCCCTTCTTATTGCATAAAAATGGTATAGATGATTAGAAGAGGTACACCAAATACGCAGTTGCTTTCTTCTCGGCTAAGGGAGAAGGTAGATGATAATGAAATTTTTAGGCTCTTCTGTAGTTTCCAATCTCTATGAACAAAAGGCGTTTATTACTCTGCAGTCATTTAAAAAGTAAAATAAAACGATACCATAACAGTGACGAATAGGGGAGCTCCATCGATGAGAAGTTGCTCATCTCAGTTTCTCAAGCTCAGCTGGGTCGCGACCAGCCCATGGTTTGCGGCTGAGTCATGGAATCTCTCCACGCCTTGGTGTCCTCTTCCGAAAGCTGATGTTTCATATCTGCACTTTGCTTCTTCCCGCTATTTTTTTCCCCTCTTCAAATTCAGTGTAGCAAACATCAGTTATGCTTCTGCAATGAGAAGACATTCCTAGGAACTGAGGGCTCTAGGGATGAAGGAGGTCCGTGCCAGGGCCCAGAGTGAACCCTGATGTAAGCACGGACTCCGGGTGAGGATGACAGGTCAGTACAGGGTCAGCAGTTGTGACACAGGCGCTGCTCGGGTGGGGGTGCTGGTGGTGAGGGAGGCTGTGCCCTCGGACAGGGCCTCCAAGCACAAGAGAGCTTCCATGTCTGCACATTGGCAGCAGTTATTCATTTCGGGGGTTCTTGGTGAGGTTAATAAACCAATGTGGGGCAATGGCTGCACATAGTAGGTCCACAGCAAATGCTTTTTTTACTCTCCCTTAAGGATATGATATGATAGTCCAATGATAGTTCTTATTTTCTTTACAATTTAACTCATGTACTCTTCATTCACTCATCAATATTAATTTGAATGCCTACTAGGTGCCAGGCACCGTACTGTGTACTGACAGGTCAGCAGCAAGGAAAACAGCATTTCTCTCTTACCACACACCTCTTATTGTGTGACAACTCACCTCCAACTTAGTGGCTTAAAACAAGCAACAATTATTACCTCCTCATTTCTGAGGGTCAGGGACTCAGGGACAGCTTAGCCGGTGTTTGGTGGGGATGCATGTGGCTGGAGTGTGGTGGGGCTGCCTTCCCATCTGATGGTTCAGCTGGGGCTGGAGGGGATGCTCCCTGGTGTGGCCGCTCCCTGGTGTGGCCGCCGGCAGGGGGCCTCAGTGCTTCCCCTCGAGGGCTCCTCCAACGGGCTGCTCGAGCATCCTCCCAGCAGAGCCAAGGGCTCCCCTGGAGGGAATGAGCTGAGAGAGACCAGAATAGAAGACGCAACGTCTTTAATGACCAGGTCTCTGAAGTCACACCGTCATTTCCACTAATTCTATTTGTTCGATGTGAGTCATGACCTCTGGCCTGTTCTCAAGGGGAGAAGACTTGGTTTCCATCTCTTGAAATGCCAGCCAGATTCGCTCACGTGGAGATGTCATTCGCCAAGTTTGGCGATGGTGTTCAGTTACGTAACCACCCCTAAGATCAAGACGGAACACCTACCACCCTCTGAGCTCCGCATGCGCCTTCCAGTCAGCTGGCGGCCCTCCTCCCCGTCACCAAGCAACACCCATCTGCTTTCTCTCACTATTGATTACTCCTGCCTGGTTAGGACCCTAACCCAAAAGAAACCACCCAGCACGCATTCTTCTGTGTCTGGCTTCTTTCACGTCATGTTTTAGCGGTTCGTCCGTGTCGTTGTTTCTTCGATTGCCGAGTGGCGTTGCACTGTATGGACGGACCACAGGTTGTCTGCCCCGTTGCCTGTCGGGGCTCTCTGCTCATGATTGTTGGCTGTGACTTCTCTGCCCCTGTGTCAGCGTGTAGCCGGTCTCCTGTTACAGAACCACACCCCTTTGGATTTTCTACTTCCCTGGGGGGCTGGCTCAGGGGGGCTGGCTCAGAGGGCCTGGCACAGGCCACATGCATCTCTTCTGTCCAGTCTAAGCTTCTCGAGAAGCTGAGAACTTAAAAGCTGTGTATTCCTCTTATCTGGGCTGATGGAGAGGTTGGAGGAGGGAAGGGCTGAGATGCTCCAGGTGAGCATCTGTGAGATAATTAGGTAGGTTCCTACCCAGTAAACATTGCCACATGTTGGAGACTCGCAAGTTAATCCAAGGAGCCTCGTGCTAGGGGTCCAGCCCGGAGCCCCACCAGCATCTGCGCAAACTGGGGCTGGATCTCCTGGGTTTGCAGCAGTGTCCAGCCTCTGTGTGTGAGAGAGGGGCCAGCAGGTGCTGCCTTGCTTTGTCCTCAAGTCTTGGACACTGGGGGCCACCTCATGAGTCCAAGAAGCGGGCTCACTCAGGGTTTTTCTCATAGCTGGCAGCAGCTTCTGGTGGGCCACGGGTTCCCTGGGAAATGAGCCCTGAAACACAGAGGTTTCTCTTGAGAGTTCTGATAGTATCTCCCTGTGTTGGGAGTTGGTGGGGGTGAAGCACTGCCCAGGGTGGGGAGGTTGGATTGTAAGGTCACGATCACAAAGCCCTGGCCTGTCCTGGGAGGAGCTGCCCTGGATCTGAGGTTTGACTTGTCACTAGAGGTGGGCACCTGAGCAGGCCTTAGCAGCAGGCCATCAGTGGCCCCTGTGGGGAGGGACAGTGGGCGCAGAGGGGCTGGACGGGGCTGCACATCACTGCCAGCAGGCCCGCTCGTCACCTGGCCCCCAAGGAATGGTTCCTTGAGCATGCCGCAGGGGTAGACTTGAGACGCTGTGACAGAGAAACACGGCCAGGAAGCATAGAAGCTTTGCTCTCTGGCCCTTTAAGGAAACCTTTGAGGGAGGAAACCATCCTCCCTGATCTATTACCCGTATAGTGCATCAAGACCAGCATTAAAAATATAAATAAATGAGGATAAAAATTATCACTGCACACTGCTCTTGGGGAGGTTGGTGTTGCCCCATGAGTCTCTGCTCTGGGTTCTGAGATCTAGACTGCCTGTCTGAGTCAGAGGGTAGAGGGATGGTAACAGCCCCCAAAACTTGGAGGCCCCACTTTGTGGTGATCATTTCCCCCTTCCCTCATCCCCGGCGGGTGCCAGCACCCATAAGCACAGAACCCAGCCTTGAAAGCCTGAAGGAGCAGGACGTCACAAACCCGTTTGGAAAGCCCCGGACATCCATCTTAAGGCAGCTGAGTGCTGAAGGCTGCGAGGTCTCTGAGCAGCGTGGTTGAGGGCCCTTGGCCAGGCCAGCCCCGGGGGTCCTGGCTCAGCGTTTTCCCTTCTAAGTAGTTCCTGCTATGCTTGAGCAGGAACAGCACAGGCTGAGGGCAGCGGCTTTCAGGTTTGGGAAAGTCACAATCCTCCTCCTGCCACCACCGGGCACAGGGCTGGGCCCACGGGAGGGCCCGGGAGTTCTGATCCTGCAGGGCCGGGCCAGGGAATGAGATGGCGCATCTCTTACAGGCTCCCAGGGACAGGGGATGCCGCTGGCTGGGGCCCTCTCTCTGAGAACCATTGCTTTAGACCACAGAGTTCTTGAATGTGCGAAATCACGGAGACCAGGGTGGCTGGTCTTGCCATGCCTCCCTCCCGGCCTGAATCCTTAATTATTTAGTCTATTATTTATTTAACTCGGTTCCCTGTTTACTTTTTAAATGCATGTATTTCAAAAAGGAAGCTCTGCCCCTCTTACTATAAACAGAAAACCAGCATCACCACACAGAAACAGTAACTGCAGATAAAAACTGAGAACAAGAACACTGCTATGGAGTTCAGGCCAGTCGCCACCTCAGCCCTGCCCTCCCTCTGTTAGGGGCACGGGGTGGGGCCCGGTGACTCCTGCAGGCGGAGGGGTTCCGAGCACTAAGTGGAGGGTCTCTCCCAGACTTGATCAGAAGGATGGGAAGCAGCGTCCTCTTTGGGGGAAGAGCAGTGTCTCTCTGTGGGGTCAACGTGATTCTCTGCCCAGTGGACCCGCCACGCTTTGGCCAGTGCTGACCTTGGGTGTGGCCACTCTGCGTGTCCCCTGCTGGACGGCCGTCCCCGTCGGCAGTGATCTCCTTGGTCTGCTCCTCTGCACCTTGGCTCTCTGCCTGGCCTGCTGGCATGCACCTCCACTGGGGAAGTGGACATCCCTGCCCGTGTCCTGCAGTGGCTGCAGCACCCCACAGGGCCTGGCAGGAGAAGCCCTCACCCCGGTGGGTGAGGCAGCTCCCTTCTTAGGGGGTGATGCTGGGCTCATGGCACTTCTCCCTGGGGATGTCCCTTCCCAGTGTTCCCATGTCCTCTGAGCAAGACCCCTGGAATCCTTGGGTTGCTCTGATGTCTTTGTGGGCAGGAGCCCAGGGCCCCTTGGGGCCCTATTTCTGTATCCAACCATCTCCCCGCTGGACCACAAACCCTTGCACAGGCCAGGCCCTGGCAGGACGGGACAGGCACACTGGACTGGGGAATCACAGAGAGGTTGATGAAGGGCAGGGTCCACGGAAAGTAACAAGTGCCCTGAGTCTAGAACCTGGAGCCTTCCCCACCCCCCACCTATCAGACTCCACCCTCTCGCCACTCTCTTCTCCTGCCAGAATCTCTCATTGACCAAACTCAGCTGGAAGCCAGAGGCCAGAGGAGTCCACTGGCTCCTTCAGAGGGGGCCCTGGGCAAGGAGCATGGGAGAGGGGATGAGCAGAACAGGAAAAGGATGACTGACCCCGGTGGCAGATGGCTCACAGTGGGCGGCCTGCCCATGTCCCCTCCACCAGCCTGTTCCTCCAGCCTGCTCAGGGCTCTCAACCACCCCTTCCCTTCTCTGCAGAGGTGCCCTTGGCCCAGTGGAGGCCCTGAGAGGGAAACTGTGCCCACCCTGCAGTCCCAAGGCCTGGGCCAACAGCTGACTCGAGGTGGAACCCACTCTAGGATGTAGCCCGCACTCTGGAGAGACCACCTCCTGGCCAGCCCCCTCCTTCCCTCCTGGCCCTGTCTCCACCACTGGAAAACCCTGGGTGGTTATGCACCTCACCATTTTCTGTGTCACATTCTGAGTGCTGGCAACTTACCTGAAAAAAGGGAGAAGTGGGTTTCAGAGTGACGTCGAAAGGGATACTGTCTGGGAAATAGAGGTCGCCTGTGTAATTCTACGATGAGCATCTGTACAGAAGCAACATGTCCACAGGTCAACAGTGCTTCCCTCTCAGCTGGGGTGATTCTCATTTTCTCATTTTTACTTATTTGTATCTTCTAATTTGTCTTCAGTTGTTTTATTGACATACTTTTTAATGAAAAGATTTATACCATTAAAAAGCAGGCATAGCACATGCAAGCGAGAATGATGCTGTGAGAGGGAGAATAAATCAGGTCTAAATTATAAAACAAGAAATAATTTACAAGATATAAAGAAATTTGGGACTTCCCTTGGCAGTCTAGTGGTTAAGATTCTGCAGCTTCCACTGCAGAGGGTATGGGTTCAATTCCTGCTTTGGGAACTAGATCTCACATGCTGTGGGGTGTGACCCCCCCAAATTAGGTCTAATTTAAAAACTGTATTTTGTTGTTCAGTCGCTGTCATGTCCAACTCTTTGTGACCCCATGGACTGCAGCACGCCAGGCTTTCTCTGTCCTTCACCAGCTCCCAGAGCTCACTCAAACTCATGTCCATCGAGTCAGTGATGCCATCCAACCATCTCATCCTCTGTCATCCCCTTCTCCTCCTGTCTTCAGTCTTTCCCAGCATCAGGATCTTTTCCAATGAGTCGGTTCTCCGAATCAGCTGGCCAAAGGATTGGAGCTTTAGCTTCAGCATCAGTCCTTCCAATGAATATTCAGGATTGATTTCCTTTAGGATTGACTGGTTTGATCTCCTTGCTGCCCAAGGAATTCTCAAGAGTCTTCTCTAGCATCAGTTTGAAAGCATCAATCCTTTGGCCCTCAGCCTTCTTTATGGTCCAACTCTCTCACATCTGTACATGACTACTGCAAAAACCATGGTTTTGACAATACAGACCTTTGTTGGCAAAGGGCTGTCTCTGCTTCTTAATATGCTGTCTAGGTTGATTTATAAATCAAGTCTAATTTATGAAGCAATGAATTAATCATTTGCATATTTCAGCAATTCCAGAATTTGAACAATTCTTTCTGGCAAGTTTGTCATGACTTGCCACACAGGGGATCCCGACTCATCCGAAAGTCAGAAGCAGTGGCTGAGAATATCGGATGGACAGGGAAGGCCCTCCAGGAGGAGCAAGCAAGCAGGGGAAAGGCAGGCTATTCCAGATCCAAACTGGAAACAATCATATTAATAACAGCAGCTAGAATTTTCTGAGCTTTTGCTTCATGCCAGTCACGGCTCTTAAATTCTTTCCACGGATTAACTGCTTTCACCCAACAGCAGCCCTCTGAAGCAGATACTGTCATTGTCCCATTTTACAGAAGACTCACTAAGAGGCAGCAGGTTGTCAGGGGCAGAGCCACGGCTGGGACTCAGGCTGCCTGCCCAGAGCCTGTGTCCTTTGCCATCCTAAACAATGGATGGCCTGGAGCATGCCTAGCTCTCTGTGGGACTTTTAAAGTGTCTGGGTCCCAAACTTGGATGTAGGCATGGGCATAATGAACCCTGTATACCATGGAAACCGCCTCAAGAGTTCTTGGAAGTGTGTACAATTTTCTGACTTCTTTCCAAGCTGTAAAAGTTCAGCTAATGGAAAGGGTGGGCTCAAAGAATTAAAAAACCTACAATCTCAGGGAAACTAACGAGCGTTGCGGCCTCGTCTTCCTGACAGAGGCTCCTGGAGTTTGTAACATGTCACCTGGGTGTCAAACAGCACACGTCAAAACCCCTGGGGCCCCCGCTAAACCTAGCAGGCCAGGAATAAAGTCGGGGAAGAAGGAAAGGTGGACAAGTCTGGGGGTGGGGGTGGGGCAGAGTGCAGATCAATCAGAACTGGCGAGAGTCAGAACTGATGGAGACCAGCCAGTGCCAGGGGCTCTGCTAAGCACTAAAAAGATACGGTTTTTCCTCAACCTGTCAACAAAATGAATTAGGTCAGAAGCATCATCTTCACGTCTCCATGTTATTGAGGTTGAGGAAACTGAGGCTCAGAGACGCTGAGTAAGTCACTTAAGGTCACACAGCTGGTGCATCAGTCAGGACAGTTGAGGTTCTGATGAAGTTTAAAAAAAAATTAAAATCAACCCTCAAGTCTCAGTGTCTTAAGACAGAGGTCCTGGGTTGTTGGGAGCCCAGGTACCCCTGATGGATCAGCTACTCATTCCAGGCTTCTCTAGGGAAACGAGCACGTCTCGGCCAATGTGTAGGCAGAAGCATTGCCTCACAGGCCTCAGCTCTGAGCAGAGCTTATCTGACTTGCCTTGATCGCAAGCCACTGAAAGCACAGCAAACCTCCTCCCAAGAGTAAAACAAGATCCTTTCAGGGTGAGGACAGCTCCCCAGGGGGTAAACTTCCCACTCAGCCCATGGATCAGCCAGGTTCAGGCTCAGCTGCTACAACAAACAGGCCCCTCCAGATGGTGGCAGCTCACATCCGTGGAGCCCAGCTTCTCTCTCAAGAGTGGGCAGTCCAGGCGGAGGGACCCACCTTTCTGCAGCCACTCTCCTGCTCTGTCACCTCCTGGGGATGCTTGTGCCCGTAAGATAGAAGCTGAGCCCCACACCAGTGCCTAGACCAGGGCAGGGAAGAGTGGATGTGAGGAACACGAGGGTGTGGATCGCATCCTGACACACACACCCCCACCCCAGCAAGAACAGCCACGTGACCATCCCCAGCAGAAGGTAGTGGGGTCTACCTTGGCAGCCAGGTGTCCTCCTGAAGCTTTGGGAAGGGCTTTTATTCCCAAAAGGAAGAAGGCGGAGCCCTGCGTTCTCCCGTCACCTCACCCGACTCTCTTGTTGAGCCTCCTGACACTGACTTCTCATCATGTCATCCTGGGTCTCCATCCCAGGTTACTGCCTGGCGAGTCACCTCACCGTCCTCTGTGTCACCCTCCTGCCTGGGCGGCTGTAACAGAACGCCACAGACTCGGGGCTGAGACAACAGCCGTTTGTTTCCCACAGCTCTGGAGGCTGAAGGTCCGAGATCAAGGCACCGGCAGGGTGAGTTCCTGGTGAGGACTCTTCCTGGCTTGCAGACGGCCGCCCTCTTCCTGTGTCCTTATGTGGAGGAGGGTCAACTTTCCTCCTCTCTGCTTTGTTGTAGTTATTGCTGTGGTTTAGTCACTCAGGCATGTAAGACTCTTTTCGACCAAGTGGACTGTAGGCTGCCAGGCTGCTCAGTCCATAGGATTCTCCAGGCAAGAATACAGGGGTGGGTTGCCATTCCTTTCTCCAGGGGATCTTCCTGACCCAGGGATTGAACCCCCATCTCCTGCATTGGTGGGCAGATTCTTTACCATCTGAGCCACCTGGGAAGCCCTCCTCTCTGCTTATGAAGTCATTAATCCCATCATGAGGACCACTTTTGTGACCTTGTCTAACCCTAGTCACTTCCCAGAGGCCTTGGCTCCCAATACCATCGCAATGGGGCTAGGAAGACAACGCTGAACCCATGGAGGAGGGGACACAGTTCATTCCACTGCAGCGAGACTTGAGTGTGTCTCCATTCCATGACCAGCGCCACTGCCCACGGAGCTCAGCTGTGCCAGGACGGTACCAACACAGGACACAACTCTATTGTTCCTTACAGATTGGTTGCTATTTACATGATTGATTACATGGGCAAGGGAGAGGAATGGAAGCCGGCCACCCTGGGGCCCAAATTCCACCCTGGATGATGAATAAGCCTCCTTTCCAGTCCAGCCCCGCGGAGCTGATGTACAGGAATGCAAATTTGTTATAAGCCAATGACCACCTCCTCTCCAGGTCCAAATATCTCCAGGGCTTCCCAGCTCCTTCCTGCAACCCACTGCCAAATTCAACACAGGCATCCACTTGGTAAATGTGCACCCAGACGTTCAAGGGTGCAAAAACAGAAAAGAGACCAAGCCTGGCCCGCTCTCACAGAGCCGTCTCCTCCGGGCTGCTGAGAACATGGGGCCGAGGAAGCCCAGGGCTGTGTGTAATGGGATTCACGGGCTCAGCTTCCGACAAGCCTTGAGAACCTATTTTGAGGGATAAATGGCTCCTCAGAAAGGTTCACCCCTCTGTGCAAATGTGATTTCACACTACACTCAAAATGCCCCGGGAACTTGCAACAGAAAATGGGCGCTCAGACAGGCCCCTCAATGAACAGGTCCTTGTGCCCGGGTGATGGGCGGCTTGGAAAACTCACCTTGCTTGTCCTCTTTGCAGCTGGACACACGCTCCTGCAGCCCAGTGGCTGAGGCATTGGTCACCTTCCTTCCTTGGCTTGTGTCACTGCGAATGCTCAGTGTCCTTGCTGCTCCAGAGTCCTTTCCCGTTTATCTAAACCTTTCTCTGCCTTCCCAGCCCAACTCTCTGCCACCTCCTCCTGGAAGCCCTCTGAGAACTCTCATTCAGTCCCATTTTCATCTCAACGTCCCACGTGGTCCTCGCTGTCCCATCCCAGCCAGCCTGCTTGACCACAGCTCTCTGCCCCTTGAGGGGAGGCCCCCCTGGGCAGAGTCACTTAGCAACTGTGGAATCCACCCAGGCGAGCCCTACACTTCTCTCTGTGCCTCGGTCTCCCCGCTGCTGGGGGAGCCGGTAGATGGACGAGATGCTGAGCCCGGTGCCTGCCCCGCCTCCGCCTCAGCTCATGGGGCCTGTGTGTCAGCTCACAACCGTGCTCAGCTGGCTGCCCCTCCTGCCCCGTCCTGGGAGGCCGGGCCGTGTGGGAGAATGTGGAGGAGGGTGAAGCTGGACTGCACGGAGACAGGGGCTGTGGTCCAGGTTAAGGACTTAGGACGTTATTCCAGGGGACAGGGCAGGACTCTGGCCCAGGGAGTGACACGGTCAGAGCTGCACTGGGAAGGTGGAGGGGAAGGGTGGGGCAGGGTGGGAGGGGTGTCTATGAGGATGGCACACAGCTCTGAATGCTGAGCACCAGGCACGTCCCCCCCAGGTCCCCTGTCCCCTGCTCCCCACCGCTCCTTGTGCCGGAGCTCACTCCACTGACACTGAGCAGACCCCCCCTTGCGTCTGCACTGTGGACAGGAGCAGAAGGCCCCGCTTTCCAAGTGCCCAGGGGGATGCAGCTGGCTTCCAGCCAGGAGGCAATGCCAGGCTCCTCGTGGGGCATTCCTGGAAGCACACTCTGTGCCATGCCTGGCACACATAAGACAGAACCCCAACATCCACTGGGTACCCATCCAGGAACTTGGGGAGTCTCTGAATCTGGGAACACCACCGTTTCTAAGACTTGCGGCTTCTGTGAGGTCCTGGGGAGGAGACACCAGGCCTCCTGGCTGCTCAACTTGAGGCTGTGTGGCCTGGGGTGGGTGGCTTAACCTCTCTGGGCTTCTTCCTCTTAGTCTGTCCTCAAATCAAACCCTGCGATGAGGACTTGAATAGGGAGTATTTTCTGAGAGGTGGTCGCAGGAAGAACACACAGGGAGTGGGGAGGGGCGACCAGGAGGGAAGGAACCATTCAGTCATGTTGTCAGGACAGTTAGTAATGGGGGTTGTTGGAGCTTAAACCCACTGAGAAAACTCTGGAAAACAAAGGAGAGCGTGCACTTCAGAGGCATCCAGGGCAGCGAGGGGGCTGAGGCATTCACACCCCGGGTTTCATCATCCTCGGTGGGAACATCTCTTTGCAGCAGGGAGACTCCTCAGTTCTCCCACCTGCTTTATGGACCCAAAACTGACTCGGGACATTGACCCCACATCCTGGAGGGCAGGTGCTGGCTCCAGGGGTCAGGTTGGGGTGCAGGGAAGGAGTCAGAGTGAGGACCAAGAGTAGGGCACCCGCCACAAATAAAACGGGGGTCATTCCCAAGATCAGGGTGGGGATACGTGAGATGATGGTCTGTCAAGTGTTAGGGAGATGCTTGGCATGGAAGGAAAAGTCAACACACGTAAGCTCGTCCTCGTGCGAGTTTGGGGCGGGTCAGGTGGGGGATAGTCCCTGACCTGGAAGGTGGAGGGAGGAGAGGGACCGGGGGCTCAGTCCCCAAGGCTCTCCCTGCTGGGTCCCTGGGGGTCAGCTGCGTCTGCTCCTGCCATTCTCTTGGGGTTTCAGTAACCCTGCCCCCCACACCCCCAGCGCTGGACTCTGCACCGTCTTGGCGATTTCCGCGACAACACTTTGTAAAGAGTCTCCTTCTATTAAAAAGTCTCCTGGACTGTCTCCTGCGGGGCCCTGACTGACCCCTGGTTCACCTGTGTGAGTGGTGACTGCCTCTCATTCTCTGTGGCCACCCAGCACCCCGTCTGTGTTCAGGGGGTCGCCCTCCTTTCACGCTGAGAAGGGAGGAGGCAGAGACCAGGAGAGAAGTACAAGTTCCAGGTAGTCAGTGTCCCGGCCCCGCTATGGCTGGGCTGTGGGCACATGGGCTGCCCTCCACCAGCCAGACACGCCCGCCCTGGACTTCAAGCTGGGAGCTCGTGGCCCCAAGAAGCAGGGGCCGTGGCTGGTTCTCTTTGGAAGGGTGGGCACTGGGGAGCTCTGCCTGGATCTCCCTTCATTAACGACTCACCTTCCTGGGCGCTGAGAGGATGTCCAGCGATGTACTCTCTTTGGGGATGGCCAGGCAGGACACATGTGGCCCAAGGGCATGTCCTGTCTGTGCATGGCACCCGCGTCCGACAAGCCAGGCCACAGGGGTGCGATCCCAGCCCCTCACCCTGACTTGGTACAGTTCTGAAAGTGCAGCCCAGCACCCAGCTCCCCACAAGGATGGCGGAGTCCTTGGCTGGGGCCGCCTCACAGTTCAGCGTCCCCCTCCACTCAGTTCCTCTTTTCTTCTCCTCCCTCTCAAGGCCACTCCCTGATGACTGGCTCTCATGCTGACCCCACCTCAGTGTCTGCTCCCTGGGATGCCCAGCCTCGGCAAGGGGGCAGGCAGCATCTGCCAAAGCCGTCAGGGTGGGCAGGGCTCAGCACACAGGCGCCGTGTGGGTGTCACCAGTTCTGTGCCCACAGCTTCTGGGTCTGATTCCCCAGCCCCCCCTAGTTAGCAGCGATCAGCCACAGCAGGATCTTCCAATAAATTCCTCTTCTCTTTTATCAGCTGGAGATGGTTTCTGTTGCTTTCAACTCGTAACTCTGACTGCCAGTTGATGCCCAACAGTTAAGTTCTCAGTTGCTAAGAGATCTGCGGCAGGACCTCACAGATGCCCATAAATGGGTTTTGGGGAAGCAGATGACCCTTCCCTGGCAGAGCCTGGATCCGTGTGCCTGATGTTATGTTTATGCAAATTGCACACATCATTTCTGGATGCGCACGTCCAGAGCTTCTGGTCAGATTCGCAGGGGCTTGTTGATTACAGCCAGATGTTGGTACCAGTGCCCCACCGTCCCTCCCCCAGCCTGGGCGGGCACTGTGGTCCACGCGGGAGGCTGGTCCTGTGCCTTAGACTCGATGCATGGGCGGAGTCCGGCCTCTTGAGTTTCTTGTACACTCGCTGTCTAATGAGGCAGCTCCTGGGTAGTCAGTTGAGAGCCCAGGCTCCTTCCACCTTGTGGCTCTGCCCTTCCTGGGGTGCTGGAGGCCTCTGCACCCAGCACCCAGCGAGCAAAGAGAGCAAGGCAGGACCACACGTGTTTCTTCATCAATGGGTCCCCCACATCCCTTACTGCCCACCGAGTCCCACTCTCCCCCTTACTTGCCCGGTGGGCCTGGAAATGCAGGTCCAGGCTGGACAGCTGCCCCCCAGCAGCAGCTCTAACAGGGCAGGAGCTGACAGACAGTGAGCTGCCTGGGCCACCCCCGGCGGGGGGCCGGAATGCAGCAAGAGCCCCAGGGAAAGGGCCCTGGTTCCACACGGTCCCCGCAGTGGGGGCTTCGTCATCACGCTGGGGGTCAACTCAGACCTGCTGACTGAATAGATGAAGGAGTGAGGATGAATGAGAAAAGCCACCAGACTCTGTCAAGCCCAGGGACCATATCCAGGCGGTTCTGGCTCCTAGGAAAGCATTCTCAGAGCAGTTCTCCGGTCGAAAAGGGAAGAAGAGTTGGCTGGACGAGGATGCCATTTTTCTCCGAGACAGTGGAAGGAAGCATTTGGATTCTTGTCCAGGATGTCCGGAGCTGGGCGGATGGATGCCTCGCCCCAGCCAGGCTCCTTCCCCGAGGCTGTGTGTTTACTCGGAAGGGGTCTGTTCCTGCTGCAGGACAGGTGTTCCGCGCACTGCCGACGGGATGTGCCTGGAGACCCAGCTCTCTTGCACTGGCTCGGCTGCCTGGAAATTGATGGCCTTTCTTGTTTCTCTGGTGGGAACTGGGAGTTTCCCAGCAAAAGGTAACCTGGCCTGTGGACTATTATTTCCTGAGAAGCCCTGGATTTTCCCCCGTATTAGTCATCGGAGAATGTATATTATTTTAGCTCTCGGACTCAGACTTGGGTTTTCAAGCACCGGAGGCAGAGTGGAAAATTGCTGGCGGGGCTGGTGGTGATGACTTAGGAGGGAACAGCTCTCCTTTGCTCCCCTGGAGGCGACATTATGCTCCCCAAGGGCGTGGAAGAGCCTTCTCCAGGCCTGGGACTGGGTGACCTTTCGGAAGTGATGTCCACTTACTAGGTCTCTCGGGGGCAGATGGGTGCGGAGTAGAGGGAGGTGGCTCAGACAGTACCAGCTCCACAGAGGTGCCCAGAAGGGTTAGTGGGGCTTAGGTAACGATTACCAACTCCATGCCAGGCACCCTGGGGGTGGGGACAGGTAGGCCCCTTGGCTGTGGATGGCAGAGGATGACACAGAAATGTCCACGCTCAGAGGCAGTGCCAACACACTCCTTGTTGGAGGGTCCCCCAGGAAGTGGAGAGCTCTCCGGATGAGAGCAAGGCCCCGGGATTAGTTAAAGCAAGGCCCCAGAGGCCAGGGAGGGCAAGTGTCCTCATGGAACTGAAATGACACCCCGGCCCCCTTGTCCCCTGCCTCCGGCCACAGCCCTCTGAGTCTGGCCAAGATGCTGGCTGCCTCAGTGGGAGGCCCCAGGCAGCCTCTCCGCAGCACTGCTGTAGGCTGGGAAAGGCAGTGAACTTGAGTGTTCCCACTTATCTACGGAAGAACATCAGGAAGAATCAAGGGAAGGCAGAAAGCAGCAGAAGGGGCTTGGGGCTATCAGAGGTGACCACACTGCCTCTGGATGGTGACCAGCTGTGGGGACTGGCCAAGTGCAGCCCTGCCGGGGCTCTCACGCCAGCTGGAACCCCCTAGTCTGCCCAGCCCACGGTCCATTGGTGGGGCCCTGAGGAGGCTCTGAGCACTTGCCCCGTGGTACTGGGAAAGATCCTGTAGGTAGTTGGCAGGTGAGGCTGACCAGGCATTTGAGTGAGGGGGTTGCAGCCAGACCTCCTGGGTTCATGTCCCAAGCTGTCCGTTCCTAGCTGTGTGGCCTTGAGCCAATCCCTGTGAGCCTCACTGTCAACGAGTATAGCACAGGGAAAAAGCAGTGTCTCCTTGATAGGGCTTTGTGGGTTGCATAGGAGATGTGTAAATGCCAAGCACCTGTGAGCAATGGTTTTTAAGCTTTGATGAACTGATATTTTGGGGTCCCTCTTCTGTGTGAGATGCCCCTCCTCTTTTCCTCTTCATGGCCCCTCTTCTCTTCTTGCTTCTCATTCCCTCTTCTCCATTTCTGTCCCCTCTCTCCCCGAACTCAGGAGCCTGTTCTGTATAAAATTCCCCTCTCGCAGACGTTAGGGACAGCATTCAGTGTTCCCACCACTTGGTCAGAGCAAGGGACGAGCCTGGGGGTGGGGCTCTGCTGGCTGCTGGGGCCAGGTATGCCCTTCCTGTTTGTTTCCTGAACTGCTACTCAGTTCTAAAGGCCCAGATCAAAGTCCCCTCCTCCTGGAAGTCCTCCCTAACTTCCTTGAGCAGCCAGTGGCTGCCTCTCCCACTCCCCTGCCACCCTGGACATTGGTGTGAAACGTTGACCCACTTAGGCTCTAGTCTTCTCTTCCCATGTCTGAGTTGGGGCAGGGGGCGATTCTCAGGCTGCTGCCTGATTAAAATCTGGCTGGAGGTGGGGCCACAAGCGACAGCTGTCTGCATGGAACACCAGAGTCTAGATTAAAATAGCTGGTTAAATTGAGGGGGACCAAAGGTGAATGAGATCAGCCCTGGGATTTCTTTGGAAGGAATGATGCTAAAGCTGAAACTCCAGTACTTTGGCAACTTCATGCGAAGAGTTGACTCATTGGAAAAGACTCTGATGCTGGGAGGGATTGGGGGCAGGAGGAGAAGGGGCCGACTGAGGATGAGATGGCTGGATGGCATCACTGACTCGATGGATGTGAGTCTGAGTGAACTCCGGGAGTTGGTGATGGACAGGGAGGCCTGGCGTGCTGCGATTCATGGGGTCGCAGAGTCGGACACGACTGAGCGACTGAACTGAACTGAACTGAAAGGTGAATGAACCATGGAAACAGCCCGCATGAGGACTTGGGTCTCTCGTCCCAGCCCAGGGTCAGACTAGACCTTCCCTGAGAGAAGCCGCTTCCAGTACAGCATCTTCCTCACCCCTGTTTCCTTGCCTTATTTCCCTTGTCACTCTGTTCCTTTTCAATCCCGGGAAAGGTCTTCAGATACAATTTGTTACTGGTTGTGTACATGTGGTCTGCAGGCTATGCAGTTTACAGCTTGCAGCCCAGCTCCACCCCAGGGTTCCTGTGGCCCCCGTCTCTGTAGGAGGCACTGTCTGGCTGCAGGAAGTGATCCAGAAAAAGGAATCCTAGCTTTTAGCTCAGGGGTCAGCTGACTATTTCTGTCAAGGGACAGTTAGGAAATTTTCGGGGATGTCGGTCACAAACCTGCTATTGTAGTGCCAAGGCAGCAGAGATGACTCCCAAGCGAGTGGGCGTGGCTGGGCCCCAGTTAGGCTTCATTTACCAACATAGATGGTGGTCTGCTCACTCCTGCTTTATGTCCTTCTTTTTAAGGCCATTCCCGGACGCCAGTTCATTGCCCACAGCAGCACATCTCGTGAAGTACTTCCCTTCAGTCTCTAACTCTCTTTGGAGTTTGTCATAGGGGAGACCCCATGTCCTCTGCCAGCCCCATGGTTTCCCATGAGGCTTCCGCCTCTTGCCCAGAGTCAGGCTGTGAGTAGACGATGGGCCAGAGTCCAAGCTGGGTCTGCATGATGCCCAACTGCTGCCCACCACGTGCCTCCCCCCAGATGCCCCGGGTTCAGAACACCTACTCGTCCCCGTTGTGCCATCCTCTTTGTACCTCTAGCTCTGTTTCGTGTGTCCACTTGGGGGATTTGCATCCGGTCTCTAAGCATGGGCGTCCGTGACAGGCAAGGCCCCTGTTCTTCCAGGGACCTCCCGACCCCCTCACCCAATAATTTCTCACTTGAGACCCCTTCTCCCCAACAGCAGCCACAGGCTAAGGAGCTATGGCTGGAAGGAGGGGGCAATGAGAGCATAGGGGACCCCGGGGTTCTCTGCAAACTGCACTGCACGGGGAATCCTAACTGCTTTGTGTTTGCCGTACGTGTGCCCATGCAGGAAGATCCTTTCGAGCACCCTAAACAGTGGCTCTGTTACCCTGTCTTAGGGACCAGGGCTGGGGCTCAGACATGCTGAGCAACCTTCTCAGTGTTGCACAGCGGGCTTCCAACCTGCTGCACACACAGCCTTCAGTTACCCTACTGGGTGGGGATGTGTCCCCCTAAATCCATGTCCAGTGCAGAGATGTGACCTTGTTTGGATGTAGGATCATTGCAGATTGGACAAGGGGAGATGAGGTCATGCTGGAGTATGTGGGCCCTTAATCCAACATGACTGGTGTCCTTATAAGAAGAGAAAAGACACAGATGGACACACAGAGGGAGGGCGGCCAAGCGATGACACAGGCAGAGACCAGAGAGATGTGTCTACGGCCCGAGGAATCCAGGGATTGCTGGAAGCTGAGAGAAAGCCCTGGAGCCTTCCCTGGAGCCTTCAGAGGGAGCACGGCACTGCTAATACCTTCATTTCCGACTCCTGGTTCTAGAACTGTGAGAGATTGCTGTTGTCTTAAGCCAGCCAGCATATGGCACTTCATCCTGACAGCCCTAAGAAATGAACACAGCTTCTAAGCCCCATTACTCGGGATCTAGGGAGTCCAGACTCTGGTCCACGGTCAACCTCTAGAGTCAAGGCCTCGAAGGTCCAGGTGGAGGCCAAGGAGGCAGGAGGAACCTGGAATGGCAGCTGAGGGCCCACGGGAGGGGGTTCTTCCCCAAATATTTGCAAACGTCAGTTTCCCGAATACCCAGGAGACCTCATCACTCCCAGACTGAGGCTTTGTCCACAGATGGCACTGGGCTCCTCTGAGGCCCTGAAGGACCTGACAAGGTGGAAGAGGTAGCCCAGACTTCAGGGCCCGAAGTGGCTCAGAGCCAGAGCTTCCTGTGGTGTCTTCAGCCTCTCCCAGCAGATCCTATGGTTGATCATGAGACAGGAAAGGGGGGCAAAGAGAAAGGGAAGAAAGGCAGGAGTCAGGAAGGAGACAGAGACAGGAGAAACCGATGGAGAGACAGGAGAGAGAGACCGAAATGGGCAAAAACAACCGGGAGAGAGAAGACAGGGATGGAGAGAGAGGTTAGGACAGAGGGACAGACACCCAGACCAGTCACGGATGTTGACAAGGAGACGGAGGGAGAGACAGAAGGACAGGAAGAGTGCGAGGCAGGGGAAGGGGCAGGGAGAGGGCAACGGGGAGCTAGACAAGTGACAGAAAGAGGGGGAGACAGGAGGGGGCGGAGGATGCACCCAGCCCCGCGTGCCCTCTTGCAGACGTCCTGTGCTCAGCATTCTTGACTGCGTTGTACCCAGGGCAGAGCGAGCCTTCAGCCCCGGCCCTGTGAGTGCAGGGCAGAGGGAGACAGCCACTGAGCCAAAGGCCACGCTAAGCCCCAGCCCCCAGAGCCGCGCTTCTGTGCATTCCTGGTGGGGCGGCGTGAACTCCGCGCCTGACAGAGGCACATGGTTAATGTTCTCGAGTCCATGGGCCTCGGCCCTCTGATTTAATTAGGCATTTAACTGGAAGGGGGTGAGGCCTCCCCATTTCCACTCATAGCCAGCTGCCAGCTTTATCGTGATCCCCTGCAGGACACTGCAGAGAGATGGCTCGAATGAAAGAGGACGAGGAGGAGGAGGTGTCAGAACCGTCCAGGCCCCCCAGCCCAGCTTTCATGGGCTTGGAAAAAGCATCTCCGCTGGAGAGGCCCCTAGTAGGAGGAGTGGGCTTTACACTGACCAGAATTCAACCCTTCAGAAGCGTCTCTGATTAGCTCTCTGACACCGAGGGGCCCCAAGGGAGTGAGTTATTGTGTCCGGGCAGTCTTGGCTGCTTGCAAATGTCAGGAAGCCCAACTCAACCTGAACAAGTTAAAAACAGAAGGTTGGCTCAATTACCTGAGAAGTCCAGGGGCATGTCAGCTTCAGGTCTGGCTGGATCCAGGTGCTGCAATTTGATCAGCAAGCTATCCTTCACTCCTTCTTTCGTCTCTGAGCCCATCTTGACACAGAGCACTGGAGTCTTCCCCCCACACCCATGTTTAATGCACATTCTGGGTATATGACTAAAGACGAGGGGTGGGCATTTGCAGGGTCTCTGTAGGTTTTTGTCTCTCCCTTGCCCACTTTCTCCTCCCATCATTCTGGACCTTCTAGAATCAAGAACTGAGACTTCCAGCTTCTCCCCTTCTCCAACAGGAGCATCTCTTCTGTCGGCTAGGCCAGTGCTGGGTGAAGCCCCCAACCCCCAGTTATACAGCTATTATAATACAGTTATAATGACTTTAACAGTTCTTGTGTACTAAATTTATCATCTGTATTATTTCTTACTATTTTTAAAATATTTGTTTGGTTGCACCACGTGAGATCTAGTTTCCTGACCAGGAATCGAATCCCAGCCCCCTGCATTGGGAGAGGGGAGTCTTAGCCACTGGACCACCAGGGAAGTCCTCTATTCTTCCTCTTGTTACAGGTTGTATTTTTTCTCTTGTTACAGGTTGTATTTTCCCAATTCTTTGCATCATGGAAAAGGGCTTCCCTGGTGGCTTAGAGGTTAAAGCGTCTGCCTGGAATGTGGGAGACTCGGGTTCGATCCCTGGGTCGGGAAGATCCCCTGGACAAGGCAATGGCACCCCACTCCAGTACTCTTGCCTGGAGAATCCCATGGAGGGAGGAGCCTGGTGGGCGACAACCCCTGGGGTCACAAAGAGTCGGACACGACTGAGCGACTTCACTTTACTTGCATCGTGGAAGACAATGAATTAGATGCAGATACTGTGAACCTTGCCTTGCTGGTTGCCAGATACTTTCATATTCCTGTAAATATGCTGGAGCTTTGTTCTGGACACAGTGGAGCTACTCGGAGACTTGATCCGTCCAGTTTGTGTATGGTCAGAAAGCGACCAATGGCAGTAAATCCTTTGAGCATCTGGGGTGTATATAATCTGGACTAAATTCAGTTTTGTAATGAAGAAGGCAGGCAGTTGTCTCATGTTTGCAGAGTGCCCTGTGTGTGATTTTCAGGTCAGGAAGTGGGTCTGTGATGGACATCTTATGAGCACCGGCTGATCTCATGGTGTGTGGGTCAGTTCCTCTGTGGTCAGCAGTAAACCCAGTCACAGGCACTTTCCTCCCACCTGCCGTGGTGATAACACCGTAGGAATTTTCTTAACTGTCACTGAGCCAGCACCCACAGCCACCTTTCGGGGCAGCCACTGTGTGGAACTACCACATGTGAGCGTGAGGTGTGATTTCTTCCCTGAGAGGCAGGCAGGGGGGCTGGCCTTGGCCGTGGTACAGAATGCCGCTGGTGTCGCCTGACAGGTGCTTTCAAACAGGCCTTGGAGACGGTGAGTTCACATCCGCTCTGGGAACGCTCTGGCACTCTGGGGTGGTCCTAAGCAGTGCGGCGTCGAAAGCACTGATCACACACCTGAGGCGTTTCTTCACCCCAAAGCCTGTTGGAATCCCACAGGGACCTCCTTTAGGGAAGCTGGCAGCTTTTCTCATCTGTGACTCCTGATTTAACTCACCCCCCGGCTCCCACCGCCCCACTTGCCCACTGCTCTTGAGACTGTCGCTCTGCTGGTGGGGAGGCGGACTCAGGGTTGGGACCCAGAAGCTGGGGCAGGGGTGGGATGGGAGTGTGTCTGCCTCCACCCCCCTACCCCCGTCCCCCAGGTCCCATCCTGCCTCTTTTCAAAGTGAGTCACAAGGAAGCCGGCAGCCAGAGGGCCAGGAGAGGTGGAGAGCGCCCCCGCCCCCACCGCACGTTCATCAGAGGCCGTGTTGTAAAAGATCACTTGGCAAAAGATAAGCAATAAATTAGATTACTCAGAGCACACACGCTGCAATCAAAAGCATTGTCTCGGAGAAGCAGAGCGCTCTCCTCTCCAAGCTGGGCTCGATCACAGGCCAAAAGGCACTGCCATCACCCGCGGATGGGGGGCTCAGGACCCCACCTCCAAGTGCCTGCTGCCTCCCTAGCACCCTCCTGGGATGGCGGCCCCCCGGGCCTTGCCTCTGGAGGTTAGGGGGCGGCCCACGAGGAGGAGGCCTGGTTCAAACGACATTCTGCCCGGAGACCACAAGTTTATGAATCCCAGAAGTTTCGCTTGCTCAGGTCAGGAGCAGAGCTTGGCTGCAGTTGGAGAAGACATTTTTCTCTGTCAGGCCACAGAACGCAGCACAAAGACGCCAGCTGCGAGGCCTCAGACCCCAAGTCTCTAATTAAAACAGTGGAAAATGAGATAACTTCACAAATTCATCACTGCCGCCACCGGCTGTCAGGGGAAGGGCTTCAGAGGTCGCCCCTACCTCCAGTTTATGTGCCAACGGGGTCCCTCCGCTGGGCCTGCGTGTGAGTGTGTGTGTGCACGCGTGTCCACATTTTCTCTACCTCTTGTCCTAGGCTTTCTGTTTTTTTCTTTTCTTTTTCTTTCTTTTCGTGCCCCATCCACAAAATTTAGAGTCTAGTGGTTGACCAAGAAGGGAGAACTTCCTCAGAGGAGGTGTCACCATCCAAGGTGACTTCCTGTAACATCTCATTTCATTCAATAACCAGAAGAGATGGTTTCATCAAGCCCATTTTATGGAAGCGGAGACCGAGGCTATGTGCGTTTGATGCCTGGTCTAGGTAACATAGGTGAAGGCTGAGCAGGGCTTGTACCCAGTCCTGTCTTTCTGAGAAGACCTTGCACCTCCCCCAGCCAGGCCTGAGCCCGCGTGGACGCTGCTGCCGCCGGGTGTCCAGCCCCACCGGAACCCCAGGGGCTGTGGCGGCTGCCAAGCATTGTGCTCACCAGTTTGGTCTGCTTCCCCTCACCCAGAGTAGCACAGCTTACGGGGTGTGAATATTCCCAGGTAGAGGGGGGACATTGAGGCTTAGAGACTGGAACTGACGGTATGGGCCAGCTCCTAGCTCTTAACCCTTACAGTGCCCAGCTCCCGGATCTCTTGGCCTGAAGTCTCCTCTGATCACCGAAGCCGGCTGCACGCCGTGTGTTGGCTGACCCTCAGTGCTGGCTCCTGTTGCCCCAGGAGCAGAAATGCCTCGGGCAGTATAACTCTGAGGTGTGACCTTCGTGACTCCACAGGGGTTTACAGCCTGCGGGGGTGGGCGGGTGGCAGGCAACAAGGACACAAGTCATGTGATGTAATGTGAACCGGAGACGCATGCGGGGAAGGAGCAGAAAGCAAGCAGGCACTGCCGAAGACGGGGATGTGCTGGTGTATAAGGACCTCTCGGAGGAGGCGGTGACTGGCGTACAGACCTGACGAAAGTGAGCCGAGCGACCACCAGGAGATTTGGGAGAACCCCTGAGGCACACAGACTAGAAAATGGTAGTAGTTCTCATTATCACCAGCACCATCGGCAGTCTTCATATCTATGATCACCGCCACCATCCCCACCATCCCCGTCACCGCCACCATCACTATCTTCATTCCAATTCTAATTCAGTTGGTCTGGGGTGGGGCACAGTGGCATTTTTTCAAGCTTCCCTGGTGGCTCAGATGGTAAAGAATCTGCCTGCAGTGCGGGAAACCCGGCTTTGATCCCTGGGTCGGCAAGATCCCCTGGAGGAGGGCATGGCAACCCACTCTAGCATTCTTGCCTGGAGAATCCCGTGGACAGAGGAGGCAGGTGGGGTACAGTCCACGGGGTCACAAAGAGTCGGATACGACTGATCAACTAACACTTTCGCTTCCACAGACAATTCTAATGTACAGTCAGGATTGGGATCTACTGCCCCAGCTGACACATCTTATTGGAAAAATTCCACTTTAAAATTCCAAACTCACAAAAGCTCTATAAGGTTGATCTTCTTACCCATCCATTTTACAGACAGGAAGACAGATTTAGAGAGAGTAGGGCCTTGAGGGAGACCACAAGCCATCAGTTGTGTGATGTCTGTGGGGCACCCACCCTCTTAGCTATGACCTCACAATCCTGAGTCAGCAGCACCTTCAGAGCAGAGTGTATGCCCAGGGAATACCTGTGGGTAGGATGAGGCTTGTTTCCAACCCAGCATCCCCGACTCCCACCCCAGGACACCTCCCCTTCCCATCCCTGCCACCTTTCAGAGAAGAGAGCCATCCAAGAGAGACCATGAAAAGACAGTATCAACACAGCTGCTGCCGCGGTTGCTGCTTCTGACATAATTGAGCCCCACTCGGTGCATCACGCTAAGAAGCGTTTCCATATCTATTGATTTGCAGCAAATGTACAAGAGGACTGCCAATTAGTTCTCTGTTTTCTTTGGATGAGCCAACCCAAGGCACAGGAAAATCAAGACACTTGCCCAGGTTCACAAAGCTAGTGAGTAGCTGGAGCCAAGGAAATGAATCAACGTGGGCGTATGGGGACCCCCAACTCCATCTCCTCCACCCTTCTCCTCACCCCCACTTTTGGGGGAATCAGCCTGGACACCAAGGGTCCAGGTCTGAGCAGTGAGGAGTGTAAGCAAGTGCCTCTCTGAGCCGCAGCTTTCTGGTCTGTGCATGCGGGAAGGCCCTGTGTGCTCCGCTTTGCTTCTCACGCAGCTACGAAGCGGAGTGGCCACAGCCCATGAACGGCCCACGCCCTGCCCCTCTCACCCTGCATCGTCTTGTTGTGTACGTGAACATGGCCTTCTCAGCCCCTCAGCTCCCCATTTCCTGCTGGAGGAGGCCCAAGAACAGTCATTGGTCTTCCAGAGCCCTCCAGGTTCAGGTCTGAGCACAGACCGGGGGGTGGGGGCATCCCGTGCCCCGACCTGCTTCCTCATCTCACAGCCGCCGCTCGCCACCAGGCTGGACGGCAGGACGGGCCCAGTGGGCAGGCCCAGAAGCTAGCGCAAAGAGCGGGCTTGGGGCAGAGGCTGGTGATGGGGACTGGGACGGGCGTGAAAGCAGAACCACGGTGGGGACACTCATCGAAGATGCACGCGTTGGAGCCCAGCGCAGGCAGGGCAGGGGGGAGCTGTGTTAGCAAAGCTCCCCAGGCACTCTTGTGGCCAGCAGATCTGAGACCCATGAACTTAATGTTGGTTTGTTCATCCAACAAGCATTTATTAGGCCTGCTCTGCTTGCGGAGTGCCCAGAGTTCTCGCTGGTTAAGGGGCAGCTCTGGAGCTGTGGAGTCTGGGACCGCGTCTGGCCTCTCATACTCTGGGCGGGTCATTTCATCTCTGTGGCTTGTCCATCAGTAACAGTGACAATGGCCACAGGTATCGACCCTTCACTGCAGGCAGTTACGCTGCTGGGCTGGTAAACATTCAACAGCTCTCTGAGGGGGGGAGAAAATCCTGATTTGCGGCATCTGCCAAATGCCATGCTGTAAATGCTCTCACTGTGGCTGATTCCCAGCTCTCATTGAACGTGGATGGAGTCAGGAATGCTCACTGTGCGCTTAGTGATTCAGGGGACATGGAGAACCTAAGAGCAGAGATAATAGTAAAAATATAGTAAAGTAATTAGGAAGTGGTGAGTCTGAAGTATTAATTTTGTTTGTCTTTATATTTACTGATTTGGCTGTGCTGAGTCTTAGTTGCGACATGTGGGATCTAGTTCCCTGACCAGGGATCGAACCTGGGCCCTCTGCATTGGGACTGAGCAATCTTAGCCCCTGGACCACTAGGGAGGTCCTAATTTTGAGTATTTATTACCTTTGTTTTTAATACAGTTTACTTAGTTTCAAGTGTCCAGAATTGACTGAGCATGTAATGGCCAGTTTTAGTAATGGCCAGCTTTCTAATTTTATTAAAATTTAATAGTTAGTGCTTGCAACCTGGCATGGGTTGGTCTCAACCTTCCTTTGGGTAGTGGGTGTGATTATCCCCATCTTCCAGATAAGAACCCCGAGTACAGAGAGGCTGAGTGACTTGCTCAGGGTCCTGGCTGAGCCAGGATCCAAACCCATTAGTTTGGCTTCAGAGTCCCACCACTGGGGATAATAACCACACCCACCTCCTAGGGTTAATATTAAGGATTCATGCATATGATGCATTTAGTACATGCTCAGTCAACGGAGGTTGCTGTTGTTCCTGTTACTACAGGTTGGTGATCCAGGTACATCAAACACAATTCCTTTCCTTGATGAACTTAAGCAAGGTATTACAGAAGCTTCCACAGCACATACACGGCATGGGCCCAATAGAAGAGTTGATAAGTCCTCTTTATGGGGCCAGGGGGACTTCATGGTGGAAGGGATATTTAAGTGGGGTTTTGAAGGGTGAGTAGGAGTTCACCAAGCAGTTTAATGATTCAAGTGGATAAACCAAGTCACCTGTATGGCCAGAGGAGTCTTGTCTCCTTTTACTGCCCCATTGCCCTGACCCGTCTCACCAGGAAAGCTGATGCAGATTTCGTTATCATGTGGAGGCTCGATGACTTATCTGGAGAAGTGAGCCCCTCACACCCTCAGGTCTAACCTTGGCTGAGCTTGCCTGGCTGCATCTCCCAAGGAGGCTTCCGGGTTGAGAGAGTGAGCCTGGTGGTTACGAGGGGTGAAACCTCTGGGTCTGAATGCTGCCGCGGTGGGTAATCTTGACCTATCTCAGTTTCCCCATCGTAAAGGGGGAGCCATGACCACTCCGACCTTGCCAGGCTGCACACTCAGCACTGGGCAGAGCACAGTGAAAGTGCTCCCAACCAGCTGGCCTCAGTGTGGACCAGCCCTGGCGATAGTAATGGTCCACACAGACCACAGCTGTAGAGGCTGTTGGGCTTGGAGCCGGTGAGCTGGGTGGCACGTGTGGGAGCAGGTAAACACCCAGGAGCCACCCAACCCACCCAAACCCAGCCCTGCAGCCGCCTACCAGCTCGGCGTGGGCGTCAGGAAGCTGGTGGCTGGGTCAGAGCAGGCTGTCGCCGTGTCCCGTCCCACGAGGTAGAAACATTGCGGTGATGCTGCCCTGCGGTGGCCCCCCCTCACAGCCCTTCCTTTGAACTCTGAAGGCAGCTTCACATGTGCCTGTGGCTGCCAAGCCAGCATGTCTGATGTCCTTTCCGGCTTTTGTAATGTCACTTCCCGCTAGGGACGGGGTGATGCGCTATTGATGTAGGAGAGTCACCGTTTGGCATAAAATTCCCGACATATAGAACATCAGCTTGAATGGACCTTCTGGTTCAAATGTGAGCAGTTCGGCTTCTTGGACTTTTTCATCTCGTTTTTTCTTCTTCTAAGTTGGCCACTGTGGGGATTATCCATTTGGGGAATGTACCTGTGGGAACAGGGTCACCAAGGGGAAGGCCATCATTTCAGGGGACACTTAGTTCCTTGTAAGTTCATCACTGGTGGGTTTCGTGTGAGAATCAAATACGAAGAGACCAAGAAATCAGACATGCAAAGCTCTTGAATCTTTGTTGGGTGGTAGCCGGACACGACTGAAGCGACTTAGCAGCAGCAGCAGCAGCAGCCTTTGCCAGGACTGTGGTACAGTCTAATACAATCAATGAAACATATGAAAGTACAATATAATACGGTGTGATAGAAAGAGCAGTATGGAATGTCAGCAGGCATCTTTGTAAGGGAGCAGGTAGTAAATATTTTAGGCTTTGCAGATTGTACTGTCTGTTTCGCTCAGGTGTGCCATTGCTGCAGGCAAACAGCCCCAGGTGACCCCGCGAGCAATGGCCGTGGCTGTGCTCCAGTGAATCTTTATGTGTTCTTATGAGCTGTCTCCTGCTTTCAGTGGTGGTGGTGTGAACACGATCTGGCTGTGGTCACAGGCACCCCTGGCTAGGAGATCAGGACAAGTTAAATTAGAGCCTTGGCTTCACTTTTTGCCGGGAGAAGTGAGACCCTTGGGAAGGTATTTCACCCCTGGGAACCTCAGCCTGTGAAGTGGGGGTGAGGACAGTGGGGGAAGCTCTGGCTTGTGGGGAAGTAAAACAGGAGACTGGCGTGAGATGCTGAGCCTGGTGCCTGGTGGAGGGGCTGAGTTCACGGGAGCGGCCCTGACTGAGGAGGAGGAGGAAGCGGAGGGGGAGGGGGCTTCCCTGGGAGGGGCAGGGGCTCTAGACCCTACCTGGCTGCTGACCTGGGTGACTAGGGCAGATCCATGCCCCGTCTGGCTTCAGTCTTCTCACCTGGCAGGTAAGCAGGTAGGACTGCTGATGCCCAGGCTACCTCTTCTGTCAGCACCTCTGGGACCTGCCGGCCCCTCGAGGATGCTGAGCCTTACAGTGGGCACTAGCTGGGCCGGCGCTGTTACAGCGGAGCAGGGCGTCAAGGACGCAAGCGTCGGGGGCGAGTCGTCATCCCAGGCTCTGCCAGGCTTGGGCAGCCTCACCTGCCCGCATCCACTTGTCTACGTGCTCCTCCAGGAACTCTCGGGCGTCCACGGTGAGCCTCCTGATGCCAGCAGGATGAGCAGATGAGCTCGCGGTCCCCAGGACTCACTCTTACGGCAACCTCCGCTGCCCGGAGGGTCTGATCTGGCTGTGGTCACAGCCGTGGGTTGGCTTGTGTCCCCTAAAAGCCATGTCCACATCCTGGCCCCCGGAACCTGTGAGACAACCTGGTTTGGAAGTGGGGTCTTCAGAGGTGTAATTGATTAAGGATATGGAGACGAGGTCACCCTGGACTTAGTATGGACACTGAATCCTAGGACACATGTGCTTGTGGGAGGTGGGAGAGGAGAGCATAGGCCAGGGGGAGGCCATGGATAACAGAGGCAGCTGTCAGAGTGGTGGGGCCACAGCCAGCGGCTGCCTGGGGCCTCCAGAAGCTGGAAGACGCAGGACGGACCTCCCCTGGAGTCATGACCCTGGGGACAACTTGGGTTTGGACTTCTGGCCTCCAGAGTGTGGGAGAAGAGGCTCCTTTTGTTTTAGCCCCCAGGGTGTGGCCGTTTGTTGTGTCAGCTGTAGGACGCTGATCCAGTCACTGAGAGGGAGATTCTGGGGCAGGGGGTGGGGCGCTGAGCCTGGATTCTCCCTTGTACTCAGTCACGCCTGCAGCATGGTGCTCAAGTCCCTTGAGGAAATGCCATCTCCTGATAAGTGGACAGATTTTTTTCAGTAGAGACATTGCAGGTCCACACTTGTTAATGAGGTTCAATGTCCTATTTCAATTCCTGGGTCAGTGCTGGTGCAGAAAGGATGTTTCAGATTCTGTGTGGTGCCTGGAGCAATGAGTTCAGCCAAGTGTGTGTCAAGAAGGGGGTGCGTGTGTGTGTGTACGTGTGTGTGCATGTATGCTTGTTAATTTGTTGTTATTTATTAGGGATCCAAAGGAAGTTTCCTAAAAAAAATTATAGAAGCTCCATGATGTCATGTAAAATACAAGATAACACTACAATCGTAATTAATTAACGTCCCACATCCTATCTTTTCTGGCCAATTTGTTTGTTCCTGTTTTGAGTTCGGTTTGGACTTTGTTGTTCATTCAAGTTTGGCCGACAGATTCTTATTCATCGCGTGCGAGGCCTTGCTGGCATCTTTGATTGCCCCACCTTGGAGATTCAGTAGCGTGTTCTAAGTTTCAGTCTCCTCATTAAAACGGTGCTAGCACAGGGGACTCGGGGTCCTTGTGAAGATGAAGGAAGGAGCTGCTTTTCCGAGCTCAGGCCACGCCCACCCACATAGGTGCCCCATCCAGGTCCTTCTCTGGTGATGAGCTATGAAGCGATGCTCAGTGAAATCATCCTTTCCCGGCACTGTCGGGAAATGAAACTCTCCCCCTCTGTAGCTTTTGGAGAATCCGATGTGTCTGAAGGAGCCCCCTCCTCCAATGTCCTCAAACAAAGCCAAATAAAAATCCAATCCCACCTTTGGCAAAAACGATTCTAACCTGGAGATGGCATCTCAGGCCAGACTCAGACTGAGAACATCTTGCTCATAGCTGATGTCATTGCCCGATAGAGGGGTCAGGCTGGGAGAGGACATGGGAGATGGGGAGGGGTGGACCCTCACTCCAGGGCCCCCACCTCCAGACTGAGTATGTCTATATTCTTAAAGGGGACAAGGCTCCTTACCCGTGACGATGCAGCTTTGCTGTTGGGGAGGCGTAGGGTCACAGGAGGGCCCAACTTTGGAGTTAGGACCCACCTGAGCTTGGATTTGGGTCCCCTCTGTGAGCCCGTAAGGGGGTCCTGCAGAGAGAACTTGAGCACAAAGAAGAGTGTCACCCTGAGGACCTCATGGTCCCACTCTTCTGCAGTCTCTCTCACAGCATCAAGCACCTTTGGGCTGAGTCCAGCCCCAGCCTTTCCCCTGTCCCAGCTCCGTCCACGGGGACAGTGACCCCAGAGCAGAGCCACAGGCTGCCACCGGCTCCTACCCACTCAGTCTGGAGCCTCTTCTAAACAGTGTTCACTCCTAGCCCAGAAATAAGCATGTTCATTTTATAATATTTTAAAACTTGCCAGGCTTGCCTTAAAAGAAACTTTTAATACCGAGTCTCTCTCTCTTTATATATCCGTGGCAATTCACTGGGGGAGAGGGTCTCATCGTTCCCTCTCCCCCGCCCCCCCCATTATCACATCCCCCTCTTGGAGCCTCCGTTTTGAAATTTTTTTTTGCTACCAAATGATAACTGCTTCCTCATTCCTCGTTCATCACACACACTTGTGGCCGCCAGTCTGAGCATGAGCTAATCAGCATGGCCAGTGCCAAAAGCAGTGAAACTTGACCTTAAAGTCACTCTGACTTTGGGCCCTGTGCAGTTTCTATTAGGTTCTGTGAAGTTAGGAAAATAGCTCCTGGGTCACCAGCATAATCTGCTCAGAATGCGGAGGCTGCCGCCTCCCCCTCCCCCATCCTCTCTCCCTCTCTCCCTCTCCCGTTCCTTCAGTCGGTCGCTGTTCCTTTCATCGAGCATTAATTGGCCATTCATCCCTTGCATCCCCGACCCCTTCTGCACTTTTAGCAGGTCTTTATAGGGTGGATCCTTCGAGCCAGGTTGCACTAGCCCCTGGGGATACAGCAGGGTCACGCCATGTCCTGTCCTCATAGGATGCTGTCCCGGGGATGCGATGAGGGGCTGCACAGAGCAACCAGCAGTTTCAGGACCATGAGAGGAGGAAAGTCCTGAACCTGTTGGAGGATGCTCAGGAGAACTGACGCTGCAGGCCCAGGGCTTCCTTTGTTCGCACAGCAACAATGTCTAGCCTGTCCGGACGAATACAGAAATCCACGCTCCAAGAAAAAACCTAGAACATGTGGCATTGGGTCAGGGGTCAGACAGCTGGAACCTATGATCACCGGAGCCACGGCCATTCTGCTTTGTTTGTTTGTTTAAATATTTGTTTATTTATTTGGCTGCAACAAGTCTTGGTTGCGGCGTGTGGCACCTCTGATCTTTCTTGAGTTGATCTTTAGTTGCAGCTTGTGAACTCCTAGTAGCAGCATGTGGGACCCAGTTCCCTGACCAGGGAGGGAACCCAGGCCTGCGCTGGGAGTCTTACCGCCAGACCACCAGGGAAGCACCCCTCCCCGCCGAATGCCGATGCACGTGTTGACCTTGACCGTGGTGATGGCGGCACAGACGTGTGAATACACTGAAAGCCATTGAACTGTGCACTTAAAATGGCTTTGGCGGTAAAACCACCTCTTGATTAATGAAATGAAGGACTGAAATAAAAAAAACAAAACAGGTATTGTCACAACCTCCGCTTCATCTTCCTTAGGGGCTGCTAGACAAGATGAAGGTCATGAGAAGTTGGGTTTTGGGGTCAGGGCTGCTCCATCCTGGCTATGTGACCTTGGGCAAGCTCCTTAACGTCTCTGAGCTTTGGCTGCTGCTGGAAAAATGGGTAAAAACAAGATGACAAGAGCACCTGCCTTTCAGGCGCCACTGTTGAAGATGAACTGCAGTAACCGAGAGCGGCAGCCTGAGCAGGCCTGCTGGCAGGAAGCTGTTGCACAGCGTCTGCCGTGCTGCAGATGCTGCTGTACTTTGCGGAGGGGACAGTCGAGTTCAGAGAGGTGGGGTGGTCCTCAGAGGGTCTCAGAGGCCGGCCCTTCCTGTCCCCTTCCGGATTCTGGCTGCAGCCAAGTCGGGATGTGGGCCCCGGCTGGCGGGACCCGCTGCACCTTCCTTGGGGAAGGAAGCTGGGCTCATTCGTAGGCCTGGTGCTTTCCCAATGCCAGATCTCCAGAGGCCCTGCACTTGTGGTTTGGAGAAATAAATGACATGCTGATTACTTAATCCTAAAACAACGGGAGTTTTCTCCTTTTCTAAGGGGCAATGACAGGAAGCTGGCAGCGCTGCAGAACCGGCCACAGGAGTCTCAGGCTCCTTTCTGGGGAAGAGGGAGATGTGGGTGCTGGAGCAGGGTTGAACCCGGGCTGGGGGTGGCCTGTTCCCTGCGCTCCCCTCCCGGAGGCTCAGCCATCTGCGTTTATGGTGCGGCAGCAGAGCGCGAGCAGCGGGAGCCGAGGCAGCCCTCTCGGCCCCTGCCTCCCGGGGGGGCCCTCCTCAGGCTGTGTGTGGGGGCCCTCCACCCACCCTCGGGTCACCCTACTCATCTCCGGTCCCATCCCACTAACCTGCCTCATCCAGTGTCTTGGGACGAGGAAAATTAGGACTATCCACCTCCCTTCCCCGGGGATGCGAGTGCTGACAGACCCAGGCCTCAGCTCTGTTCGCTTGCACAGGACCACGGGGCCAGCAGAGAAGAAAAGCAAGGGGCGATGGCAGCAGGCGCCCCAGGGGCTTCTAGCTCTGGTCGTCGAGTCTTGCAGGGGTGGCCACGAGGGTGAGGAACTGGACACGCGTCATTTCAGAGGCCCTCTCAGCTTCACCTGGAGCTGCTTCCACCACTCACGGTTCTTCCTCCCACCCCAGCCCCCCGGCCTCAGTGGAAATGCCGAATCACTGCCCTCACCTGTTCACAGGTGCCCCCTCAGTGCCGTGATCGCGCCTTCAGGACAGTGATTTGTGCCCTTCTTTTCTGATGATCAGTTGAGAGGGTGGGACCATGGGCGCAGCATAACCACCCCCTCACCTCCTCTCCTCCCAGGGCCGGGCATGGGGCCCGTGCCGGGAACAGTGGTCAAGTGACAGACAATCCTGAGAACGTGTGTGGCTGGTGGTGACTCTCCAACCCGCTTGATCGTGCCCACGGCGTGGACTTGAGTTCACACCCTGACCCGGTTTCTGCAGATGCAGAGAAGCACAGCAAAGCTTTCCAAACAACCCTGGCCTTATTTAGCCTTTCATATTTCATTCTATTCAATACTGTTTCATTTCTTTTAAAAAAGTGCTGGATTCTGCCCTCTGCATTGATTTCATGACCCACTAGAGACCCACAGTGTAAAGAATATTGAGTAAGAAGGCAGACATGTTGAAATGCCCCCTCTTTCTGATTTTTGGGGGGCAGGAAATAGAGGCGCAAGCACACAGAGTGGCTTGCTAGGGCCAGGACTGCTCTGGGGTCCCGTCTCCCACCTCCAGAGCATTATGAGTGTCCTTCCTGCCTCCCTGGGCTGCTCTGTTCATGCTGGGAACTGGTTGTAGAATCAAAGGCTGGACACACTCATTTTTTCAGGAGATGGAAGCTCAGAGAGGGTGAGTAGCTTGTCCAGAGTTGCTCAGCTGGAGAAAGGATGTGAGGATCCAGTCACCTGTTGGGGCCTGGCCACGGTTCCAGGGGAGTCTGCATCCTAGGATCCCTTTGGGATGTGTCTCCAGCCTGGCCCAGGGGGCGCTCTGTCCCCCTTGGGCTGAGTGAACCCCCCATATCAGCCTCTCCCAGGGCCGTCCTCCCCGGCTCCACATGGAGCAGCTGGGGGCCTTCCCGGCTGCGAAGCTGGCCGCGCCTGCACACAGATGGCAGCGTCTTTGACAATCGAAACGCTTGTGCTGATTGACAAATGAGCTGGTACCTGAGTGTCTGAAGCAGAGTAATGACACGGAGTGTCAGCCCGAGGGCTGGTGGGCAGGCCAGATAAAAACAAAAGACCAGGACGGTCTGGGGGCAGCCGGCTGGGCCCCCACGGGCGCAGGGTCTTCCTGCAGGATGGGATCAGTCAGTCCGAACGCCGAATCCAGGCGTGCTGGGTGGCCCTGTGCCGGCCGCTTGTCAACCCCTGCTTCTCCCACACCTCTTCCCCTTCCCCGCGGCCTGCCGACGTGACAGGTCCCTCCCTTCAGTCACTCAGCAGTTCAAGTATTTATTAAGCCAGACTTGCCCCAGACCCACAATAGTAACAGTGACAACAGGGGCAACAGTGATGGTAAGGCTCTTCAAGTACGCGTGACTGGCATTTGTGATTCATGGAATCTGCACAATAGCTTTCTGAAACAGATACTACTTTATCAGCTTTTATAGATGACAAAGCTGGGTTACAGAGAGGTGAAGCGGTTCACCCCCTGCCATGTAGTAAGTGTTGGGGGTAGGATTCATTCACTCCTTGAGCACATCCGTCTGGCTCTAGATGGGAGAGGGGCACTTGGGTAGAAAGTGTGCAGATCTCCTCTAGGCTGCCATGCTCTTAGAAAGAGACACAAAGAAGAAACAGCTTGTTTTTCCCCATCGGATACTGGGACATCTGTAAGTGACAGCTGGAGCTGTGGCAACCATTTTGTGATAGTGAGGAAGAGGCTGATTTGCTGAGGATGGGCAAGCAGCAAGAAGGAAGGACATGGATTCTTGTTGATGACACTGGATTAACCAACCCTGGAGCCTCTGAGCCTCCAAACTAATTTTCCTTGGAGACAGTATGTTTTCCTTGTTGTACAAACTGCCTTGGATTGGGTTTCTGCTACTAAAAGCCAAAACCCTGTCTGATTCATGTCTAGGAAGGGAGACACCCTTCAGAGTAATCTTCCTGCAGAGAAACTTCACAACAAATACAAGTGCTCAGTAAGTGGGGGTCATCATGACAAAGAGGTGACAGGGACAATGGTTACGCTAATGATTCTGCTTTCCCTGTCACTTTGGGAGACCTGGCTTCTGGAGGATGCAGGTTTAGTATTCACAACCCATTTCCACTCAGGCTTGAACAGAAGACTCTCGGGGGAGGCAAAGGGTGATGAGGAGCACTGATTTGGGTTGATCCTGGGAGGCCGGCTTTTGCTTCTCTGAGTGGCTGCCGCGAACTGAATGACAGCATGTGCAGGGCCCTTGTGTGCACACATTCGATCCCCAAGTCCATCCTGTGAAGTGGGTACCATCCTTATTCTCCTTTTACAGATGGGGAAACTGAGGCCCAGAAGTATTTAAGCAGTTTATCCCAGACGACACAGAAGGAACTGGGGAAACCAGGATCTGAATTCAAGTCTGGCAAACTGTTTAATCAGGAGAGCGAGGGGGCAGAGGGCGTGTTCATCAGGGCCCGGGGACTGCAGGTTGCCACGACCTTGAAGACAGCCGCGTGCAACACATACACCTATGTGGCCACAGATCCCTCCTCAGAACATCCATCCTGTAGAAGGAAAAGCGCCAGCGTGTGCGGTCATATTTACAAGAATGTCTGTCACAGCGTCATATGGAGTGCAAGCAAGAAAATCGACTGATAAACCAAGCAACCTGGATAC
Organism: Oryx dammah; assembly: GCF_014754425.2. Lineage (NCBI taxonomy): Eukaryota > Metazoa > Chordata > Mammalia > Artiodactyla > Bovidae > Oryx > Oryx dammah. The sequence goes on from NW_024070197.1 coordinate 52,381,963, forward strand.
AAGTGGGGCATCCCTCCCTGGAAGGTGCTGCAGGGTACCAGGGAGAGTTGGAGAAGCACCAGGGAGGTGGCCACAGGAGGACAGAAACAGCCCAGCTTGCAAGGTGATGTTTAAGGTTCCATTGTGTTGGGGTAAAAAGTGTGGGAGTGAAACCTCTATCTAGCTCTATATGGTTGTGTTTGACCATGTAAGCACGAGGCAGGCATGGAGGGATGTGACAGTGTTCACACACAGAAACTAACAAGAGGAAGTGGAGATGAGCATTACAAAGTACTGCTTCAAAAAGTGCAGGTTTCGTTTCTAAATGTACAGGAAAACAGAGAAAACCAAACGTGAGCAATGGACCATTTCCTCGGATAACTCCTGTTAACATTCCTCAAGTCAGTGTTCTGCATGTGGGAGGCGGGCTGAATCCACATGGTTCGCCGACCTCCCTGCCCCACCCCACACCCACACTCACACCTCTCTGTGGTTCTCTGCTCTTGACTGTAGGCAAACCTGTGACCTGCTTCCAACCCACAGAAGATGGCAAAGCTGAAAGGGTTTTGCAGATGTAGTTGAAGTCCTTCCTTAGTCAGCTATTTCTAGGTGATTAAAGAGGTGGTTCTTTTGAGTGGGCCTCGTTTAATCAGGTGAGAACCCATAAAAGAGAGACAGAGGCACCCTCCTGGATGTCAAAGACTCTCCCACTGGCCCCTGAGATGCAAGCCACCATGAGCTCCACAGCCGCAAGAAGAATTCTATCAGAAACCTGGGGGAATTCAGAGGCAAATCTTGCCCTCGTGGAGCCCCTGATGAGGGTGCAGCCTGGCCGGCCCCTGATGGCAGCCTCCAGAGAGCCCGGTGAGGCTGCACCCAGACTCTCAACCCTAGGAACAGTGAAATGTAAATGTGTGAGTTTATGGTACATTGTTACACCGTAATAGAAAAAATAACACAGTGCCCATGACTGGAAAACTGAAACAGTACAGAAAGGGATAACATGAGAAATCCAAGTCTGGCCCCTTTCATCCCCCTCCACCCTACACAACGCCTCTGCGGCGACAGAGAGCTCCGTTCCTGTGCACAGGGAGCGCACCAGCAGGGCCAGGCTTTGTTTTCACAAGTGTGTCAATGACTCACCTTCCCCCAGTTGCTGCACAGAATATAGAGTGCACCCTGCCTTAACCCAACCTTGCTTCTTTTCACTTAACAGCGCCTCTTACTACCTTGTTTATTAGCTCCCTCAGGCCTCCTGGATTCTCTTTCTTTAATGAAAATGGGTCTGGCCAGACCCTTTTCTCCATTCTCTCTGAGACATGGACCACGGGGGAAGCAATCTTCCCCCATTCCAGCTTCCGACAAGTGAAGGTTTGGCAGAACCACAGGTAACTTTGACTTTCAGGTCTCTGAAAATGATTAGATCACTAATGGATGCTCAGAGCCTATAAATTTCATGAGGCTGTCGAATCATTTCCAGACGTGGAGGGATGTGACACAGAAGGGCTGTGAGCTGCAAGGCTGCCTCAGCCCAAGGGGAGGACGGGGGGCTTCATAGAGGCAGGAGGCCTAGTGAGGTAGTGGTCCCACTCTGACACTGGGTGTTCTGTTCATTTGAATGTATTTTATCAGATTCTCTTCATTATAAAGGGAACTAGATGATTTGTTAATCAGCCCAGCAGTTCAGAAGTAGGTAGATCAAATGATGAGCTAGGAATTCACCTTGAGATACTATGCTTGTAACAACACCAAAGTATGTGTTCAGGATGGTCAACACTGAAATCAGATTGATTATATTCTTTGCAGCCAAAGATGGAGAAGCTCTATACAGTCAACAAAAACAAGACCGGGAGCTGACTGTGGCTCAGATCATGAACTCCTTATTGCCAAATTCAGACTTAAATTGAAGAAAGTAGGGAAAACTACTAGACCATTCAGGTATGACCTAAATCAAATTCCTTATGATTATTACACAGTGAAAGTGAGAAGTAGATTTAAGGGACTAGATCTGATAGATACAGTGCCTGATGAACTATGGACGGAGGTTCATGACATTGTACAGGAGACAGGGATCAAGACCATCCCCGTGGAAAAGAAAGGCAAAAAAGCAAAATGGCTGTCTGGGGAGGCCTCACAAATAGCTGTGAAAAGAAGAGAAGCGAAAAGCAAAGGAGAAAAGGAAAGATATAAGCATCTGAATGCAGAGTTCCAAAGAATATCAAGGAGAGATAAGAAAGCCTTCTTCAGCGATCAATGCAAAGAAATAGAGGAAAACAACAGAATGGAAAAGACTAAAGATCTCTTCAAGAAAATTAGAGATACCAAAGGAACGTTTCATGCAAAGATGGGCTCGATAAAGGACAGAAATGGTATGCACCTAGCAGAAGCAGAAGATATTAAGAAGAGGTGGCAAGAATACACAGAAGAACTGTACAAAAAAGATCTTCACTACCTAGATAATCACGATGGTGTGATCACTCATCTAGAGCCAGACATCCTGGAATGTGAAGTCAAGTGGGCCTTAGAAAGTATCACTATGAACAAAGCTAGTGGAGGTGATAAATTCCAGTTGAGCTATTTCAAATCCTGAAAGATGATGCTGTGAAAGTGCTGCACTCAATATGCCAGCAAATTTGGAAAACTCAGCAGTGGCCGCAGGACTGCAAAAGGTCAGTTTTCATTCCAATCCCAAAGAAAGGTAATGTCAAAGAATGCTCAAACTACCGCACAATTGCACTCATCTCACATGCTAGTAAAGTAATGCTCAAATTAAGTAAGTAAGTAAGTAATTCTCTTGGAGAATTTTTCCTCCAAGCCAGGCTTCAGCAATACATGAACCATGAACTTCCAGATGTTCAAGCTGGTTTTAGAAAAGGCAGAGGAACCAGAGATCAAATCGCCAATATCTGATGGATCATTGATAAAGCAAGAGTTCCAGAAAAACATCTATTTCTGCTTTATTGACTATGCCAAAGCCTTTGACTGTGTGGATCACAATAAACTGTGGAAAATTCTTCAAGAGATGGGAATACCAGACCACCTGACCTGCCTCTTGAGAAACCTATATGCAGGTCAGGAAGCAACAGTTAAAACTGGACATGGAACAACAGACTGGTTCCAAATAGGAAAAGGAGTACGTCAATATACGCTGTATATTGTCACCCTGCTTATTTAACTTATATGCAGAGTACATCATGAGAAATGCTGGGCTGGAAGAAGCACAAGCTGGAATCAAGATTGCCAGGAGAAATATCAATAGCCTCAGATATGCAGATGACACCACCCTTATGGCAGAAAGTGAAGAGGAGCTAAAAAGCCTCTTGATGAAAGTGAAAGAGGAGAGCAAAAAAGTTGGCTTAAAGCTCAACATTCAGAAAACTAAGATCATGGCATCTAGTCCCATCACTTTATGGAAAATAGATCGGGAAACAGTGAAAACAGTGTCAGAATTTATATTTTGGGCTCCAAAATCACTGCAGATGGTGATTGCAGCCATGAAATTAAAAGACGCTTATTTCTTGGAAGGAAAGTGACCAACCTAGATAGCATATTCAAAAGCAGAGACATTACTTTGTCAACAAATGTCCATCTAGTCAAGGCTATGGTTTTCCCAGTGGTCATGTATGCATGTGAAAGTTGGACTGTGAAGAAAGCTGAGCGCTGAAGAATTGATGCTTTTGAACTGTGGTGTTGGAGAAGACTTGAGAGTCCTTTGGACTGTAAGGAGATCCAACCAGTCCATTCTAAAGAGATCAGCCCTGGGTGTTCTTTGGAAGGACTTATGCTAAAGCTGAAACTCCAGTACTTTGGCCACCTCATGTGAAGAATTGACTCATTGGAAAAGACTCTGATGCTGGGAGGGATTGGGGACAGGAGAAGAAGGGGACGACAGAGGATGAGATGGCTGGATAGCATCACTGACTTGATGGACATCAGTCTGAGTGAACTCCAGGAGATGGACAGAGAGGTCTGGCGTGCTGCAATTCATGGGGTCGCAAAGAGTCGGACATGACTGAGCGACTGAACTGCACTGAACTGATGTGTTCAAGAGTGTATTCTTCAGCAATGTGATCAGCACTGCTTGCGATCGCCCCCAAACAGAAACCCTCAGGTTAGTTAAAGGAGGACCAGTTAAATACAGCATGGTGCACCGAGGTGTTAGAATACTGGGCGGCTGTTACAAATGAAGATATGGTAGAATCTCACATAGTGACGAGAATAAGTGAATCCCACCTAGATGGTGTTGAACAAAGGCAGCCAGAAGCCAAAGCACACACACACACTGTGATTCCATTTGCAGACACACATAAAGGCAGGCAGAGCTAATCCCTGCTGCCAGGCCAGAGGATATGGGTTACCCCTTGGGGGAGAGTGACAGAGGATGGAGGTTTTCTGGGGGCTGCTCTTGTCTGTTTTTTGATCTGGGTGCTGGTTACCCAAATGTGTTCGGCCGGTAAAAAAGTCATCTGCTGTACACTAGAATTTCTGCACTTTTCAGTAGGTGTATTGGATTTCAACTCAAGGTTTAAAGTGTGGTACCTTCTGTCATGACAACATGTGACCGTACTTATAGTTCAAACACAGCACGTTGTGACAACACATTTAGAAATCCAGTGAAAATGGATTATGGATGATTAAAAATAAAAAATGAAATAAGAAAATTAAGCAGGGTGGGAGGTGGGAGGGCAGTTCAAGAGGGAGGGGACATATGCATACCTATGGCTGATTCATGTTGACGTTTGGTAGAAATCAAGACAATATTGCAAAGCAATTATCCTTCAGTTCAGTTCAGTCACTCAGTCATGTCCAACTATTGGTGACCCCATCCTTCAATTAAAAATAAATAAATTTTAAAAAGCAAAAGCAAAAAAGAAAATTAAGCAGTTTCAGGAGGCGCATGGAAGCTGATAAAAGAGGGCCATAGGACGCTCTGTTAAATGAAAACAGCAGGGCTGCACCCCCTCCTCTGCCTGTCAAGCAGGAAGGGAGGAAACAGGATCCAGGAAATTGGTTTCCTAGCAACAACCCCAGCTCACATCTCATTGGTCAGAATGGCTTCACATGACCACCTATAGCTGCAAGAGAGCCTGGGCATCAAAGTCTTTTGCTGAGTTCTATTGGTAGGGGAGAAGGAATCTTGAGTACACGATGGAGTATTTCCTCCACACCTTTTAAGAACAAAATTCACCTAATGAACCTATTTGCAGAGTCCCTGGGAATGAGGCAGGAATGCACCTTCTAGCTTGAAGACTGGGATGTCTTAGGCCTGAGCATGCCTCTGCTGACCATCCTAGTTCTTTGGCTCTGGCAAGGACCTCCCAGAACTGCTTGGCTGTTCAGGATCATTAAGAATTAAGGCAATTAAGGGCAATTAAGAGGAGGAAGAGGAAATTGCCACTTGTGGAGCATTTCCCATATGTGAAGCTGGTGCCTCTCAAGGGTGCTGCCCAGCATCCTTCCAGCATTTTGAAAAGCACGAAATTATCACCTCATTTTACAGATGTGGTAAAGGGAGGTGAGTGCCATAGGGTGACGCTGATAATTCTTCAGGGGGCACAAGGTATTTTATTCTAGGTGCTGGGCATGCTGTGAGCTTTGCCTATGTCCCTCTAAGTCTTCCCAGGTGGCGCTGGTGGTAAAGAACCCGCCTGTTGATGCAGGAGATGTAAGAGACACCGGTTCGATCCCTGGGTTGGGAAGATCCCCTGGTGGAGGAAATGGCCACCCACTCCAGTATGAGAAGGCCCTCTGGAGAATGGAATGTCTACCCACTCCATACTCTTTCCAGGATAATTGACATAGGAGCCTGGTGGGCTACCGTCCATGGTCGTCACAGAGTCAGACACGGCTGAAGCGACTGAGCACGTGCACTCTAAGGCCAGTTCTAGGAAGCACTGTGGTCTTGTATTGTACAGAGGGGAAGAGGGAGCCTGGAGAAGTTCAATGACACCCTCAAAGTCAAAGGAACTGACGCCCACTCAGTACCTCCGAGCCCCAGCTCTCACTCCCGCCCCTGGTGCCTCCTGCCAGAGCACATCAGTAGGTCCAGACCCAGGCCATGAGCAGGGCACCAGAAGGCTCTGGATGCAAGCTTTGGCTCCAAGAGGTTGAGGAAGTCAGCCAAGGCCATACAGTGAAGAGAGGCGGGGCCTGCACGAAGCCCAGGTCTGCTGGACACCAAAAGGCAGGCTTCCCCACCGCAGCCCCGGCCTCAGGGGATCAGCTCTTCCCATCCATCCACCCGCCCCTACAGAGCCCCGCAGAGGGGCTCCCCACCCTGTGAGCCAGGGCACCCTGCGCCCCATGCAGAGGAGGGACCTCAGACTCCCTAACACAGCCTGACCTCAGGAGGTCCTCCAGGGCGCCTGAGGGGCTCCCTCCCCGTGGCCTGGAGCCCTGAGTTCACGGCAAGGACAGCATGCGTCTGCCGGCCCTCCCAGGCCCGGTTGTCACCGTGGCACGTTTGGCAGCCTGTGACTGTCCGCGTGTGTGGCTCCTGCTGCCGGTCTCCATCCTCAGGTCCGCTGAAGCCAGGAGGGTGGCCCCATGTGCCACGTGTGCCTGCCACCAGTGCACCTTCTGAAGCCCAGAAGGCTGGCCTGCTCCTTGCTGCACTATCTCTGCTGCGTTTCAAAAGGATCCAATTTCCCTTCGGCGTCCGACCCTGGCCGCTTCCAGGTTGGCATGGAATATACAAAGGGGACAGCTCTTTCTGGGCTGATGTATGGGCCCCTTGCTTGTGGAGGGGGAGGCATCTGTCTCCAGGAGACCCCTGCTTCTTGGGCCAGGTATTGCTGGGGTCATGGCCCTGGGAAGGTCACCGTGGGTCAGATGAGTGTGATGTTGAGTCTATCAGTGATTCCCCTGCAGCGCAAAGCCAGAGCGATGGGGCTCTGCTGGAGGAATTAGTGAGATCCGTCATGAGGGAGGGGAGGGGCGTTGCTGGCTAAGGTCACAGGTCAGTTTGCCTCAGTGACCAGTGCCTTGTTGGGGGGGATGCACATGCCCCCTAGCTCCTGCTAAGCCTGCCCTGTGGAACGCCCCCCACCCCCAGGCTGTAGAAGGAGAGTCCGCAGGCAGTGACCTGAGAGCCCAGCCCATAGTAGATGCTCAGTAAATTGGATCTGAATGAACACGCGCATGCACGGATGAATGGACTCACCACCTGACTGGGCGGCGCACACCTGCTTTGTCTCCGTGCTGCCCAGCCTCACTCCACCTTGGTCAGAGCACTCTGACTTTGCTTCAGAAGGGTTTACTTCTGTCCTATCCTCCCAGGCAGAGATGGCCTCAGGCCTCGGGAGATCTTGTCCTGGCCTGGAAGCTGGTCTGTGCACCAAGGGCGGAAGGGCTCCCAGCAGCTGTAGTCATTCATTCCATTTCGGGTACCAGGAAGGCGTGTCTTGGCTGAAGGGTTGCGGAGGGCAGTTGTCGGCCTGTCCCGGGGGCCCAGGCAGTGCCTCCTGCCCTCAACCTCTCCCTCTTTGGTCGTGCATTCATCCAGCAAAGCCCAGTTATGCCCCCTCTGCATGCCACACCCCCCAGGCACTAGCAGAATGTGTGAGTCCCCACGCCACTGGCTCCTGGTGCTGTGGGTGACAGAGGACTTCAAACGGGGGTAGGGGGCAACTGGAAAAGAGAAGCTGTCCAAACTCAGGGAGCTGGGGGATCTGGGTGCCCCCCATTCTGAGGAGCTGGAGGCCACGGGAGACTCCTTGGGCGCCCAGTGGTCAGGGGTGGCCGTGGAGATAGGAGGCTGCAGGTGAATCTAGGGCCTTTCCCCTTCAGAGACACCTACACAAAGGGACCAAGAGGCCGACCTGAATGCCCCCTCTCCCCCCGACCTTGGCCCCCACCCCCTGTTTCTGGAAACAGCTCAGGAAGTGAGCATTTTTGCACAGCCATCCTGCATGCGCAGGGTGAGCGCCCATGGGAAAGAATTCTCTTTAACTTGTTGTTTTCTCCTGGCATGAGCAGCCCTTTCCAAGGGGATTTTCTCGGCCACTTTTGTTACATGCCGTTTTGTTTTCCTGGGGGGCGAGGGGGAGGGCTAGGTGCTGAGTAATGGGGCCTTTGAACGCTCGTCCTCAATAATTATAAGCCAGCTCCGCGTCCCCTGAGGACCCTGGCGCACAATTCTTGGAACTGTCTCGTTCGCTCCATTATGTTACAGAAAGTGCAACGCCGGAGGCATTTTTCTGGAGAATCAAGATCTGAAACCAACATTATCTTACTCTCTTATTGTTGGCACGGGAAGAAACCAGGGCCTCTGCCAAGGGAAACATGTCAGACTTCCATCAAGTTCCTGAAGGTCAGAACCTTCGAGACTGGTGAATTTTGATTTCATCTTAGGAAAAACTCAGAGTGTAATGCCAGGACACAGTGAATATTTTAAGTAACTTTACACATTAAGTAGAAAACAAAAAATAATGATAAAGAAAAAAGAAGATGGCCGGTCCACACCCCCGCAGGGCAGAGGAGGTGGGAGAATAAAGAACAAAATACAAAAAGATCCTCAAAAATGCCGAGCCTGCTCTTTGTTCCCTCAGCCTTGGCCACTCTGTGCTCCGAACATACCTGCTCTGTGCCCCTCAGTGTTTTATTTAATCTCATTGAACCCAGATTCGATGCCTTGATTCTGTGACACCTTCCTGTAATCTCTCCAGTCCAAACTGATGTTTCTCTTCTCTGCAGACTCACACTTTTGTGTTCTGTGTTACCTGTTTATTGTTACTATGGTCATTCACGAGTACACCTGTCTCCCTGTCTAGACCCCAGTCTCCCTGACAGTGAAACGCTACAGGTCTGCATAGTCTTCCTGGGTGCCTGGCATGTTGCCAGGTCCTTGGCAGGAGATCAGTATCCACTTGTTCCATTAATTGATGAGATAATTTATAGAAACAGGACCTGCTGCACATTTGACGGCGTTGATTCTGCTGGACCCCAGAATCAGTGTGCCACAGCCCCCAGGGCAAACCTCAGTCACTGCCTGCAACATCTGGGTGTACTCCTTTATTATTTATTAGCTGCCAAATATAAAAAGGAAGGAACCAGAGCCGGCTTACAACTTAAAACGCACATAAACCATGAGAATTCACAGTTAAAGGCTGATCAGAAATCTCTGAGCAGGAGGCGGATCGATTTCCAGGAATCTGGAACGAGTTAGGTGCTGTAATTAAACATAAAATTTTACTCTGAACTTCCTGGCAGCCAAGACAAAATGGAAATTATTCAGGATCATCAGCGCCTTCCTGTTATTCAATTCTAGGAGAACTTGAAGGAGCCGGTCCCTATTTAAGGTCGCTGGAAAAATGCTTTTGACTTCTATTTTGTTAAAGATACAAAACATTAGTCACATATTCAAATCGGAGGTCATCCAAAGGTGATAGGAAGAGGACGCGGGGCATACGGAACCCTGGAGGGCTCAAGTCCTCCCACACCGGTGCCTCCTGGCTGGGACCTTGTAACCATTAGGATGACTGCTAGCTGCCGTGACAACCGCCCCCCTCATCTCAGGGCACACGTCGTGTGCAGGTGGTGTAGGTCAGTCACTATCTCCCTCCGTGAGGTCATCCAGGATCCTTTGTCTGGGGTCCCCCCATCCCTTGCTCTTTGGTCCTCCTCACCCAGCTAGTGTTTGGAGAAAAGGAGAAAAAAGCATGCACACCCGCTTCTGAGCTGGTCAGACTGGGACAGGACCCCCGTCTTGTCCACTCGTGTGTCACCATGAGAACTTGTCTCAGGGCCTCTTTAGACTCAAGGGGCTGAGAAATGTAGTTCCTGGCTCCACAGCTAAGGGGATGCACAACCATATGTCAAAATCTCCAAGGACACGCTTGTTAAAGCCTCCTGGCTCGGAGCATCTGGGCGATGTGAGGTGTGGGTTTGCACAAGCTCTGGCAGTGACTCCCAGGCACGTTGATGGAGGAGTCTCCATCCCATGCCCACCTCCCACCTGACCACATGCATTGGTTGGACACTGTCCCCCCCCCACGCCAGCCCTGAATCCTCGGAACCTCAGAACATGACTTTATTTGGAAATAGGATCTTTGCAGATATGATCAAGTCAAACCAATAACTGGGGTTCTTCTAAGAAGAGGAGAAGATGTGGACACAGACACACGTGGAGGAGATGGCCCTGAGGCTACCTGGAGAAGGCTGCAGGCTGAGGAGGCGGAGGACAGGGAGCTGGAGGAGGCCAGGAGGGTCCTCCCCTGCAGTCTTTGGGGAGACGCTGGCCCTGCCCACACCCTGACTTTGTGTGTGCGTGTGTGTGTGTGTGTGTGAATTTTGACTTTATTACTTAGCAGGGCATGTCGTACTGACATCTTGAAGCTTCATTTACTTTTGAGAAGTGGGGATACTGAAATCTATCTCACAAAATAATGTCAGCAACATGCTTTGCACAGAGCCTGTCATATGTAATAAGCACTTAAAAACGGGAGCTAATACACCCCTGGACCAGAAAAGCGATTAAATTACTCACAGTGCAGTTCATGAGATAGTAATTGCACATGTAAACTAGAAGTCAAAGTTTACATATGTAAACTCGTTAACATTGTCATTTAGGAATTAGTTCTTCATTAGCAGCATTTTCCACAAAGCAGAACCATATAGGATTCTTCTCTGCTGAGGCACAAGAGAGGGGGATCTTAAATTATAGTTACCACCCGTTGTCTTCTGAACAAATCTTAGGTCAGTCTGCGTGTGTCGTGCTCAACCATGTCCGACTCTTTATGACCCCTTGGACTGTAACCCACCAGTTCCCAGGCAAGAGTGCTGGAGTGGGTTGCCATTTCTTTCTCCAGGGGATCTTCCAGACCCAGAAATCAAACCTGTATCTGCTATGCCTTCTGCACTGGTAGGCAGATTCTTCACCACTGAGTCACCCGGGAGGTCTGCCTCTGGCTGTCAGTTCTCTAAAACAAGTCAAGCACATCCTCATAGTTAATTCTTCGCTTCTGGGTGAGTTTCTTTCATAACTACCTTTTGCCAGGTTCAGACGGTGTCTATTTGGGAAAAACAAGTGTATTTTAGCATTTGGTGTAAAACATTATTTTTTTCACACTTTATTTGGGGACTTATGACCTCTAGAACCATGAGACAATGTGTCTCTGCTGTTTTAACCTTCCACTCTGTGGCCACTTGTTATGACTGTCATGAAAGCTCATTCACCATCCAACACTGTCATGATTCTGAAGGGACGAAGGGCGGAGAATCTGTGTCGCTCCGAGGCTTCAGCCCTCTGGCAGGGGCCTGGGAGGGCTTGTGCTTGACCCTGGCAACCAGGCAGCCATACTGCACGTAGGCTCCGCTCTGCAGGGAGAGCCCATGAACACCTCTCCACTTTGGGCTTCCTGCTCCTCAAGTGTGAAACAAAGGGCTGGGCATGGGAAGGGGGCTCCTCAAGTGTGAAACAAAGGGCTGGGCCTGGGAAGGGGGTACTCCTGTTATAGACACCATCGCTGGGAGTCTTGTGGAAGGTGGCAACACGTGGGCTCCACTCAGGCCCTTTGAATGGGCGTCATCAGGGCTATGGTTGGGGGCCAGGCTGTCACAGGCTTCTGTAAGAGGTGGTCCCAGCACGCACTTGGCAAAGGGTCCCGTGGACTAGTCAGGGCATTGGCGCTCTCCCTGGCTGGTCCTCAGTTGCAGGACAGCAGCTTAAGTGGTGGAAAAGCTGGGTGTCCCTCCTTCTGTCTGCCTGTGGGGCTGAGCTTTCCTCCACATGGATTTGCTTAAGAAGATGCCCCGGATTACAAGGGCTGGGTTAGGCAGGTTGGTGGGGAGGAGAGGAACCTCTTTATTGTGTTAGAATAACAGCCTCAGTGGCTGTGTCGAGTCGATCTAAGAAGACATTTTTAAAACAGACTCATCATCTGGGCAGAGAGAGTAACAAATAAGGCGCATGGAACCCAGCAGAGTCTAACAGCCAAGACGGACTTTATTTTCTCAAACAGAAGGTATGACGTCACCTCCTCTGTTTCTCTCCTTCTTAGATTAAATTGGTTTCGCCCAGTCTTAATATTTACTAATTTTTTTCCATATCAGTTGGGGGAAAGTTGCATATCCTCTTTTTCTAAGCATATAGGTAAAGAAATCATAGAGAAAAAAGATGAACCCATTTGAGCACAGAAAACTTTCATAAAACTTACTACAAAATCCATTACAAAATCAGAAAGCAAACAAGAAATTGGCGGGAAATTAGCAACATTCATGCAAGACTTTCTAATCAGCCTCCAGAAGGCTGAGCAGAGATTAATTCTAATAAATATCTAATACGAATTAAAATATTTAGTATGCAAATAGCACTGGTAAATCATAAGATCAGGCAATTAATGCAACATTCAAAAGGCAATGAGTATTTTCAAGCAATTCACACAAGAAATTCAAATGGCCCACTACCTGGAAAATATCCACCTGCAGTAGCCATCTGAACAAAGAAGCTAAGACTTAGATGTCCTGTCTGTTTTCTGCCCACCAAATTGGCTACGGGTTTTAAAAATTATGCTGTTCAACATGAGATTTTTGAGAAAAGTACTCTCATCGGATATAGCTGCTGAGACCGCAATTGGATATGACCTTTACGGAGTGCTCTTTCATACATTTTTGTTGATCGGTTTGTTTTTGGATGTGCTCTGTCTCCATCGCTGTGCGCAGGCTTTCTCTTGCTGTGGTGAGGAGGGCTCCTCTTCGTTGGGGTGGGCTGGCTTCTCTCTGCGGCGGCTTCTCTTGCCGCAGCACACAGGCGCTTGGGCGCATCTTGCAGCCAGTGGGCTCCAGAGCGCCGTATCAGCAGTTGTGGCGCACGGACTTAGTTGCCCCGAGGCATGTGGATCTTCCCCAACCGGAGGTGGAACCCGTGTCCCCTGCATTGGCAGACGGATTCTTATCCACTGGACCACCAGGGAAGCCCCTGTAGAGTGAATGTGACATAGGGTATTGAATGCCTTACAAGTGCACACTTACTAAGGCAGCTCTTATATTTGTAGAAATTGAGCCAAAGGAAATGCTCAGGTGCTGTAGCAAATATATATATCATAGCATTATTTATATATTCTGAAAAAATGGCAATTACATAAATAACTGCTAACCTGGAATTGAGTAAATTAAAGATGAGACATGCCTGCAAAGAAATGCTTTAAGTCATGTTCTTAAGAACCCACCTACCAGTGCAGCAGACACGAGACATGGGTTCCATCCCTGGAGGAGGGCATGGCAACCCACCCTAGTGTTCTTGCCTTGAGAATCCTATGGACAGAGGAGCTTGGTGGGCTATGGTCCATGGGGTCACAAAGAGTCAGACACAGCTGGAGAGGCTTAGCATGCATGCAAAAAATAAAGGGGTAAGACATGTTTACAAAATACACTGGGCAAATACATACATGTTAAAATAACTTGCCAGACAATACAAGTGTCATGATTTTAAAGTGAAGTATTTTATCTCTTGGGTTGTGGAGGAAAATAAAAACTGCTTGAAATGAATCTGAATCTTAGCATAGCAGTCTGACTTTATGTGTTCACGTATGAAGTGTCTGGACAGCTGAAAAAGCATTGCTGTTTGATTTTAATCTTAATTAGGGGCCGGTCTATATTTCCCAGATTTTCTACAATGAACATGTATTATTCCTAGGTTTTCTGAACGAGGTGGAGCACTCGCCTCTGTCCAGTCCCTTCTTTGTGTTGTGTTGCCTGATGGTCGTGAGCTCAGGTGGGCTTTAGGTGTGGCCCTGGGCTATCTGAGGGAAGAAGGGATGGGACACTGGTAAAAAGCTGTGAGGGCCTCTTCCTGGTCGCATTCATCTCTGCTGGCCGAGGACTGAGGGTGCTTACACACAGCAGCTCCAAGAAGTGGCTTCCAGAACCAGGCCAGCTGGACACCGGCTTCCATCCTCTCCCCACCAGCTGCTACCTGCGTGGCCTGTTGGGCTTTCTGCAAATACCCTGGAATAACGGGCTCTGGGGGTTTCAGCAGTGTGATATTGCAGTTTATAATAAGAACTGCGTCATTTGGTCTTCCTTCTAGTCAGGTGGCCCAGCACCTCAAAAGCCTTGGGGTTAGGTATCTTGTTAAGTTAATAGGAGTGCTTTGTGCAAAGTCCCTAGGTCACCTAAGGAGGGACCACCTAAGGATGGCCAAGGGCTCCGACCATGTGACTAGAGGGTTGAAACTTCCAGCCCCAGTGCCGACCTCCAGGGTGGGGAGTCGTGGGCTGGAGATCCAGTTCCAGTGGCCAGTGGCTTAATCCATCGTGCCCGTGTACTGGAGCCTCATAAGCCCTGAGAGCAAGTGATCAGGAAGCTTCCAGGTTCTGAGCCCGAGGAGGAAGAGAACGGCATGCTCAGAGCATGGAAGCTGCTTCCTCCCCCCTCCCTGTGCCACCCCTCCCTCCACACTGTGGCCTGGGCATCTCTTCTGTCTGGCTGTTCCCGACTTATAAGCTTTTGCAATAAACCAGTGATCCAGTCAGTATAACGTTCCTCTGAGTTCCGCGAGCCACTCCAAAAAACCAAGCCGACCCGAGCAGGGGTTGGTAGGAACCTCCGGTCTATTTACAGCCGATAGGTCAGGATCATAGGTGACAATCTGCACTGGCCCTTGGCATCCAAGGCCTGGGGAAGAAGCCTTGTAGAACTGAGCCCTTAACTGGGAGTGGGGGTGGGGTGGGATGGGGGTGGTCCGACCCTGCCTCCAGGGCTAAGTGCATAGCTCAGAGGTGTGATAGAAATCATACATTGGAACTGGTTCGAGAAGTTTGCTCTGGGGCATCATGGATCTCTGATCCACCGAGGAACATGGGTTGGGCCCCGTGAGACCAACTTGACATTCATGGGTTAAGAGTATGGAAGGCCCGGTGGGGAATTGGAAGAATGGTAGTCCGAGATCATGCCGATGGTGTGGGGGCCGGCTCCCTCCTTCAGGAATTGTAGCTCTTTTCATCCTCACAGCAGCCCTGGGGATAGGGACTCTTAAGAGTCCCACTTCACAGATGGGGAAACTGAGGCCAAAGTTGCAGGACTTGAACCTGAGGCTGGTTTCAAAATCCCTGCTTTTAAGTGGTCTACAGATGACGTGTATTGGTGAGGGCAGGACCTCTGGGGGTGGGCGGGCAGTGCCGCTGATCCCCAGGATGCTGTCACCTGGGTGTGGGCAGACAGCTGAACCTGGGAGCCCAGAGTTTTCTGCCGGAATCACAAGTTGGGGCTCTTTCTGAGAAGATGTGGACATCTGCTCAGGGTCAATGGGTTGACTGGCTGCTCCTGCGAAGATAAGTCCATGCCCTGCCCCTGGGAACCTGTGAACGCGGCCTGACATGGACGAGGGTCCTTGCAGATGTGATTAAGTTGAGCGTATCAAAGGGAAGTCATCCCAGATTATCCAGGTGGGCCCTGAATTCAGAACACTGTGCTTATTAAGAGGCACGCAAAAGAGAGAATGTGGGTTGAGAGGCCAGTTCAGAGGGATGAAGCAGAGCTTGGAGAGATGCTGTCTGCTGCCAGGGACCACCTAGGACCACAGGAGCTGGAACAGGCAGGAGGGCCCCTCCCCGGAGCCTCCTGAGGGTGCCGCCCTGCCCACACCCTGACTTCAACGTCTGGCCTCCAGAGTCGAGAGAAGATGGATTTGTGTTGTTTCAAGCCCCAGCGTTTGTGGTCCTCCATTCCAGCAGCCCCAGGGCACAGATAACAGGAGGAGATGCAACAAGGCACCCCTTGTGCCTACTTGTGTTGCCCTGGACAGGCCGCCCCAGTCCTCGGTGTCTGAGAACAGTCTGCGTAGGCTGCTGCCCAGCGAGACTTCCTGCACGGGATCTGCAAGGCTGGCCTCCCCAAGCCCTGGCCGGGACCTAGAAATAGCTCTGGCCGCAGCGCCCTTTTTTGGTTAATGGATTGGGCTTGCGGTGCCTGCCACTTAAATAGCTTCACCAGCGGGGAGGCCGCGGGGAGCCTGGCTCCATTCCTCCCGCCCCATCTTATCATGATGGATTGCCGCTCCGGGGTGAGATGGAAACTTAAAAATGCCTTGCTCCGCACAGCTCCGGGCAAGGCCTTGCTGGTTTGCTTCGCAAAGCCAGGGTCGTAAACTTTTAAAAATAGGCACCGGGCTGCCAGTCTTGTGAAAGGAGACTCTGATTTATCGCGATGCACCGTCACCACTGCAGATGGTTCTGGAACTTGCCGGAAAGACTCTGTTGGTTATGACACTCTTTATTTCTCTCATGCTCCTCAAGGATTTTCTGGATACCCTCCATGGAAGGCAAACATCTATTTCTCTATAACTGCTTCCACAATGGTTTGAACCCAGAGGTAATCACCGCTCTTTAGAGACCGTTTGGACCAAGGAGAAAGCAACTGTCTTGAGCTGCATTTATACTGAGTGTGTGAGCACACAAATCTCTGGAATAGGGGATTAAAAAAAAAAAAAGGAGTCGGGGGAGGGGGGTGGGACATGTGCCACCCTGAGAACATTGCTGTTAAAAGTATATTTAGCCAATTCCATTTGGATAATAGTGGAAAATGAAATTTGCCAGGACTCAGCTGACCCCTTTATGGCTGAAATCAGATCCACTGAGTGAGAGGCAGAGGGGCTTCCTAACTGCCCTTATTTCTTCTTTTATGGAGGCAAGAAAATGTGGAGACAAACAGTAAGAAGGAGGAATCACTTCTAATCCCGCCACTTCAGGACGACCCCCACTACACGGGCTGCGGCCCCCAGCCCCCTGTCCCGCGTCTACATACTGCGGGTGTCCACCCGGCCGGTGGCAGCCCTCCCCCCTCTCAGTACATCGCAAGCCTTTCTGCGTGCATTGTGTAGTTGATGGCCTCATTTTAAACGACAGAGGTTTGTTGCGTGGGTATACTGTGTCTCTTGCTGCACCCTTGGCATAATAATCTGATTAAAGACTAATCTGTGATTCTGGGAGGGAGCAAGAAGCAAGTTCTTTGTCCATGATTCTCTTTCTCTATGTTGAGTGCACGGGCCACCTTGGACACCAGCTTTTGTCCTCCTGCGGAGATTCAATGCGGTCCACAGGGAATGATTTCTCACTAGAGTGGTGAGTTAGAGGCTGTCATTTCAGCCCTCTCCAGGCAGGGTTTGGAGCCCGCTGATGACAGAGAACATGGACTCCATCCAACAGCCTGTGGGTCCTGAGGAAGCTGGAACATTCTTTATCTGATTAGAGGAGGAAGAACATTTCTGAAAGTGGGTTTCTCTGGGCACAGCAAAAGCCCCAAACAGGGTCTGTTCTGGAGAGCTGGCCATCAGGAACCCCACTGATGGCATATGTCATTCAGGAATCAAATCTGATGCTGTTGACAGAAATCCCCCAAAGGGTGGGGTATGTAAATGCACAAGGTATATAATTTTTTTTTCAAGTGTTGAGAATTCCCAAGGTGGCAGGGGACAGCATCGTTCAATCCAAGACTGTCAGTATTAAGATCTTTTCACTTTTGGGGAGGGTGGTGTTCTTTATTGTTGTCCTGTGGCATCGAAATGATTGCCCATCTCCACCCCCTGTTGTATATACACCCTTGAGACTATTTCACACCCAATAATCTGAACCTCCCACTCCCCCATCCTTACACTGCCACCCCTACAACTGGTAACCACTCGTTTCTCTTCTAGATCCTTGAGTCTGCTTCTTTTGTGTTTTATTCATGAGTTTGTTCTGGTTTTCAGATTACACATGTAAGTGATAGCGTAATAGCCCTCCAAGCGCACCCATGTTGCTGCAAATGGCAGTCTTTCTTTTTAAATGGCTGCATAGTATTCTGTTGTATATATATACCACATGGTCTTCATCCACTCCTGTGCCAGTGGACACTCAGGCTGCTTCCGTGTCTTGGCTGTTGCAAATAGTGCTGCTGTGAGCATTGGGGCGCCTGTGTCTTTTTGAATTAGTGTCTCTGTTTTTTTCGGATATGTGCCCAGGAGTGGGATTACTGGGCTGTATGGTAGCTTCTGTTCTTAGCTTTTTGAGAAACCTCCATACTGTTTCCCACAGTGACTGCACAGAAATAAAGTTTCTTTAAAAAAGAACCTGTAAGTAAATCAGTGAACAGCCCTCCAGGAGTGCCTGCCACAGGCGGGCCTGTAACTCTCACAAGTGAAGCTGGTAGGAGCCGCGTGCCATCCAAGCTGGACAGAGAAGCCAGCCGGAGCCCAGCTCTGCCCTCTTGTCGGCACAAGTGTTAGGTGCTAAGATGAAGGGCACCCACCTGGGGCTTCCTGCTGTCAGAAGGCCGGGCGTGCAAGGACACGTGGACAGCTCCTTGTCAGCTGGTGTGACTTAGCACCATGTCACCTGGGCATCAGGGCACCCCTCTGGAACCCTCACTGTAGGAAAACGGTCTCTCCTGAGCAAACTGTTCCTCCAAACAATGGCACTTCAAACTCTGGACTTTCCCTGGTGCCCTGGTCTGTTCCCTCCCATTCCTCATGGACACCCTTGGCCCTGGACATCTGACTCTGGTCGGGGTAATAGAAGTCACTGAAAAGAGTGCATATGCACACGTGCAAATGGCCGTGCTCTCTATCCTCTCCCCTAGTTTAATGCTCGTCCCTGAAAGGGAACATATCTGATCCATGAAGTTCCTTGCCTGCCCCCATAGAGAGTTGAGTCTGGGAACCCCCCTCTTCCATTCTACGTGGTAAAGCAGACTTGAGAGAGCACTGCAGTTGTGCGCATGGACGCACTCACAACACACATGCCCCCAGGCCTGCGGGAACACCTCCAGCTCCCCTCCCACACGCTGACCCCATGGTGCAGCCTGTTTTGTTTCTCCTCCGTCTCTATCAGCCACCTTCTCCCCAGAGCTGAGGCCAATGACCATCAACGGAGGGCCATCTCAGAACCGCACGGGGGAGCAGGAGAGTGTGGCAAGGAGGGCCCCGGGCTAGTTCACTGGCTGCCTTAACAAGGCACCACACTCTGGGGTCAAGTCCAACTACAGAACCTTATTCTTCCACGGCCAGAGGCCAGAAGTCCAAGACCCAGGTGCCGGCAGGGCTGATGTCTCCAGAGCCCACAAGGACCTGTCCATTCCAGGCCTCTCCCCCAGCGCCTGGTGCTTGCTGACAGTCCTTGCTGTTCCTTGGCTTGTAGAAGCACCACTCCGATCTCCGCCTTCACCCTCACACCTTGTCCCTCTGTGGGGGTCTCTGTGTCCAGATTTTCCCATTTTATAGAGACAGCAATCATCTTGGATTAGAGTCCCACTTTAGTATGACTTCATCTTAGCCTACCAAGGTCACACTCTGAGGCGCTGGGGCTCAGGACTTCAGTATAGAAACAGGGCAAAGCAATTCAGCCTGTATGCCAGCTCTCCTGCCAGACTAGAGAGTCAGGGAAGACAGCTTCAGCCTGTGAGATGGAAGGAGTTACTTCATGCTAAGGAAGAGGTGAGCCAAGCTCCGGGCAGAAGGAACAGCACGTGCAAAGATCCTGAGGATGCAGAGAGGACAAGAAGTTTTCTCTGGACAGAAATTCTTGAGGAGGGACGGCTGACACCCAAGAGGGATGGGCCCAGGATGCGTAAGATGTGCACACAGTAAGATCTCATTTTGTAAACTCACAGTCATAGTCATACACACTCAGGGCAAGACAGCAGAAGGAAAGATCTGAAACGCTGCTTGGATCATCCCTGGGCAGCGTGGGGTGCGCACTCAGGGCTCAGGGTATCTGGGACGCACGTGGGAGTTTCTGGTTCCTGAGACCATGTCACTTCTGTGAGGAGGCATTTTCCCGTGCAGAATGGTCTGGGCCGGGCAATTATGAAAACTTTTAAAGGCTTATGCAGCAACCCCCTCCAGAACGCTTCACTTCAGCCCTCCTCGTAAACAGATTGTAAAGACGCAATCAGCCCAGAGCCCACTGCGCTGTGATAATCTGATGTAAGCCAGGCGCTGATTTATACGCGCCAGTCCAAACAAACATACCTGTAGACCATCAAACTGGAATTTCTTCCATACTTTCTTCTTATGCATTAAGGAACTGCTTTTATTTCTTTCTTGCCGGAGGGAAGTGATATATTTATTTTGCGGAAGAAGACAAGCCACGTGCAAGATGCTAGGTAAAAGCGGCGAGGGGCGAGGTTGGTCGGGTATGGGTTTCAGCTCCTTTACAGACAGGCCAGGTCAGGACTGAAGGGCTGGACAGGAGTGATGTCCAGTTCACTTCGTGATGATGCTTAGAAACAACTCATTAGGTGCTTGTTAGGGGCCAGGCACTATTCTGAGCACTCTGTAAAGGTTAGCTTTGAGACTCCTCCTTCCCCATTTTAGAGATGGGTAAACGGAGGCATCAGTGGCATCTGTTTCTCCCTGGGTTTTGGTTTTCCCTCTGCCTTTGCCTCCCATCACTCTTGAACTCTCAAAATTTGAGACTGGATTGTCTTTCTTAGTCCTGGCTGGTGAAAACATCCGATTCAATGACTTTCACCCATCCATCCTCCCCATCTCTTCCTGCTTCTCCTCCTCCTCCCTCCCTTCCCCCCCACCCCCGCCATGCCCCTCTTCCTAATAACATTCCAGCAAGGCTCAGCATATGAATCACACGGTTGCCTCCAACCCTGCCTCCACGGCTTTTATCACGTGAGACTGCAGTTCCTTTGCACTGAACTCATCCATGTGACTTTGTTTGGTCAGTAGCATGAGGGAGGGGTGACAGCATGCTGGTTCTGAGCCTTAAAAGGCTGTGCACGTTCTCTTGTTCCACCGCCACTGCCGAGAGGGTCGTGTGCCCTGGCTTCTCCCATCCCAGGAGGAGGACGGGGGCGATGGGAGCAGAGCCGTCCTAGCTGGGCTCGACCTGGGTCATCTATCTCTCAGCAAGCCCCGAGCCGCGAGCTGCATAAATACCTCTCGCTGAGATTTGTGGCTGTTTGTTACGCAGCATTTTGTGAGCCACAGATGACTGCTACAAAGCTCACTTAGCGATTTTGCCTCAGACAGAGAAGGGGGAAGAAGACAGAGTCATCTGTATTTTCACCATGCTGAGACAGGCTGTGGGAACATTTCAGGGTCTCTTCTTGGGCTGTCTTACTCTGAGTGTACATGTCTGTGTCTGTGGGTTTACAAAACAAGATCTCACCATGTATGTATCACATGGGCTGGTTACGTGTTAGGACTCAGCAACCCCTCCCCAGGCATTTCCAACGCTGCTCATTCCAGAAAGCACTTTTTGTCTTCTCTGCATCGTCAGGACGTCTGCACAAGCTGTTCCTTCTGCCTGGAGCACGCCCCTCCTCCTTGGCTGAGCAACTTCTCCTCATCCCTCAGGTTGTGCTCTGCTCAAGGCTGCCTCCCTGAGCCTCCAGTCTGGGGTGGTGCCCGCTCTATGGTGTGCCCACAGCCCCTGTCCTCATATTTAACAGCCCATCTCATGTGCACCTGGGTGTTGCCTGGTCCCTCCCCCAGACCATGAGTTCCATGAGGGTGGGACTTTGTCTGATATTGACATAATGACACCATGGACGGTTTTCCCCATGTCATTGAAGGCCAACTTGACTTCAATGGGAAGTTGTCTCAAGCGTTGAGATGCTTAGGATTTTGTGCAGCTAGGGCAAGATATTTCTGCCTGTTTTCCTGAGCCAAGTCTTTCAGAGTTTCCTGCAACATGACGGGACTCAGATGAGCTCTGTGGTGGTGCCCGGCCGTCTTCCACCCCAAATATCTTGGTTGCCAACTCCTGCAGCCGCAAACTCCCTTTTTATGATAGCACTGCCCCATTGCATAAACTTCAGTGGCTCCCTAGGTCCCTGGCAGAGTGTGTGCCAGGCTGATCATTTAGAAGTTGGGTACAGAGTCGTGATCATGGTAGAGACTAGGCGGAGGAGAGGTGAACAGGGCTTTGCCAGGCTCCCTTGGCCCCAGCTTGCTGTCCTTCATGACTGCGTGCTCCCTGAAAACAGGAAACAGGCCTGCCCTTCTTCCACCAGGGTTGGGAGCCCTTGGGAAAGGTTTGATGACCGTGTAAATGACCGACTGCCTCGTCGGGCTCCTGACCTCTGCTCCCTCCCTTTGTACCAATGGTCCCACTACATGCCCAGGGTGCCAACCACAGTGCCACCGGAGCCCTGGGTCTGCTCCGGCTCATCCCCTCCACTATCCCGCTGGTCCCACCTCTGGGTTTTAGGAGGCCAGGCACCCCCTGCGTTGGTCTCACCCTTCCTTGCTCTTTAACTGGTCACCCCGTGGGTCATGAGCTCGCCTGCCTGGCATGGCAGGTGCCGCTCTGACTCTTGTATTGAGAGGTCGCCTGACTGCTGCATCTCCGAGTGTAGCAGGTGGAGGGCCACGCTCGGCCCAGAGGAAATAACATGCCGACTCCAGTTACAGACAGAAGGTCAGCAAACCCTGTCCCTGAAAGGATGGTCAAGGACACTCTAACTTGCCCTCTGGGGAGCCACCGGGTCTCAGGCATGGTGCTGTCTGGGTTTAGGTTCCCCAGAAGCACACTTGCCGTAAGTGTTTTGAGCACAAGGAGTTCGTTTGGGAGGTGACCCCGGGAGACAGCAGTGGGAACCAGGGAATGGGGACAGGGCGGGGAGGTGGCTGATGAAAGGGTGGATGAAGGGACCCCCCCCGAGGGCCCTGAGGGCACCGTGTGTGGCCCCTGAAAGAGTGCTGGCCACGTCAGCCCCAGAGCTCTCCCTCTGGAGCTGGAGTATGCATCCCCCAAATCTCTCTCCCTCACTGCTGATGGCTGCTTTGGGGGGGTCCCTACAGCCCTGCTGCCCTGTGTGTGGACAAGCAGAGATCAGCTCAGGTGGAACAGCCTAGGGCTCCCGGGGCAGCTGGAGGAGGAGAGGTGAGTATTTAAGGAGCCTGGCAGCTTGGGTGACAGCTGGTTCGAAGCCACTGGAAAAGTCGGGGGGTCTTCACAGACAGAAAGGTTGTCCATGTGGGATTCAGTTAGACAGAAGGGAAGTCGGAAGGAAAATACGCATGGCGTGATGCTGCTGCTGCTGCTGCTGCTAAGTCGCTTCAGTCGTGTCCAACTCTGTGCCACCCCATAGACGGCAGCCCACTAGGCTCCTCTGTCCCTGGGATTCTCCAGGTGTGATGCTATTCCTGTTCAAATACATAACTCATAGGTATGTCTCCCTCTTGAATAAAGATAGCACATGAGGCCACGTCCACACACACTGTTTAGCAACCTGGGCACGACAGTGGGGACAGGTCTGTCGGCCCTACTCACCTCTGAGTTGTTTGATTGTGTTGGCCTCGTAATGTAGGAATCAGTAAAAATACACAAATGCTGCTATATGGGGGGAAAATGACATGGTTCATGGCACCAAATTAGTATTCAGTTAATAAAGTGGTTGTAAAAGTCTGTAGGATTTTTGCTTGCTTGTTCAGTCGTTAAGTCACGTGCGACTCTGCGACCCCGTGGACTGCAGCATGCCTGGCCTCCCTGTCCTTCACCGTCTCCCGGAGTTTGTTCAAACTCACGTCCGTTGAGTCGACGATGCCATCCAACCATCTCGTCCTCTGTTGCCCCTTCTTTTCCTGCCCTCAATCTTTCCCAGCACTGGGGTCTTTTCCAATGAGTCAGCCTAAGTACTGGAGCTTCAGCTTCAGCATCAGTCCTTCCAATGAATATTCAGGACTGATTTCCTTTACAATTGATTGGTTTGATCTCCTTGCTGTCCAAGGGACCCTCAAGAGTCTTCTCCAGCACCTCAGTTAGAAAGCATCAATTCTTTGGGGCTCAGCCTTCTTTATGCATAGTCCAACTCTCACATCTGTACATGACCACTGGAAAAACCATAGCTTTGACTAGACAGACCTTTGTCGGCAACGTGTGATGTCTCTGCTTTTAAATATGCTATCTATGTTTGTCATAACGTTCCTTCCAAGGAGCAAGCTACTTTTAATTTGGCTGTAGTCACCATCCAGAGTAATTTTGGAGCCCAAGAAAATAAAATCTGTCACTGTTTCCATTTTTTCCCTGTTTATTTGCCATGAAGTGATGGGACCAGATGCCACAACCTTGGTTTAGGCTTCCATTTTTTGTCCATTTTTTGTGTATGTGTGTTTGTAGGTGTGTATGTGCGTATATGAGTATGTTTCTATGTCGTGTATATCCATCCATCTATATGCATATCTCTGTATTTACCTCTGTCGATCTATACCATCTTTCTATGCCTGTCCATCTATTTATCTGTCCATCCATCTATCCACCTATCTATCTAGGGAAGAGAGGGAACAAAATCTCTGTTTGGTGAACTGTGGTGGTTCGGATTCTTTGTTTTTTTTTTTTTTTTCCTTTCCGTGTTTGGACTTTTCACAATCGACATGGATTACTTGTACACTTTTTAGAAATTATGAGCCCCTCCAGCTCCTGCGTCTGGGTGTATGGGTGTCCAAGAGGAGCCCTGGGAACAGGGGGAGGAGGGTCGTCCTCTCAGTGGGCAGGTGAGGGCTGACCCCTGTGGCTCCTGTCGACTATCGGTGCAGCCCGTCGGGTGGAGGGCTGGCTCAGGATCTGACGTCACACAGTTACGTTTCTCCTGTTTCCCTGGCCCTGTCGGAGGTGAATGAAGGTGGAGAGGACTGGAGTCGTTCAGGAGGGCTCATGAAATGAGCAGAGGAGAGGAAGGAGGGCAGACTGCTGGGGTCTTCCACATGGAAGGGGCATGGAGAGAAGAAGACGGGAGTATGGTGGATGGGGCAGCTTCCCACAGCCACACCAGAGCCAAACCTCCCCAGGCCTGGCTCATGAAGGTGCTCACTCAGCCAGTCATTGTCGCATATAACCCCGCCAAGGACCGTCCAGCCCCAGGGCCTTTGCACGAGCCGGCCCCCCTGCCTGGGCTGCTTCCCAGCTCCTCCTCATTCTTCCGTCTGGTTCGGTTGCCACCCTGGCTCTCCCACCCAACCCCGTCCCCCAGTGAGTGCTCTCCAACATGCCACTGTTCATTTTCCACGTGGCCGTAATTGCCACTCAGAACGCTCTAGGCCCTAGTTTGTTTTCTCTGTTATTGTCTGCCTCCCACCTGTGAAGGCGAGGACCTGGCTTCTCCAGTCCACTGCTATGTCGTAGCAGTGCTGGACGTAGCCAGTGCTCCAGGTGGCTTGGTTCCCATCACAGGTCTGCCCACCCCGCGGATCATGGGACCTAGGGGGATTATTGGGGTTGAAACCACGCAAAGGAAAAAGACTTTACAGCGGGCGAGCTGGCCCCATGTTGCACTTCCTGTGCGAGTTCACAGTCAGCCCTGCCCCTGGAACTGCCATTACGAGTTTAGATTGTTCCAGAATCCCACTGCCGACGGTTCAAAAGGCGCCCAGCTGCTATCAGGAAATGGCTCAGGAAGGTCTCCACTAAACACCAAGAAACTGAGATGCAATCAGCCGGGCTGGAATTCAGGAAAGCGCTGGCCCTGGGGCTGGAGGAGGAAAGACCATGTTTCAAGGCTGAAGCAGACCCATCTGCCCTCCTTCCACCTGCCAGCCGGGCCGACCCGCTTCCCGCCGCGGCCACCGCCTGGGGCACCGTGCCCGCAGGGCCGAGACCATGATCCGGCTGCTGGTGGGCAGGAATGTTCTGTGATTGCTGCTCCTTCCTGCTCCTTGGCATCGGCCAGTAATCTTTCAGTTGTGGTCTCGAAGGCCAAACACGAACCAGGATTTTCCATGATGGTTGCAATTTTGGCTTGTAATTTTATCACTCGAATCTAAATCCACTTCAGAAATGCCATAAACTAATTGTCACTGAATAAACTGAAACTTTTGAGGAGTTTATAAAAGAGATTTAATGAAAAAAAAAAAGAAAAGGAAAATAGAAAACAAATGTTGCCTACAGAATCGCTGGCAAAAAGGTAGAAAGCCTCTGTTTCTTTTGAAAGCATGCCCTGGTCTGGGCCCGAGCCCTGCCTGCCGAGGCTTCAGGGCCCAGTGGCTCGTGGGCTGTTTGTGTTGGAGCCTGGGGCGTGGATTTCACGTTTGTCCCCAGGGAGGCTGACTTGGTTGGGGGTGGGGGGGCGTCAGGGGCCAGGAAACCGGTCAGGTCACCTGAAAATAAATGGCCACAAATCAGATCAAACCCTGATCCGGCAGAACGAACCTCGTTTCCTCGATTAAAAATAAAAATAATAACAGAGTGAACATTGGGGTTAAGTAAATGTGAGTTAATTACTAAACTGTGACCGTTTTTCGCAGTTTCTGAAGATAAACACTTCAGTGCAAGTTGTCAGTTTACGTTAGGCAATAATTTGAATGACTACCGGTTAGCGGTTTCACTTCATTCATATTAAGAAACAATATACAAAGGGTATAAAGTGATCAAGCTCTGTTTATGCTGAAGAGGAGGGGTGTAACGTCAGCTCTCAGGAGTGGGGCAGAGTGAGAGCTTGTTCCTGGCTTTCTGCGGGATTCTGCTGATCCTGAGTGAATGAAAATCTTTGGGGAAACTTCCAAAGACCTGACAGTCTGGGGCTGGTCAAGCAGAGGCTATCAAAGCACTCCCAGCACCAACGGGGGAGGAGAAGAGTTTTGCTGGGGGCGTATCTGGTGGATAAGAGCTGTCTGTGAAACAGACAGGCCCTTCCGGGTTGGAGAGATCAGTATTTGGGGGTCTGTTGAATTCCTGCATGAAGAATCTAGCTGGAACCCAGGAGATGGATTCCAGCATTTTCACTGACTGCTGGGGTGGGGGCGGAGTACTTGTGGAATTCTGAGCTTCCAGGTTCGCTGGAGAAAGTGGGGTCAGGACAGGGCCTCCCTCCTTCCTCGGCCTCAGAAAAGCCTCCGAACCAGGTGGCCTCAAACCCTGGAAATCTTGGCTCTTCTGTGAAAACACAACACACACACTGTGGTCAGAAATCTGCCTGGAATCCCAGGACCGGGAGCCTCTCACATGTTCCGGGTAAAAGAGCAACAGAGAATCCTGCAGAAGGCCAAAATGTTTCCTTTAGTTGAGCCGCTTGGAATAGGAGGTGGGGAGAAGCAACTGCAGCTGCCTGTCAACATGTGAACAGATGCTGTGGCCCACCCACCCCTTGGAGTATTACTCAGCCTTAAAAAGGAAGGAAATTCTAACAACTGCTACAACACTGCCAAGTGAAACAAGCCAGTCACAGAAGGATGAATGTCGCCCAGTTCCACCTCCATGAGGCCCCGGGAGGAGTCACATACATAGAAACAGAAAGTAGAACGGTGGGGGCCAGGGGCCGGGGGAGCGGAGGATGGGGCGTTAGTGTTTAATGGGGACAGAGTGTCAGTTTAGGAAGATAAAAGTTCCCTGCAGATGGAATGCCGTGATGGCTGCACAACTGCATGTGTGTGCTTAATGCCCCTGAACACCTAAAAACGGTTAAAATGGCAAATTTTAGGCTATGTATATTTTACAACAATAAAGTAAAAACAATGTAAAACAGGTGTGAAGTTGGCATGAAGTGATGCCTCTGAACAATTTAGGCTTGGTTGGCAAATATTAAATAGTAGGCGATCTTATGTTTAAATTGCCATCATCGTCGTTATGAGTGCTACCCCATGACTACTTTGAGACGCTTTATGAGAGAGAAAGCAACAGAGAGAGAAAGAGAGAATTAACTTCTATTATTGATCTGTACAGCAGGATGCTAGATCCGGGGTTGCTGAAAGTAGGATAGTCCCTGTGATGCAATTTATAGTGTAAAATGGATAAACCAGGTCTTTAAAATTAGAGAGTCCCGGGTTGTCTTAACTCAGCCCTTTCCAGCAATCACAGCTCCTTAAGTCCTTGTCGGGCAACAGTACATTCTCTGCTGCCCAGAGCTGGGATCCACCAAACCAGGACCCGGAGCCTCCTCACGAATCACCGCTTACATTTCAGATGAGCCAGTGAAGTGAAAGTCGCTCAGTCGTGTCTGACTCTTTGCGACCCCATGGACTATACTATACAGTCCCTGAAATTCTCCAGGCCAGAATACTGGAGTGGGTAGCCTTTCCCTTCTCTAGGGGATTTTCCCAACCCAGGGATGAAACCCAGGTCTCCCGCATTGCAGGTGATTCTTTACCTGCTGAGCTACAAAGGAAGCCTAACCATCGTCCAAACCCTCTTGAACTTCCCTCCATCGTCCCCAGGACACCACGTGGAACAAGGCAGGATTTGTTCATGGGGAGGGGACAGAGGCAGCCAGTCCTAGCCTGGCAGGGCCCTCCCCACCAGCAACACCCATCCATACTCTCCCGGTTTCTGTCTTACTGCAGCCCCAGCCTCTTCATGATCAAGTGTTTTTAGTCAAGGGGCTGCCGACGTTGGCTGGAGATGTACAAACACAGGGAAGGAGGGAGGGAATGACTTGGCCCTTCAGATGTTGCACACCTCCAGTAACAGGGCCCGTGTCGTGGCTGATGGTGCAATTCCTACAGACCCCTTCTCTTCGAGTCTGATCTTTAGAAATGCGTCTGAATAAGACGTGCTTCTACAGGAAACTGTCCGTTTAGCTTTCTCTCTCTCTGTCCCCCTTCCTCTCTTTCCCTCCCTCTCTCCTCCCCTCTTCTTCGGCCTACAAGTAGCTTTGGGGCAGCTGCCCAGAGAGAGACCCAAGGCTGGGCACCGAGTCCAACTTCTGTGTTTACGAAGGAGCCGAGAATCCCTCTCTTGGGGGAGAAAGAAAGAGCACAAAGTGTTTTTTCTTTCTTTCAAGTGAAAGCTATTCCCATGGCTAGGTCCGCAGAAAGGTACCCACTTTGCCTAATGCCCTACAAAGCCCAGCTTGCTTCTCCAGGGTTTAAGGAGGTTCCTGGGGTTGCACTGTGGCTGCTAAAGGCAGGACATCCCCAGGTCAACCAGGCCCAGCTGGCCACCCCATTTCCCAAGCCAGCCTTCCAGCATCTTGAGCTCGGGTTTGAGACAAATCGCTGCAGACCATCGGAGTCTGGCTTGTCCTCGGAGCCTAACAGGCTATCTGGCAGGGAACGGAGGCCTCTGATCTTATCTCCGTCTTCTCTGGCAAGCCTGGCTCCACCAAAATAACTTTTATCTGGAAATAAAATAATGCGATTAATGTCCTGTCTGATGCCCTCTCTGGTGATCTCAGCCGTAATGATTTAATGGGTGTCTTCCATCCGCTAATTACCTCGAGCATTTATTGAGTTAAAGGCACTCGGCCCAAAAGCAAGGGCGTGCCCTGCCTGAGGACCGTGTGAGATGGAGCGGGTCCACAGGCAGGGTTTTTTTTTCCCTTTTCTCCTTCCCCCCCACCGTCTGGCTCTCAGATGGCCCCGCACCCCACCCTTCCCGCAGCAGGAAAAGTGCACGCCACTCGCAAGTGTCCTGGCTGCATTTACGTCACCTAAAGGATTTTCTTTTTCTGGCTCACCCTCTGGCATTGCCCGGCCGAGAGGCTCCAGGAAAGTCGTAAACCCCGCTGAATGGCACTGCGGTAACAGCTTGTCCCATCAGACCGCGTTTGCGCTTTCGTCTCATAATGTCACAATGAACTTGGCCGGGAAACTGAAACCGCCAGCTGTGTGTGGGTTTGGCTTTCTGCATTTCTCGGGGGAACTGGGCAGCAGAGTGGGGTGGGGGGGCAAGCCGGCTCCCTCGGCATCCTGGGGAGAGTCACCTTCCCCCACTTCTTCTGTAAAATCAGGCTGCCAAGAATCAGGCAGGGACCCCCGCGGAATTGCCCTCTCAGCCTGAGCACTTCCTGAGGCTTCTTTTCCACACTCAGGGCTGAATTTGTCACAGAGAGGCCCTGGGTGAAGGTGAGCTCAGCTTGGCTCTGCCACTGAGGAGCTGTGTGACCTCAGGGAGGCAGTGCACCTCTCTGAGCCCCAGTTTCCATGTCTGCAGAACAAGGGCGCATTGGACTAGGATATGTCTCATCCTGGGATCTTAGTTTCTATGGAAATTGACATTTTGTAAAATGGCTTAAAGTTGAGATCTGTTGGAGGCAGGCGGTTGGTAGTTTGGTCCGATCGGCCGAGTGCCCCCCGCCACCCTCATCGGGAGGAACCTGGGAGGGTGAGCCTCTCAACGTTTAATAAACTTGCCACAAAAACCTCCCAGAATGGAGTTTCAAGCTCATAATTCTTTTTTTTTCTTTTGAACTTTTTATTTTGGGGTATAGCCAATTAACAAGCAATGTTGTGATGGTTTCAGATGGACAGCAAAGGGACACATCGCCATACACGTGTGTCCGTTACCCCCAAACCCTCTCCCATCCAGGCTGCTGCATAACCTTGAGCCGAGTGCCACGTGCTGCACAGTAGGTCCATTTAAAGTATTCAAGCTCGTGGTTCTGTGTTCTGTAACTTGCCAAGACCAGTGTCAGCTCGTCCGTCTGTCTGTCTAGCTAGCCTATCACCGTTCTCTGTGTCTCTCCCTCTCTGTTTCCTCATATCCGTCCATCTGCCTTCTTTGCCCCTTGCTCCCTCTGCTCTCTGTACTTCTCTACATAGATGGCTCCAATTTGCGCTCATTTGTTCCCAAACTTTAACCTGTCTGAGGACCCCCTGACATCTCTGACCCAGGGCCTGGGGTGGAGTCCGAGTTCCGCGTCTCTAACAAGCTCCAGGTGGGACCGGTGCTGCCGGCGCCTGATCGTAGATGAATATTTCCTAATCTTCTTCTGCACTTGCAAACACTGAAAGTGTCTTCCTGTTTGGTTTCAGAAGCTTTTGAAGAAAGTGAAAAGTTTTTTTTTTTTTTTGAAGAAAGTGAAAAGTTTTATAGAACAAAAACAGTGTAGACGGTCACTGAATGACAATGGTTCAACTTAGGATTTTTCCACCTGAAGCTGGTGTGAGAGCGGCGTGCATCCAGTAAAAACCATGCTTTGAGTTTGGCTCTTTCCAGGGCTAGTGGTTTCTGGTCTGGCCCTCTCTCGTGGTGCTGGGCAGCCCCAGGATCGTGAGGACGAATGACCCGTGCACCTACCCCCTTTCTGGTTTTCACTTTAGGTACTGTATGCGATGAATTCTATGAGATGGTCAACACTTGATTATAATACAGGCTGTGTTAGATGATGCTGCCCAGCAGTGGTTTGATGTAAGTGTCCTGCACACGTCCGAGGTAAGCCAGACCAAGCTGGGATGCTTGGTGGGA
Organism: Oryx dammah; assembly: GCF_014754425.2. Classification (NCBI taxonomy): domain Eukaryota; kingdom Metazoa; phylum Chordata; class Mammalia; order Artiodactyla; family Bovidae; genus Oryx; species Oryx dammah. The sequence goes on from NW_024070197.1 coordinate 52,412,988, forward strand.
GAGGCGCACTGAATGCATTCATGGCTTTGGGTGCATGTGTCAGGACACAGCCCCGCTGTCACTCCTATGCCTTCAGGGTCGCCATCCACGATGCACCTCTGTCCCACTCTGAAGTGGCTTTTCTGCAGCCCGAGACCTGAGCACATTTGCATCTAGTATTTATCAGATTAATGATTCTTCCCCTTATGGTTGAAGCATGCAACTCTGATGAGTCAGCAGTCAGATTACATGTTCACGTATCCCAGGGGCCAGGCCACCCTGGGTCAGCACCCTGCAGAAGCCTTTCACATCTGGCCGGCACAGGACGTGAGCAGAAATGTCCATCCAGGCATTGTTTGCAGTGGTGAGGATGCAGGCATCTGCCACCAGGGCCCTGGACAGTACGTGGGAGGTGCCCACCCCAGGGTGTGGGGTACCAGTTAGGGTCCACAGATTGAGTCCATCCAAATCATGGATGGGTCTTTGTACTATGCTGGCCGGGGTGGCGGGGGGAGGAGGTGGGTGAAGAGAAGGAGAGGGAGATTTTTTGTTTGTTTCTTTAAAAAAAATTGTAATTGGAGAATAATTACTTTATAATATTGTAATGGTTTTTGCCATACATCAGCACGAATCAGCCATAGGCAAACATGTGTCTCCTCCCTTCTCCCTCCTCCCACCTCCCTCCTCCCACCTCACTCCAGGTTGTCGCAGAGCACTGGCTTCGGGGAGAGGGTAGTATTTGACACAAGACCACCTGTGCAAATTCTTTGCCCACAGACCTCTGCACAAGGATATGCATGGACACAGGGACAGGCTGGAATGGGGAAAGCACATCTGAGTGGGGACCCAGGCAGAGGGCGTTAGAGAAATAAAACAGGAAATTACAGAAGGTGCAGAGGCTGCTGGAGAACTGAGTCATCTTCCTTGTCTGTGGATGCCCACCATTTTAACTTTTTCACTTTTTTTTTTTTTTTTTGTAATTTTTATTGGAGTGCAGTCGCTTTACGGGCTTGCCTGGTAGATCAGTTGGTAAAGAGACCGCCTGCAATGCAGGAGACCCGGGTTCAACCCCTGGGTCAGGAAGATCCCCTGGAGGAGGGCGTGGCAACCCACTCTAGCATTCTTGCCTGGGAAACCCCATGGACAGTGGAGCCTGGTGGGCTACAGTCCAGAGCGTTGCAAGAGTCAGACACGCCTGAGGGACTAAACTACCACTAACTGCTTTACAATGTGTTGTTTTCTGCTGTACTGCAAAGAGAATCAGCCACATGTGTGTGTACATACCGCCCCTCTGTTTTGGATTTCCTTCCCACTCAGGTCTCCACAAGCACCTAGCAGAGCTCCCTAGGCTGTCCAGAGTGCTCTCACTGTTGTCTACTTTATACACAGTGCCAGTAGTGTATATGTGTCAATCCCAATCTCCCGGTTCCTCCCACGCACTTTTTCACTTTTCAAGTACTTATTTCTTATTGATTGTTTAGTTCTAACTCCTTTCTCCAGCGGCCTCTATTGCTTCTGGCTGCCTCTTCTCATCCATAAGGTGCTCAACGCCTGCCCTGCGCCTCAGGGTGTCATAGACCAGAGAACCCCAGGGGTGGTCGGAAGACTAGAGAGGCACGGAGAAAGGACTCACCAGGCTTCTTCTTCCGCTGTTCTACGCATCCCTGTGATGCTCAGTGATAATGTGACTAGTGTTCTTTGTGGAATTTCAGTGCTGCTGCCTTTTGTGGGTGAGCTCATGATTAAAAGGCAGACAGACAGGTAGTCCAGACACCCCACCCCATTTCATCACAATCTACCCAAGGCTCTTGATTTTAAAAAAACCTACATTCCCAGTACCCACTGAATACCACGCTCTCCCAGGCTGGGATTAAAGAACCTGCAGATTCTTTTGTTAAAACATTTTTAACATAAATTTTGCAGGTATTTGAAATTAAACCCAAGTTGGAACAGGCAGTGTAAGCCTGAACCTGGGTCTCCAGGTGCGGAGACTGGACTCCTCTGCGCCCCCTGGTGGCGAGGATGATGCACACGTGGTCATCCTGGGTGGAGAGGCCAGGGCAGGTGGGCGCAGATGGGAACCAAGTGTGCGCGAGTGTCTGGGGGAGGGAGGTGAAACCATCGCCCTGTCGCAGGAACTTCGCATACCTTGCGTTTCAGTCCACCCCACAATTTATTGCCAAGGTGTTGCCTGCTTGGCCTCATTTGTGTTTTCACGTTACCTTTCCTAAGTCCAGAGGGTGGCTTTGACGGTGGAATTCTAGTGGCTGCAGATAGATATCAGGGAGAGAGGGCTCTTTGTCTGCATCAAACGCACCTCAGAGATGAGAAACACAGAAGCACCAGGAGGAGGGAGACCCTGTCCCAGCCCTTCAGCCAAGAGTTGGGAAGCTGAGGTTCCCCAGAGCCCCGCCACTGACTGCTCAGAACAACATACACATGTGAGAGAACCAATGGACAAATGGACGGTCAGGTGCCAGGGGCAGACATGGTAGGAGGTGGTGCTTTATCTTCCCTGTGAGTCCCCATGGGATCAGCGTGTCCCTGCGAGGAGTGTGCGGATGCCAAGTGCTCATGGCTTCTCACCTCCCTCCCCACCTGCCCTGGCTTCCCAGGTGGCTCAGTGATAAAGAATCTGCCTGCCAACGCAGGAGACACGGGTTCGATCCCTGGGTTGGGAAGATCCCCTGGAGGAGGAAATGACAACCCACTCCAGCATCCTTGCCTGGAGAATCCCATGGACAGAGGAGCCTGGCGGGCTACAGTCCATGGGGTCACAAAGGGTCGACACAACTGAGCAACTAAACCACAACCCCTTCTTCCCGCCAGCTCCCTCCACCAAGCCGTCAGGGCCTCCAGAATTCTTCAGTGCTGCAGGAGGAGGGCAGAGCACCCTGAGGGACAGCATCCTCCTGAGAGCGGCAGCAAGGCGACAGCCAGCCTGGCAGCCGCTTGGCGCTCCGGGCGTGGCAGAAGCGAGGGGCCAGATGTAGGTGTAGCAGCTCTGCAGGTGCCAGTCCACCGCGCCCCGGGCCCACACGCCCTCTGCAGTGCTGAGCACTGCTGGCCAGAGGGTGGGCATATGCTCCAGCCCTGCTCTGAGGTCTGCCTTTGGGCCCGCTCCCCACGCTGGACCTCCATCTGAGACTGGTAGGACTTGTGTGGAGGGACCCAGGCCGGCCGGCCTGACTCCCATCTGGGGCTCTCCCCTGCAGCAGGGTCCCCGGCCCCAGGCCCTCCCTGTATGACGGGGTCGGGGAGGCTGGGGTGAAAAAGGAGGGGCCCGGGAGGGGAGGGAGAGTGATGCGGAGGAAGGCAGGGAGGGGCCGCACCTCCACTCCTAAGAGGACGTTTTCAGAGAACTTCCTCCCTTGAAAAAGCCATGCAAGGATGAGACGGCTGGCCCATTTTAGTTCAGGACGAGTTTTTAAAGAATCGGCCAGGTCCCAGGGGGGCATTTGCGTTCCGAGTGTCCTGAGTGGACGAAGCTGTGTGTTGGGAAAGATGGTGAGTGGAGGATGGAGGCCTCCTGGCCCGGAGACCCCAGGAGCCCACCCCCCACCTGCACGTCCCCGGGGAGGGCAGGGACGTAACTGTTGGGTGGGCAGCATCTGAGATGCAGCGAGGTCCTCTCAGGGGCTGTTGAGTGGATAAAGCCCACTTCTTGGGGATGATGCTGACACCCCCGGGGCATGGCCCTGTCCCTGGCTGACCCAGGCCGTCTGTCGGAACGTCCCCTGCCCGGCCCTGCGGTGCAGGGCAGTGTCTTTCTCAGGGTCCCCTTGAGAGCTGGTGGGAAAAGCACATAAAACAGCCCCCCCGCCCCGGGAGGTTTACGAGAGCGGTCAGTTCCCCCGGGCAGTGCCCCGAGATAAGAGGCTATTAAAATGTAAAGGGGGCCGAGGGGCTCTCTCAGCCGACAGAAGCAGCTACAGGGGAGAAGGGACCATGCATTCCTCTTCCCAGCCCTTCCTGGGTCCTGGTTCCCAGGGACGCTGCGTCCACTTCGGCGCAGTGACTGTCCCTGAGCCGGCGCCCGGGGCTGAGGCCTCCCAGGCCCTGGGAATTCACAGGAGCAGATAAGGCGGCCCCTGTTCCTCTGAGACCAGAGCCCAGCAGACCCTCTGAGCGAAACCGCTTGCTATGGGAGCCTGATAAGCATCGGGATTAAAAAATAACCCTGGTCGCAAAACTTAAAAAACACCCTTTAAAAAAAAAGTGCTTATTGAAATACGCATGTCATAGGCAGGCAGCTTGATGGATTTCTGAGAGGTAAACACTGGCCTGGAACCAGCCCCTGCGGCCCCCAGCACCCCAGTGCCTCCCACTCCCCCGTCCTGATAAGGCTTATCAGCCCTGCCTCGGCCAGGGAGGCAGAACCACCGTGAGTGATGCTACGCATTTATCATAGGGACTGGACCGGACATGGCTGTGGGAGGAGCTGGGGAGGGTCAGAGATGAGTTCTGCCCTGCCTTCCAGAAGCATGAGTGCCTTGAGTGCAGTTTGCAGGGACTGACCTTGGAAAGCAGGCTGGCACGCGTGTTCCCCGGCTGGAACCCGGTCCCTCAATGGATGCCAGCTGCTTCTACAGTGGCGGTCCACGGGTCACTGGCGGTCCGCGAGGCAGGCGAGCAGGAAGGGGAGGGGGATGAGGTGCACTGGGGGGCACTTCGGGCGTCTGAGAGGGGCGTGTTGAGGCCGCTCCCTCTCCCTTCCAGATCAACCGCACGCCTCTCTCTCCGCCACAGCAACCTGGGGCCACTCAGCGAAAAGTGGGCCCAGCTCAAGCAGGTTGACCCAGCTGGACACCCACATGGGCACAGATCCGGGTCACCTGTCTGAGTAGGTGTGCCAGTGCCCGGCTCAGTGTGACGAGGGTGAGAGTCACCCCTGGGGCTGTCTGTGGCAAGGTTTGTTCGGGCTCATGTTTGCAGGATAACGTGTACAATTACTCCATAGTGACTTACTCATGGAGCTGTGGAGAGGCACTGAAGTCGTTGCCAGTCGCTGCCTGTTGGCGATCGTGCTGCCTGAGTATTCGGTGCCTGTCTCCTGGGGGCCACACACACGCTTGGGAATGGGCCTGAATGTGGACTCTGTCATGAGCGAGGCCTGCACATGCGTGTGTGCTAGGTCGCCTCAGTCGTGTCTGACTCTTTGCAGCCTCGTAGACTGTAGCCTGCCAGGCTCCTCTGCCCATGGGATTCTCCAGGCAAGAATACTGGAGTGGGTCGCCATGCCCTCCTCCAGGGGACCTTCTCAACCCAGGGATCAAACCCACGTATGTCTCTTAACATCTCCTGCGTTGGCAGGTGGGTTCTTTACCACTGGCCTAGGCCAATTTTAGCCCGTGTGATTTTAGCCCGATGAAACTCTTGTTGGACGTCTGACCCCCAGAACGGTGAGAAAATGCCTGTGTGCCATTTAAGCCACCTGAATTCATAGTGTTCCTTACAGCGGCCACAGGACACCGAGACTGTCTGCTCGGGGCTGTGTCCCAGGCCCTGGCCCAGGGCAGACTCATGATGAATGCTTGTTGATTGAATCAACCCAGTGGGGAACTCGCTGCTGAGTGCATGGTGTTCCAGAGGCTTCATACCCAGGGCAGGTTGCCGGCTGCAGCCCCTAAAAATACAGGGCGCCCAGGGATATTTGAATTTTAGATCAACAGCGGGCCATCTTTTATAAAAGTATGTCCAATGCTATACCAAAAAAAAAGAAAATCACTGTTTAGCCACAGTTGCACTTGACTTGGATGTCTTGTATCTAATCAGGCAGCCCAGTGACTTCCCACGTGGGAGGGTATGTCTGAAATTCGAAGCTGGTTAGGGGGCAGACCTGAGGTCTGAGGGAGGCCCCAGTGGTTCCCAAGGCCCCTGCCCCTCCCGCCCCAGTGCCAGCTGCCACTCCAGGGAGTGATGGGAATGGTCCATCCGCATCCTCCCGGGGTCCCCTCACCATCCCCCAACAGGAACCCCATGATCTGGGGAAGTGGGTTCAAGGGGCCCCTCTGCTGAGCAGAACCAGGGCCAGGCAACCTCCAGGAGTCTGTGAGCCACGTCCTGTCTGGTCCACGGGGAGGAAGGGGCTGCAGTGGGACCCCTGGCCAGACAGCTGAGAGTCCGGGAGACCTTGGCCCCTTGCTGTCTTCCTGCCAAGCCAGCCTCCCCCTGCGCGGGTCCGAGGAAGCAGCAGGCGAGGGAAGCCCTTCCCTGGGAGGCAGAGCCCCCGGAATGCAAGCCAGACAGAATCTCGCTGTTCTATTTCAGGGAAAATAGTACAAAAATAGGGTCCACACGGAATTCTTTCTCCCGGAGCCACACGGCTGCATGCGGACCAGTCAGTGGCTTAAGGGAGCCTCACAAACACCTCCAGGAAACACCTTAGCATGCTTGCCCAGCACAAAAATAACCTCTGAGCTGATCCCTGGGGGATGAACTTGCTTTGGCAAAGGGCTTTACCGTTCTTCTCATTAGTGAGGACTTCAGGCCACCTGAGGTTTTTCACGGAAGTGAAAGCGCAGCAGGTCCAGGGCTCTGCCCAAGGTCATGGAGCACAGCCGTGGCTTCTCTGCCCTCCAGCCCCCAGGCAACCTCTCGCCCAAGGGTGGAGTTGGACCACCTCTCCTCTAAGACTCCCAGGGCAGTGAGCATTCAGGCCTGACCCCTCCCCTGGCCCCGCAGCCCTCAACGCAGGTCACCTGACCCCAGTGTGAGTCTTCTGAAATGATGCCAGCTTCACAAAGATGTCCGGGTTTGTGAGCTCGACTGCAAATACGATCTTCCTGGAGTTAGAGAAGTCAATTTTGAATCACTCCTCAGTTCACAAGGTAGAGGGAGGGGGCAGCATCAGGCTTCTGAGAGGAAGTGGGGCATCGCAGGGTCGGATTGGGACGTTTGAAGAGAATTGGACAGGACAGCCTGTAATGCTGAGGACCATTGTGGGACCTGTGCAGAGCAGTGCAGTACCGGGGGCAGCACCCTGGGGGCTGCCCCTGCTTTGGGGCATGAAAGAGGGAGGTGTCGAGCTTGGAGAGGTGGGCCGTGTGGAGGCCAGGGACTGATGGACAGTGGGATGAGCCCCATGGGGTCAGACTAGTCAGAGCTTTAGAGGGGCCAGGTCCCTGGAAGAATGTTGTTCAATTGCTAAGTCGCGTCCAACTCTTTGTGACCCCATGGAATAACGTGTGCCAGGCTCCTCTGTCCTTCACCGTCTCCCAGAGTTTGCTCAAAATCATGTCCATTGAGTTGGCAGTGCTATCCAATCATCTCATCCTCTGCTGCTCCTTCTCCTTTTGCCCTCAATCTTTCCCAATATCATGGTCTTCTCTGACGAGTTGGTTCTTCGCATCGGGTGGCCAAAGTATTGGAGCTTTGGAAGCATCAGTCTTTCCAGTGACTATTCAGAGTGGATGAGCCTGGCAGGGATCCGTTATCAAACAGTCTGGGGAAGAAAGGCACGCGTGTGGGCGTGGGGTGTATGAGGGTGGACGGGCTTGGCAAGCGATCTGTCTCCCTATGGCTGATTACAACGTGATCGACTTACGCAGACAGATGCACACCAGACCTTGTCCATCAGATCTTTGTCTTCTGGGGAAATTTATGAGACTAAACTTCCACATCACAGTATAGAACTGGACTATGAATAGTAGATAAAACACAAACACACACTTTGCCCGGCAAACATCACGTCTGTAAGTCCCAACGCATTTCAGCTAAAAGCCTTTCTCACTTAGCTCCTGTGGGGGTACTTTTCCGCCTTGGCTGGCCTGGTTGGGGGGTCCCAGAAGCGTTTCCTGAGGATTTAAGCTTCCAAAGGGCAGAAGCTGTGCACCCCTGGTCCACTGCTCCAGCCCCCAGCCCGGCGCACAGCTGGGGCTCCAGAAATGTTCCTACAACCAGAGAAGGGGCATGGGCTACTATCGTCACCCCCAGAAGACCTCCCTGGAGCAAGGGGGGCCCCACTCATGACTTGGAGGAGCTTCTGTCTTGGTTTGAACTGAGGGTCCTCTGCCTGGAAACTTTCTGGTGCTGATTCAGTGTCCATGAAATGCTTTGGAATGTCAGCTCGGAAGGGGGGAGCAGTATCCACGGCAACACAGCTTTCTCTGACGTGGTCCTTGCTCCAGGCTGGGCTGAGTCACTGAAACTCGAGCAGGGTGACTCACCCGGGGTCAGAGTTCACAGGGATGGTCGACATGTGTTTTGGTCCTTATTCTGGAGTTCCCATTCTTGATAATAAGGACCCTCAAAGCAGCGGTGGTGGACAGGGAGGTCACCAGGCGAATCTCCCTAGGATGGGTTTCCCCAGAAATAAGGAGGGCAGCAGACTGGCTTCAGAGATTAGATTCTGCCCGGGATCCCTTGGGCTGCAGGGTCCTGGCAAGTTTGTTGTTTAAAACAGAGTCGAGTCTTTGCCCCTCTTACCCATAGGGCTGGTGGGAGCATTCAAAGACGTGGTATTTGTAAAAAAAAAAAAAAAAAAAAAAAAGGGTGCCTGGCACAGAGTCTGCTGGGGTTAGAGATATTTCTATTTTGTTATCCCAGGATGGAGTTGTCCTGTCCACTAAAGATAGCTGTTACCTATGAAAATCCCCATCTCTTTGTGCAACACGCTGTCCAGCAAAGACACTTCATGTGTTCCGTTCTATCTTCCCATCTAGCCAGAAAGAAAACAGATGCTGGAAGGGGAGCCAAGTGCCGTATGCGCTGTTCTCTCCCCCAGAGCATTACGGCATCCTCCTCGCCGGCGGTGTCGAGGGAGGTCTTGTGCCACGGACATCTCCTGGCCTCCTGACGATGCCAGGAATCCGGTCACTGGGGAAAACTCTGGGCCATTTCCATACGGATGAGGGAACCCTCCAGGACTCCAAGCTAAACGCCAAGGCCAGAAAGTCATCTTCCAAATCCAATTACCTGAGATCATCAGCGGCTTTGGACGTGTCCCCAGTCGACCGTTTAAATCCACTGCTGGAAAGCAGCCTCGCCAGCGCAAAGTGCGTGCGATAGCCCCAGGGCCTCGGCCGGTCCAGCCCTGCCTCAGTAACTGGCTAGGAAGTTAACAACCCCGAGTGTGGGATTTTCCGAGTTTGTCCTTTTGTCAATGGCTGTTCAGAGAATTACGGTAACACAGGCATCTAAAATGGCCCTATGGCCAATTCTCGGGCTATGAATCATTAGACCAACGTGGTCAAACTCTGTTGTCAGTGACCTGGGGAGCTTGCTGGGAGGAAGGAATTGGATTCAACATCGTGCAGACATTTATGCTGGAGAGCACCGGTGAGGACAGGCAAGTTTCCGGGGAGGGAAACTCATGAAGGGGGACCTTTTTTGCTTTTTGTTTCACTCGAGCTGTAATAGCAGCTCCTCTGGGAGCTGCGGGACCTCATGGTGGACCTGGGCTGGGCATTTTCCACCAAGTGTCTCCTGAGATCCTCCCAGCAGCTGTGTGAACCGGCGTGCGTGTCCCCACGGACGCACACAGAAACGGAGGACCCGCTCAAACCTTCTGTTTTGAAATAACTTTGGACCTTCAGAAAAGTTACAAAAAGAGTAAAAGAATTTCCGTAAACCTTCAACACCGCATCCCCAAAGGCTGGCATCTTACCAAACTTGCTTTGTCACACCTGGCACACGCGATGTCGTTTTACCTCCAAACATTCCAGCATAAATTTCCTAAAAACAGGGGCACTTGGAACCTAACCACCAGAAGGATGTCAAAGGGAGGAATTCATCCCTGGTACAATACTTTCATCTACTTTGGGGAGCTTATTCAAATGTCACCAATGGTCCCACGAGTGTCCTTTAAGTCCAAGAGAGGGGCACAGAGGTCTCTCACTCTGATTGATTTAAAGTCAAATCCAGGACCACAGGTCCCGTTCAGTTATCCTGGATTTTTAGCCTCCTTTATTCTGGACCATCCCTCAGTCTTTTCTAGTCTTTGAAGAGTGGGGCATTTTTGATGAGGGAAGGCCTGTTATTTTGTTGAATGGCTCTCACTGTGGGTTTATCTGAGGTTTCCTTGTGATTAGATTCACTCATGAATTTTTGGCAGGAACGCCCCAGAAGTGATGTTGTATCCTTGTCAGGTCGTCACCTCAGGAGCCCTTTGTCCCATCGTTGGTGATGGTAACTGACCACCTGGGCAGGGTGATGTCTCTCCTCTGTAAAGTCACTGTGGTTGATAAATATCTGTCGGGAGCTACTTTGAGTTCAGTTCAGTTCAGTTCCTCAGTCATGTCCGACTCTTTGTAACCTGCAGCATGCCAGGCTTCCCTGTCCTCCATCTCCCAGAGTTTGCTCAAACTCATGTCCATTGAGTCATTGATGCCATCCAACCATCTCATCCTCTGTCACCCCCTTCTCCTCCTGCCTTCAATCTTTCCCAGAATTAGAGTCTTTTCTAAGGAATCAGTTCTTTGCATCAGGTGGCCAAAGTATGGGAGTTTCAGTGTCAGCATCAGTCCTTCCAATGAATATTCGGGACTGATCTCCTTTAGGATGGACTGGTTTGGTTCCCTTGCAGTCCAAGGGACTCTCAAGAATCTTCTCCAGCCCCACAGTTCGAGAGCATCAATTCTTTGGCACTCAGCCTTCTTTATGGTCCAACTCTCACATCCATACATAACTACTGGAAAAAACATAGCTTTGACTAGACAGACCTTTGTCAGTAAAGAGATGTCAGCTTTTTAACATGCTGTCTAGGTTTGTCATAGCTTTTCTTCCAAGGAGCAAGTGTCTTTTAATTTCATGGCTGCAGTTACCATCTGCAGTGATTTTGGAGCCCAAAAAAATACAGTCTGCACTTTCCATTGCCCTCCCATTTATTTACCATGAAGTGATGGGACAGAATGCCATTCTTAGTTATTTAAATGTTGAGTTTTAAGCCAAATTTCTCACTCTCCTCTTTGAGGCTATGCAAAAATCCTTTTGCTCAGCATCCTTTCTCTTACTAGTTTTAGAACCAATAGGTGCTAAAACTTGGCCCCTTGTCTACATACCTTGTGCAGTGAACAACCTGTGCAACTGTACCCAGGCCCAGATTCCAAGAGAGCCCTGGATTTGTTTTTCTTTCTGCTCTGGGTTGTAACCTGTGATCAACAATATATATTCTGTTGCCCCAATTGTCCTAGGTTTGGCCAGGGGGAGTCCCTGTGGGTTGAATTTGAGAATGCCCCATTATTCATTGAGCGCTTCTGTGAGTCTGTCACAACGAGATGCTCCAGGGTATGAGCCAGTCTCCTCTGCAGTTTCCACTTCCTTTTTCCCACGCGCTTGCATCCACCATAAGCAGCACTTGGCTTGTACTCCGGTACTCTGTTTTCATGCGCCCACTTCAACATCAAATGTGAGGGGCTCTCCTTGGAAATGACACTCAAGGACCAGCGGTTGGAAGGACTGAAAAATAAAGTGGGCCCAGACAGTTTTCTTGGATCCGTGCAGGCAATCCAGCCCATGGTTGTCAGTTAAGGAAGCATGCTCGTTACCCAGGGCTCACTTTAGCCTCGCCGATTCAGTTCAGTTCATTCAGTTCAGTCGCTCAGTCATGTCCGACTCTTTGTGACCCCATGAATCGCAGCACGCCAGGCCTCCCTGTCCATCACCAACTCCTGGAGTTCACTCAAACTCATGTCTTGAAAAACCTATATGCAGGTCAGGAAGCAACAGTTAGAACTGGACATGGAACAACAGACTGGTTCCAAATAGGAAAAGGAGTACATCAAGGCTGTATATTGTCACCCTGCTTATTTAACTTATATGCAGAGTACATCATGAGAAACGCTGGGCTGGAAGAAGCACAAGCCTCGCCGATTAACCTCCTCCAATTTTGCAAGTAAAGCCTGGCTGATGGACATTTATTCTTGCAAGATAGTCATTTACTTTGGAGAGAGGAGGATTAAAGCAGTCCTAAGTCAGGATAATGCACCAGGGTAAGAAAGCTTAATCTCCAGGGAGTGCCCCAAATCCCCACGACGTGCTTTCAATGCTTTCTGTGCATTCGGAAGCCTTGTGATGAGCAAAAAGAGGTAGAAACTACACAAAGACAGGAGTTGTAATCAGTCAATGACCTAAGCTGTTACTAGCTCATAAAGTATCTGTGTACAGATTAGAAAAAGATGCTTTTCTCCCCCTAGTAACTATAGCCCAAGCCATGTGGAAGGTTTGCAAGTGCAGTGTGGGATAGCCACTGTCCCCTTGCCTATATACCTTGTGCAGTGAACAACCTGTGCAACTGTACCTAGCAGCCCAGAGTCCAAGAGAGTCCTGGGTTTTTTCTTTTTGCCACAGAGAGTTCTATGGACAGTCCACAAAGAATAAAGGGCAGTGGCATGGTTAAATGTCAGCATTGGGGTGTGTACAAATGTCAACTCCTTGAAATACCTGCTTTCATGAGTTCCTGTCACCTGGGTAGGCTCAACTCCTGTTCAGAGAAAAGTAGGTTAAGAGGCCTCTTGTCAGCACCTTTACTTTTTTGTACCTGTGAGGTGGGCAGAAGAGTACAGGATGGCTCCCTTGGAAACCTGCCCTCACCTGGGGGGTGGGGGGTTCCTCCCAGGAAGGTGGTGTCTCTGGAGCTGCTGTGACTACTTAGTGGCCAGATCATTAAGCAGCTGTAACACGGGTAATCGGGTTGTTCCAATCACGTGCCGTGAACATCTGAGAATGCAGGTGGACATCTCAGGGCAGCGACAGGCTGTAAGGAGAGCGCAGAGTGGAGGAGGGACGGGAGGAGGCCCAGAAGGCCAGGAAAGGAGGCCCCGCTGCCTCAGGTCTGTCTGTCTCACGCTGGTGTTTTTATCTCTATTTCACAGAGGAAACTGAGGCTCAGGAGCCGTGAAACACGTTCCAGGTGTAAATAAATAATTACACCCCAATGTAGTCATGAGACAAAGCTCTGTCCAGATGGCATAGTTTGTATTTTGAGCCTATATATTACCTCACCTAAACTTTCCAGGATTCCTACGTTTTCACAGTTAAGGAATGGAGGTGTTAGGATTAGTGCAGGTACATTTACAGAAAACTCCAAATATCAGTGGCTGTAACATACAGGGGCTTATTTTTCTTTTTTGTAAAACAAGTCTAGAAACAGGGGGCTCAGAGTCAGCACACTGGCTCCACAGCCATCAGGAATTCAGATTCTTTGTATCTTTTGTTCTACCAACCTTAGTAACTCCTGGTTCAAATATTGTTCGCCAGCCATTGTATTTGCCTTCCAGGAAGCAAGAAGGAAAAAGGGAATGCACCATGAGTCTGTTTTTCTCTCAAGGAGCTTTCCCGGACGCCCTGCCCAAACGCATTCCCTGACCTTTCATTAAGCAACCCGAGCTGCAAGGGAGGCTGGCAAATTGTAGTCTCTCCATCGAGTACTCAGTCTTCTGGGATAAACATGAGGTTCTGTTGATAAGCACAGGAATCAGGGTAGGCTAAGTGCTAAAACAAACCAACCTCCAGTCTCAGAGATTTAATAAGATAAATGTTATTTGGTGCTCACATTGGGCTTCCCAGGTGGCAGTAGTGGTAATGAACATGCCTGCCAGTACAGGAGACGTGGGTTCGATCCCTGGGTCGGGAAGATCCCCTGGAGGAGGGCATGGCAACCCACTCCAGCATTCTTGCCTGGAGAATCCCACGGACAGAGGAGCCTAGCAGGCTACAGTCCATGGGGTCGCAGAGTCAGGCTCGACCGAAGTGACTTAGCACGCATCGCTCACATCTAAGGGGCTTAGACAATGAGGCAACGAGGACTGGGAACCAGAGGATCTGACACACCACCCCTGCTCAGACTGGCTGGACTCCATCATAAGGCCACCTATCCACAAAGAGGCTGGGAAAAGTAGTCTCTGGGGTGCAGATAGAAGGGGGCACAGGGGCAAACACCAGGGCTATCAGCTGGCCAGGCTGCAGAGAGGAGGGCCCATGAGGCCCAGGGGAGGAAGAAGGACGGCTTCCCTGAGCAGCAGAGCTGAGACCCCCGGGGCTGTGTAGGGTGATGCTCAAGGCTCGTGACACCCCTTCCAGGTAACAGGAAGAGCCCCTCTCCAGAAACGCGGGGCCACACCACCTCCCACCGCACTTCCTCCGAAGGATACAATTAGTAGAGCACTGCAGACAGGGGCCGAACATCGAGGCCTCCCCCCCGCCCCCCCCCCGCCACGACCTGAATGGATCATTTGTGGCTCAAATGACAGACAAATGCAATAATTAGGCCTATTTAGTAAAGAGGGGGTGAGAGGTCAAACTAGGAAGCCGACATCTCCTGTTACTGGCCTGGTGACCGAGCTGGGTGGGTGGTGTTCTCCCAGTTAACCACCGCCCCGCCCCGCCGGACCCGAGGCCTCCGCCTCCCTGGAGCTTTCAGAGGCGGCTTTTAAAACCCCCAGGAGCCAGCCCCAGGCTTGCAGGATCCAGCCTCCCACCCCTCCCTGTAGGGCTGTATCCTGACAAGACCCCGGGGGGCTGAGCTGCCTGGGCCAGACGTGGATGTGACCTCAGCAGTGGCGTCCGTGGCAGGGTCAGGGAAAATGGACTTGGGTAATCCACCAGACAGTGGGTCAGCACTCCCTCCCACCCTGTACTCTAAGCCCCCTGCTTCTCTCTTTCTTCTTTTCTTCCCTAAAAATCTGATTTCTTTTCGTTTTAACCCAAAACAGATGACCTGGCTGCTTCTCACCCTTTGCATTGCTCCCTGCCTGAGAGGATGTCCTGAAGGTCCCTCAGGCTTGGGAGGGGGTGGCCTAAGCAGGGCAGGGGCTGCTGGGCATGGGCCAGGCCCACCCCGCCAGAGCAGGCGGCACCTGGGTGCAAAGGCTCCTCAACTGTACTTAAAGATGGTGCAAAGCCTTCACTGCACAGGACTGGTCCTTCCTGCTTTAACGTTCTCTGCTCCCTCCCACCTTCTTGCTTCAAAGGGCGATTCAGCTGAGGGGGGCGGTGCAGAGGTGAGTGTCCTGGCCCTTGTGGGGAAGGCTTCCTCGGCCCGGTCACTCTGGAGAAGTGACCGGCCCAATGTTCCGTCCCCTTTGGCCTTGCAGCAGCCAGGAGGCGCCAGGCCAGAGCCGGTCCACACCCAGATTTGGCAGATTCTACCTTGAACTTACGGAGTCTTTGGTGATGGTTGGGACAGAGCAGGGAGGGTTCAGTTAATTTGGTCTTAGACAAATGCAAGTTCCTGGTTCACAGGACAGAAGGATTTAAAACATTTTTTTTTTTTTAAGTTTCCATCTCTTTCCTGTCACACCACTCTTTGCAAAGCGACACTGGGGTGAATGACAGGGACAAGGATCAGAGACCAGTGAACCTGGGGGTGCACTGCCACGGGGAAGGAAAGTTCACAGTCCATCCTGTCTTGGGGTGCAGGGCCCTGAGGGGCCAGGAGAAGAGGTGGGGGACACGCGAGATGCTTGTCCAAACTCACATGGCCCCTGCCCCAGGGATCCAGGCCAACCCTGCCGTCGCCAGTGGGGGTGAAGGTGCAGAGGCCCTGCCCCAGCCAGGAGGCCTGGCTCTGTCTGCGGGGAGGCAAGCCGGAAGGAGGCCTGATTTGTTTGTTTGTTTGTTAGTTTGTGGAGGAGGTCACTGTGTGCCCTCAAAAGCCTGCTGGAGTCCAGGGGACAAACCAGTCCCTCGGGAGAGGTTGTTTTTGTTTTATTGTACAAATTAGAGTTCAGCTGTGGAAGTCACCAAAATATATGGCCCTTGAAAATGAAAGCATTGCCGATGAATTGGGCTACAGGGGTTAAGACAGCTTTGTCCAAAAGCAGGCAGGATGGAATCCAACTCCAGAGGTGCCCGTGACCCTCCTCAGTTCCTCGAGGGCTTGGCCTCCCGTGAACCCAGCGCTCACGGTGCAGTGTTATTCTGGTAACTGGCAACCACAGCTGGCTGTTCCCGGGAACTCATCTTTGATCCTTGAGGGGAAACCCGAGCTTGTCGCTTCTGAAAGTTCCCAGGGGCATCACATTTGGACGTATTTGGAGCCGAGGTGGGAGCTGGGCTAGTGAGATCCGACGGGGCACCAGCTTTGGCCGAGGAGGTGGGCAAATCAGAGTCAGCATCTTCTGGTCCAGCTTGTCCTGGGCTTGTGTCTGTGTGTGTGGGGGGTGAACCTAGCGGCCACTTGCCGGCTCTTGTGATGCACCCGTGACTTGAGGGACCCCATCTCTACTTACCCTCTCGTGCTGTTGGCACCCTTGTACAGATGAGGAAACCAAGGCCCAGATGCCAAGTGAGCTATGGAGCCAGATGTCGACTAAAAAAGATGTACAGCTTGAGAGTTGTGAGTTAAGTTTTTATTTGGGTCAAAATGAGGACTGCAGCCTGGGAGGCAGCATCTCAGATGGCTCTGAGAGACTGCTCCAAAGCGGCAGTGGGGGAAAGTCAATATATAAGGTTTTGGTGAAGAGGGAGTTCAGTACCATGAAGCGCTCATTTTACAAAAGGCTTTTTTGTTGGTCACGAGGGTCTTATGTCACCACGAAGGGATTTAGAGCTTCTCTAGATGTGAGGAGATGCAAAGATTGAGATCATAAAATCTGTTCCCCCAAACATCCAACTATCTGAAGACCTGTCCCACCAGATTCCCTGGAGCACGGAGTGTCTGACTCCACCCTGAACTCCCTCAGGGGGTGTTGAAGGTCAGCAGCTATGGCAGCATGGGGCTCAATCTCCCTAGAGGCAGGTGGCAAATGCCTTGTTGTTCAGTTGTTGGCAGTGCTTTTGGTAAGTGCCAATTTGTAGCTGACACAAGCAACAGACTGCCTTTCGGGAACCTCAAGGCCCTCCTTCCGGAGCCTGGTACACATGTGTAGGAATCCTGTAATACTGCCAATTGTTGTTTAGTCACTAACTCATGTCCAGCTCTTTGCGACCCCATGCACTGTTGCCCACCAGGCTCCTCTGTGCTTGGTATTTTTCCAAGCAAGAATACTAGAGTGGGTTGCCATTTCCTTCTCCAGGAGATCTTCCCAAACCAGGGATCGGATTTCCATCTCCTGTGATGGCAGGCAGGTTCATTACCACTGCGCCACCAAGGAAGTCAGAATACCCAGCTGCTTTTGACCTATGAAAATGGCAGTTTCCTGAGGTCCAGGCTAGTAAGGAGCATCTAGTAAGGGGAGCCGCTTACACCCTGCCTGCCGCTGAGCAGGGCGTGTCCTGTTCTCCAGTAGCCAGAGCTGGCCAGGCCAGCCGGTAGTCCCAGTGCAGCATGAGTGTTTGGGCAGAATCCTCAGGGGAATTGCCACGGAGACCTCAGAAAACACGATGACCCTGGGGAAAGAGCCATTTTGCAGAGTATGTGGAATCAGCCGGGGCTGGGTGACCGAGCCATTTTTAAACTAGAGATGGAAAAGGACCCTCCCACCTTGGACACAGCAGGTCTTGCTGGTATCACTTACCACACATTAGGAGATCTGACTTTGCAGGATGAGTTTTTTGTTTTCCATTTTTTTAACTTTTGGCTGTGCTGGGTCATGCTATGCACAAGTTCTTTCCCTAGTTGCGGACAGCAGGGGCTACTTTCTATTGTGGTGGCTTCTCATTGCAGTGGCTTCTCTTGTGGTGGAGCACGGGCTTAGTTGCTCCCTGGTACGTGAAATCTTCCCGGACCAAGGATCGAACCTGTGTCTGCTCCATTGGCAGGCAGATTCTTATCCACTGGACCACCAGGGAAGTGCCCGCAGAGTGAGTTTAACAACATGAATAATCATCGGGCCTCACGTACTGACTTCAGTTCCTGCCTGTTACTCAGACCTTGGGAATCTTGAGGGAATAATCGGATATTTCTGTCCCCATTTTAGGGATGATGAAATTTAGACCGGGAAGAGGTGTGTGTTGAGCGTTAAGCCAAGAAGCTACATGTGGGTTCCTAATCTTTCATTCCAACGAATCAGAACTGTTTCCTTCTCCACTCTTACTTCTTCCTTAGGAGCTGTGTGTTTCCGGGCAATGCCACTGAAACCAATTAAAACCTTTAAGCTAGTACCTCACTTTTAACCTATCGCAAATCAGATTCAGTAATAATCTGATTTCAAGTCTCTTGTAATGGGTAAAAAGGAAAACTCTCTTCTCTGTGAGATTTTGGTTTCGCTGCCTAATTAGGTTGGTTCCACCATTATTGCATTTTAAAAGTAAAACATGATTTTATAACGAACAGTGAAACCACATACGAGATGGTGTTGCAGTGGGAATCGTTCAGATAAGCAAGAAAGTTGTACCAGATGCCTGCCTGAGACCAGATTCGACAGATGTTTGGCTGTCTGGGGTTGTCCCAAACATTCCGGATTTAAACGACCGGCCCTTCCCTTGATTTCTTTACTCTATGTGAAAGGAACATTGGAAATGGGAGGGCAGGGATGGGTCAGGCTAATCAGAGTCTTTTCCAAAATCCAACCCGATCCAAAGGCCACCTTGGCTGCCTCTTTCTTCCCACTTTAAAGACGCTGGACTGGTTTTTGGCGGCTCTCATCCCCAACCTCCCTGGCGTGCTTGGCTTTCTGGTTTCCACCCTGGGGAAGACAGAGATGGTCCCCAAAGAGCCAAACTCCAGTCCTCGCCGGAGGAAAGGTCCAGGCCAGGCCAGCTGCCTCAGGTCACAGAGTCTCTGCTCAGGTCTCCAGCCTGACTGGGCAGCGCCTCAGTAGCGGACCCTGTTGGGTGGGGTTTCCTGAGACATAGGAGGCTTCCCTCCCCATCCTGAAGTCTGCCTTAGAAGCCCAGAGAATAACTCGGCTGTGATGACAGTGGAAGGTACTCAGGGCCAGGAGTAAGTCAGAGTCAGGCAGAGCTGTCAGGGTTGGAGGAGGATTTGAACTTGCCCCAAACACGGAAAGTGTATCATTTAAAAAAAAAAAAAAATAGAGCAACCAAATTCCCATGACTTTCCCCACCACCTCCTCTCTTTCCCTACTCTAGATAAGAAGTTCATGCCTGAAGTTTAAAACTTGGAAAGAAGACGTTAAAATAAAGAACTTCAGAAAATAACGCACGTTGTGCCTTCAGCATGGTAAGTCGCTTCAGTCGTGTCAGACTCTGTGTCCCCATGGAGTGTAGCCTGGCCACTGGGCTCCTCTGTCCATGGGATTCTCCAGGCAAGAACACTGGAGTGGGTTGCCACGCCCTCTTCCAGAGAATCTTTCCCACCCAAGCATCGAACCCGCATCTCTTACATCTCCTGCACTGGCAGGCAGGTTCTTTACCAAAGTACATTAAATATGTCAATTTAACTCTCTACAGATCAGGTTCACAGTTATCTAGTACACAAATTATAGATGCAGTGGCTTTAACTAGCTAATAGGGGCTCCCCATGTGGGGCAGTGGTTAAGAACCTACCTGCCAAAGCAGGAGATTCAAGAGATGCGGGTTCGGTCTCTGGGTTGGGAAATTCCCCTGGAGTAGGATATGGCAATCTGCTCCAGTATTCTTGAATCCCATGGACAGAGGAGCCTGGTGGTCAGGCTATACAGCCCAGGGGTCACAGAGAGTTGGACACTGAGTGACTGAGAATGCATGCATAACTAGCTAATATTTTGTGTGTTTGGCAAACATGTATTGAGCACCTACTGTGTGCCAGACTCTGTGCTAGGTGCTGGGGAGAGAGCAGAGGATGAAAAACACAGAAATCCCTGCCCTCGTGGAGCTTTCATGGGGGGAGGAGGAGGGAACGGAGAGAAGGCAATAAAATAAACCAATAAGCAGGATGGCAATAGGTGTTCTGGAGAAGAGAGAAGTAAACAGAGGGAAGGGAGATGGGTAATTGCACTGGGTTTTATTTCATTTTTATCCTGGAGTACAGTTGATTTCCGCTCTTAGTTTCAGGTGTGCAGCAAAGCGATCCAGTGATATATGCGTTCTTTTGCAGATTCTTGTCCACTGTATGTTATTCCAAGGAACTGAATGTTGTTCCCTGTGCTATATTGTGTTGGTCCTTGCTGTTGGATAACTGCAGTTTTAAACAGGGCACTCACAGATCACTGCCTGATGGCCTGCTTTGTACTTTGAGGTCAGTGTGCTAATGCCTATGCCCATTTAACAGATGAGGAAACTGAGTCTCACAGTGAGTTGAATGAATACATGAAGGCTGTCAAGAGAGTGATGGGATTGGGTTTAAGTCCAGATTTACATGATGCCAGTGTCCAAGCTCTTAACTACTTTTTTTATTACTCATTTTGGTATGTTTTTTTTTTTCTAATCATGTAACATGCCATCTCACACCACAGCCAACCCACCTCCAGCAGAACTTATCAACCTATTTATTTTATTTATTTATTTTTTGACCACACCATTTCAGCCACTCCCCTGCAGTGGAGGCATGGATTCCTAACCACTGGACCACCAGCGAACTTCCCTGGTCCCATTTATTGACGAGGAGATGGAGGCCCAGGAAGTAATCTGTCAGTAGCCCCACCAGTGCTGGGCAGCTGCCCAGGATGGGCCATCTCTGAGCGTGAGGTCAGCAGATGGGCCCAGTGGCTCCATCTTGCTGGAACCATGGGCACATCTGATCGTGAAGGACCCTCACATCTGGCCAGAGCTGTAAAAAGTGACAGAGTGACCTCTGACTTGATTTCGTCTGCAAAGCTCTGGCCTGAGCTGGCCATAAAGCTGAGAACGTAAGATTTCAGTGAAGATTGAGGCGTTTATCACGGGAAACCCTCCTTAATTGCCATTAACGTAAAGCCCTCTGCCCTGCATGACTGCAATTTGTGCCTCAGGCCTCGGGGATGGAGAAGGGGACTGGCCGGACCTGTCAGAGACCCCGAGGAGGTGGGCAGCGGCCCCTCGTTCTCTCTTCCACTCGTCTGTCTGTTTCTGGTTTTTAATTAAAAACGACAGCAAGAGTGTGGAAGCGGCTCACGGGACCCGCCTGTGCTGGGCAGGGCTGGCCTTCCCAGAGCCTTCCTGATGGCCGCAGAGGAGGAGGAGCCGCCTTTGTCAGGCCTGACGTGCCCTTAGCTGCCGGGGGCCTGAAGCTTCTCTCGGATGGCTCACTGATGCCTCACCCAGCCTCGCTCTGAGAAACCTCCTGGGGGAAGCTTTCTTCCTTCTATTGTTGTTTAGTCACTAAGTCCCGGCCAACTCTGCAACCCCATGGACTGCAGCCCACCAGGCTCCTCTGTCCATGGGATTTCCCAGGCAAGAATACTGGAGTGGGTTGCCATTTCCTTCTCCAGGGGATCTTCCCAACCCAGAGATGGAACCTAAATCTCCTGCTTGGCAGGGAAATTCTTTACCACTGAACCACCCGGGAAACCCCCTTTATTCCTTCTATATAGATGTGTATATATATATATATATTCAAGTACCCCACTCCTTGGTTTAACTAGGGAAAGAAGAGATGCTCATTTGAACAAATGCAGCCAAAACAGATGAATACAAAAAGGACCTGGCTCCGTCTCCGGGTTCACTATCCTGCAGGGAGGACCCCTGTGGGCAGACAGGGCAATAATGTCCAGAATTTTCCAGCATTTGTTCAAAGCTTTTAGCTTTGTGCTTTCTTTACAAAAAGGGGACCACTGTATATACAGTGTCCTCCAGCTTGCTCTGTCGCTTACTAATTTACCACGGATAACTCTCAAAGTCGTTGTGAAAAACTGATTCTTTCCCAAACAGCAGGATTAATTGAGTGACCCAACTAAATCAATGTCATTTTAAAAATCAGTCTTTTTCTTTGAGCAATGAGAATCACCTCACTCAACCCATTTCACCTTGTCCTTCGGCGGCCGGGAAGCCCAGGCTAAATTCCATTTCTGGCTGCAGTCGTGCATTCTCTCCCCTGCTCTCACCTTGCACTCAGTGGATAGTGTTGCCCAGCACCTGCCATTTGCACACATGTTGCTTCCTGCTCTAGGTCGTAAACTTCTTGCTCATAATCCAGAGGAATGTGTATCGATGCTTTCTTCATCCAGCGCCTAGCATATGCAGGATGAATTTTGTTTAATAATTAGTGGTGATACTTAGGGCGGCCCAGTATTATCTGCTTCTCTTCTTTTTTTTTAATATTTATTTTTATCTATTTGGATACTCCAGGTCTTAGTCGTGAACTCTTAGTTGCAGCATATGGGCTCTAGTTCGCTGACCAGGTCTCCTGCATTGGGAGCACAGAGTCTTAGCTACTGGACTACCAGGGAAGTCCCCTATTCCTCTGTTCTTTTTTGCTGGATTTTATTCTGTTAGAATTGTTCAATAATCCTGGTTTCCACTCTGCTTTGTTTTAAAGGATGTGTTAAATTATTTGGGAACCAGGTAAGACTTTTAAAAATCTTAAATATGCTTAAAAGTGAAGTCCAGCAAAGCCCTGGAAAGAACTGATCAATCAGTTCCAAAGTATCTGAGAAGGGTAGGCTCTGCTTCCCCCGCGTTTCTTCTCCCAGTTTAGAAAATAACATCACCAGAAAACAAACAGAGTGGCATTTACTAACTGGGAATTATTCTATCTTTAAGAGTTACAACAAGAAAGCAAAAAGGAAAGATGGGGTAGCTTCTATAGGTTCCACAGGATACGAGCGGGTTGAATAAATAAATGTTAGATCACAGAAATGACTCCAAAAACAGTGAAACGATCCTGATGCCAGGACAGCCTGGGCAGAGAGGGGCCTGGTCGTGGTCGTCGTTTGTTCGAGTGACTGTGGGCACCTCCCACCTGCCAGGCCCCGTGCTGGGGGATGAAGAGGACAGACCAGGGCCTTTTTGAGAAGGGCTCGTCCAGGACATCTACCCCCACGGCCTGGGGCATCGAGCTTTACCTGTTTCTTTTACCCAGGACATTTGGAGGACTGCAGGGAGAGCCTGGTGGAGAGTGAGAGGGAGCTTGGAGACCAGCAGGGGAAACTGCATGGAAATTCTCCCGAATTTCACCATGGCCCCTAAGCCTGTAGTGGAGGAGACCTGGGGGCAGTGTCTGCCCAGAGTCACAGCTCCCGGCCCCTCTGTCTGCAGTCACCCCTTTTCAGAACCTGCTCCTGTCCATTTCACTCTGAGCATCAGCACCCCGGCACTGGACCACAGAGGCCCTTCCTCCCTGGCAGATATGCGCAGGGTACACAGGGCACACAGCCACGATGCACCCTGACTATGACGTGAAGGCCAGTGATGTTTAGGGAGGCCCAGCGATGCCCCAAGATGCCCCAGATGGCCAGTGATGTCCCCTGGGAGCGGCCCTTTCCACAGCCGCAGCGCCAGCCCACCCTGAGCACATGCCCCGGGCCACTCAGCCACACAGGCTCCTGGCTCCCTCCCACCGCCCTCAGATGGATCTGCTCCACTGGAGCGCTGCGTGCCCCTCCTCACTCCTGCCCCAGAGCTCCAGTGCTTCAACCCCACTCACGCTTGTGGACAGTTGTCATTACTCCAAACCATCCGTGTTTAGCTCTTGTAAAGCCTTCCTGACAAATCCGTTCAGCTCGTTCCTTAATCATCCTGTTGCAATTCTCTAAACAACCTCCAATTTGTTGACATCTCTGGGCCGTGCAGCCAAGAGCTGTACACACAATCCAGGTGCAGTTTCAACAGCCCAGATAAGGAGGGGCTGAGGGGCAGCACCCCTTCCTGAGCCTAGGGGGTTCCTCGGCCGGTCCACATGGACAAAACCAAGGGGGAGGGAGGCAACTCCCAGGGTAATCTTCACCTGCGTAGATGGCAGTGTGGACAGTGTCTCCAGAGGCATCAGGGTTCGGATAGCTGAACTGAGTCCTTACTTGTTATTGAGCTGATGTGTGTTCCCTGGGGGACAAATGAGAACCCATACATGCAGAGAGGGAGGGGGGCCTCTGGGGTGCCAAGCCTCAGACACGACCAGTGCTGGCGCCACCTCATCGCCAGTCTGGGGCCGAGGAGGCACGGATCTGGGCTTAACTACCTGGTCCCCGCAACACCCTCTGCCTCGGTTTCCTCCTTCTGAACGGGATGCTCAGCATAGTAGCAGTGCTGGGCCTCTGAGTGGATTCCTCACGTAAATGTAACCAGACGACCGGGACATAGCGTAACCACATGTCTCCAGCACACTGACCCTCTGTCTCCAGCGCTCCTGGATCAGTGAGCTTTTCTCCTTCCAGAGGGCGTTCCCTGAGCACTTGTCCTTCCAAACACTGGACTCTACCATCGATCACGTCTCCCTCAACCTGTTTCTTAAACATCTTGCAGTGTGTTGCGGACTTTTAACGTTGGCCAAGACTCTTCCTCAAATTACATTTAATGACACACACTGTTCCAGAGACTGAGAGCAGTGTGTTGGGTACCACTTTCTAGACGGATGGACTTTTAGGCGTCAGGCAGCTTTTTTGGGGGCCAGGACAGAAGGCTTCAGTGGCCATCTCTGCAGCCCAAGCCGTGGCCCACTCCTTAATTAGGTCCCGAGGGCCTATGCCTGGAAACGCACACTCGCAAATGAACATACTGCTGAACCGCCCTTCTGGAAGGTTTCACCCACTCGTACGCCCGGCAGTGCCAGACTGTCCATCTCCATGACACACTTTTTAGAGCCTGACTTCCCCATCGAAGGCTTTCCCTCTGGACTGCATGAGGAGCGCATGGGAGACGTTCATCCATTTATTTTCTCTTGAGCCAGCTCTTCGTTGCTGCTTGTGGTGCGCGGGGTCTCCTCTTGTTGCCGCGCGTGGGCTCTAGGGCGTGCAGGCTCGGTAGTTGCGATGCCTGGGCTTGGTTGCTCCACAACATGCAGGCTCTTCCTGGATGAGGGATTGAACCTGTGTTGGCAGGCGGATTCTTAACCACTAAACCCCTGAGGAAGTCCGGTCGGGAGATTTTAAAAGGAAAGTATTTTAAAGATAGTTCCCCAGGAGAGTATACTGGGCAGACAGGCCTGACCACCACTCAGAAGGTCATTTGCTTGCTCACATATGCCTTTATCCATGCGGTCAGCAAGTGCTTAGAGAGCATCCACTGGGAGACTCACAAGCTGGAATCAAGACTTGGGGGAGAAATATCAACAACCTCAGATATGCAGATAATGCCACTTTAATGGCAGAAAGTGAAGAGGGATTAAAGGGCTTCTTGATGAAGGTGAAAGAGGAGACTGAAAAAGCTGTCTTAAAACTCAATATTCAAAAAACAAAGATCATGGCATCCTGTCCCATCACTTCATGGCAAATAGATGGGGGGAAAGTGGAAACAGTGACAGATTTAATTTTCATGGGCTCCAAAATTACTGCAAACAGTGACTGCAGCCATGAAATTAAGACACTTGCTCCTTGGAAGAAAAACTATGACAAACCTAGACAGCATATTAAAACATCTCTTTGCCGACAAAGGTCCATCTAGTCAAGGCTATGCTTTTTCCAGTAGTCATGTACAGATGTGAGAGTTGGACCATAAAGAAGGCTGAGCCCTGAAGGATTGATGCTTTCTAACTGTGGTGCTGGAGAAGACTCTGAGAGTCCCTTGGACTGCAAGGGGATGCAGCCAGTCCATCCTAAAGGAAATCAGTCCTGAATATTCATTAGAAGGACTGATGCTGAAGCTGAAGCTCCAATATTTTGCCACCTGATGCAAAGAGCCTACTCATTGGAAAAGACCCCAATGCTGGGAAAGATTGAGGGCAGGAGGAGAAGGGGACGACAGAGGATGAATGGTTGGATGGCTTCCCCGACTCAATGGACATGAGTTTGAGAAAACTCCGGGAAATGGTGAAATGCAGGAAAACCTGGCTTGCTGCAGTTCATGGGGTCAGAAAGAGTCAGACACAACTTAGCGACTGAACAACAACAACAACAATGGGAGAACCAGGGACACAGTCTCAGGCAGCTGCCCCGAGGCCCAGCCCATGCTGCCACCTTTGCCTGGAGCTTCTGAGGGTTCAGCTGCATGGGAATGTCAGATTAGAACTGGAACCCCATGTCCCGAAAAGGCTTGGGAGGCTGGTGCAGCCAGAAAACATTTGTTGGGGACAGATGTGGAACCTTCAATGGGAAGGAGTTGGGATGCTCAGAAGGAGGAAGGGGAGGAAGAGAGAGAAGGTAATCTCTGCTCAGCTGTTCCTGGAACCCCCCGCCCCCGCCACCGAAGCCACCAGCAAGGGGCTCCCAGGTGTGTGAACAGCTCCACAAACCCTTCATGAAATCTGTGAAACGATGGGATGGGATGTCTGGCTCTGATGTTCTAGAATTCCATGAAATCGTCTCCATGCTGGGTCATGCCCAGGCTAACGACACCCATGGACACGTGCCCTGCATCCGCACTGCGATTGCAGTCAGTGACTATTATTTCATTACAAGAACAAATCATTATTATTGCCAAGCGGAGGGCCAATGGGGCCCGAGGGTTATTGAAACCATACTTCCGAGGGCTATCAGCTCCCGTGCGAAGACATTGATCTCTCCTCCTGGGCAGCAGAGCCTGAAGAAATCCGCTTTTAATTACCGATCAGCATTGACTTAATGTACCATAGCTGTCTTATCACATTTAAAGAACATGTCTACTTAAGATATGTAATTTAAAGTGATATCCTTAATTTCCTCATGGTTTCCAAGGTTTATGTTAACTCTAACCTGCTAGTTTGCAAACACACTCTCTCTTTGATTACAGCAGGTCAAGTCCCCACACGTTTACCTCCAGTTACTTCAGCAGTGAGACCCAAGCGCAGCTTCATCAGCACCGCCCTGCCCTCACGCACACCAGGGGCAGCAGACAGTCCTGAGCTGGTCTGGCATCCTGTGAGTCGGGCCCGGCATTCAAACTCCCAGCGATCACACTGCTTGCTGACCCTGACCCCACGCTGGCTGTGGGCCAGGCCCGGGGGTGTTCTGCAGGCGCCATCTCCCGGCGTCCACCCAAAACGCCAGGGTAGGGGCCCCTGTACACCCATTTGCCGAGGAGGAGGGTGAACTCCTGGCCACACAGCTTCCCTTTTAAACCCAGTGTCCGTCTGGACAGATGTCATGTACTGGCCCCAGCACAGGGTGCACGGGAGGACACCAAGCCCTGCGGAGGTTTGGCCCAGCTGTCAGTCACCCTGAGCCCCCCGTGTGGCCAGAGCAGGCATCGTCCAGTCCGCTCGGTGTGTGCCTTGCCCGGGTCACCCAGCTAGTAGGTCGTGTCCACTGGGAAATCTCTGATGCTCTCTCCCTCCGTTCCTCTTCCTGGATGACCACAGTCGTCACTGCATCTCAGCTGATGGAGACCACCATCAGGCCTGGCGTGGAGGGCAGGAGATGGGCTCGGGCAGGGGAGGGCTCGCTGCACATGTCTGAAAGGGAAGGACCAGGTCTGACCTGCAAGTCTGATATTGGGGTGCAAGAGTTCAGGCCCAAACGGTGCTCCACGCCTCTGTCTGCTCCCAGAGAACCCCGTAAATGGAGGAGAGGCACAGCCCAGTGCATGTTCCGTCCGTGCTCAAGGATTATCTGCTTTAAATGACATCTTCCCTCAAAGGCAGCTCGAAACCTACAAATTCATCAGTTTATCTGGCTGGTCACCCTCGTCGCTTAGCCTGAGTGCCTTCTGCTTAAGTCGCTTCAGTCGCATCCAACTCTTTGCAACACTATGGACTTGTAGCCCTCCAGGCTCCTCTGTCCATGGGATTCTCCAGGCAAGAATACTGGAGTGGGTTGCCATTTTGTTCTTCCCCAGAGAACCGGTTTGTTTGTTTCAGGGGAGGAGCTGCCTCTTTTCAGTTTTATAAACTTTAGCTTATAGATTAAAAAAAAAAATTCTTTATATGCCCGTGCTGGGTCTTAGTTGTGGCATGCAGGATCTTTAGTTATAGTATGTGGAGTCCAGCTCCCTGACCAGGGATGGAACGCAGGCCCCCGACATTGGGAGCACAGAGTCTCAGCCACTGGACCACAGGGAAGTCCCCAGATTATTTTTTGGATGAGAAAATGTGTGTGACTCTACATGGAAGACCGTGATATACCACAGCCCAGTGTAGAGGATGGATTCTGAGGCTGAGCTGCTGGGGCTGGTCGTCTGAGACGGGCAGAGAGCCCCTCCTGCATCCGTCTGTTCCTCTGCAGACTGGGGGTGGCCATAGCTACGTGTCAGGGCTGTCGTGAGGGTTAAATGAGCTCTGTGTGAGACCTGAACAACTCCGTAACACTTATAATCACCATGTCAGTGTGAGGTGTATTATCATTATCAATGAATCAATAAGTATATTGTATTACGGGCTTCCCTGGTGGCTCAGACAGTAAAGAATCCATGTGCCAATTCAGGAGATTGGGGTTTAATCCCTGTGTCAGGAAGATCTCCTGGAGGAGGGCATGGCAACCCACTCAAGTATTCTTGCCTGGAGAATCCCATGGACAGAGGAGCCTGGTGAGCTACAGTCCATGGGGTCGCAAAGAGTCAGACATGACTGAGTGACTCACACACACACACACACACACACACTGTATTATGCCAAGTGTTTGGTCAAATGCAGTCTCAAAAATCAGAACCCTTGTGCATTGCTGGTGAAACGATAAAGCAGAACTTACCTGAGAAGCTTCCTTCCAGATCATGTATTTCTTTTTTAATATTTGTTTTTCTTTATTTATTCTGCCTGCACGGGGTCTCAGTGGCGGTACTCGGGACTTTCAGTCTTCATCACAGGACGTGGGATCTTTAGTTGCAGCATGTGAGATCTAGCTCCCTGACCAGGGATGGAACCCAGGCCTCCTGCATTGGCAGAGTGTGGAGTCTTAGCCACTGGACCACCAGAGGAGTCCCTCAGATCATTTAAATCCCCACAGTGTGTTGACGGTCTCAGATCTGTGGGTATGTAGTGGTTTCCCCCCCCTTTCTGAACAATTGATTGAATTTAGAATATGAAATTGTAACATAAACGAATCCCAGACTTTTAGTCATCAAAGTCAAGCCATTTTCATCGCATCCATTCTTCTTGAAGCCTCTGGCCACCAATCTTTATCCTAACATTCTATCTGCATCTCAGGATTTTCCATGAGAACTAACAAAACACTCTCTCAGAAGTAAAGTAACTGAGTGTGCCCATGTGCCAGCCTGTGCCAAGGAGTGTCTGTGCTTTATTTCCTTTCTGACAAAGCAGGCGCCCCATTTTACAGATGAGGAAACTGAGGCCTTCAGGAGTTTGATGAATTTTCCAAGGGCACACATGGAGCCTGATGTTGCAGTAGGTCCTTACACCATAAAGGAATCAAATTACTAGCCAAAGACCACGCGTGAATCTCTGAGTTGGGCACCAAGTCATTCCTAATTCCATCACATAGGTCATGACACGTACTCCCTGTAGGAGAAACAAGTGTGACTATTTTAGTTCTCCAGGGAGCAAAACAATACTCATTTTGTAACTCTTCTAAGTTTGCTATATATACATTGCAGATTTTTACTACTCATAAAATCATCTAAAAGTTTCACTTTGGGGGGTCACTCTTTCCTCTGTAATGCACCCAACGTAGTAAGTTTCAGAGAGATTTTTTATAGTTTTTCAGCTTCAGCAAAAACAAATGTTTCCCCTCTTGAATGTCAACAGTGTGTGCTCAAAAAAAAAAAAAAAAAAAAGTTTTGTGATTTTCCCAGAATTATGGGTGGAAAAGATTCAGGGATAATTTTGAAGTTGAATCACGGAGGACCCTATGAATTAACCCTGCACCCAAGAATCCCTTAGGGGTTCAGTAAAGGGTCAAGAGTTGGGACCCCCTGAAATTTGCGTGGACTTTTGGGAGCAGCTCCTCTGACTCAAGCTCTGCGCTTTCTATCCTCTTGTTCTCAGTGCAGCTGGAGACTCACAGACCCTGAGGACAGCCCCCTCAGCGCCCCCTGACGGGGCGCCCCTCACCTGCACCCCACAGCAAGCTGAGCCCTGACTTAGCTCGGGACCCTGCCTCACATCTCGCAAGGAAATGGTCTGGCCACTCCCCTTCCTCTGGGCACTATTGGGTCAATATTTGGAATCCACCAGGAAGTAGGCACTTGGGTTAACAAAAAATGTCTAATATTTTTGACCTAATTTCAGGAAATCACAAATAACCATTCCAGAGCAGCTATTCTATTTTTTTCCACCGGTAAAGGAAGTTCGCACACTTAAAAAAAAAATTTTTTTTTCCACATTGAAATCAATCATAAAATAAATTATGGCACATCCATAAGATGGCATATTAGGCAACCATTAAAATGATGTTTATAAACAACCTCTAATGACTTGGTTAAGTGCTTATGAGGTATTGAAAAGTGAGAAAAGCACAATATAAAACTCCTAACACGGGCTTTGTAAAGGATGCATCGTATAACACACAAACACACATGCACACTCACTTGAAAAAAACAGATCAAAAAGAAATTTACCACCAAGTTAATAGTGGTTACTGCTGCATGGTGAAATGTCACATCACTCTAATTTTCCATTTTAAACTCTTCAAAGTTTTCTCACAAGAAAGAGCTTTATATTTATAACCGAAACCAAAGGATTATAACAGAACACGTCTCTTTAAAAGGAAAGATAGTTGAATCAAAGTACAAAGAGAAAGTCAGCAGCAGCGATCGTGTTGTCAGTAGGAAGGTTTCAAAACAATCCTTAAAAAACGTAGATCCAAGTCGCAAGTTTTAATTATACTTTTGAAAACCGGCAGATCCTGTGACATATGCTTCTTTATTTTCACATTTAAGCGGCTCAGTGGAGGAATCAGACTCTTGTCTCCTGTCCGCTGTAAAACTCGTGGGAGATTCTGTTTTAGGGGGTTCTGAGGGCCATCCAGGTTAACCTTCTTGCCAGTCCCCACTCTGTGGTCCAGGGGATCAAGATTCCAATTCAGTTTGTGGTGTGGCCAGCGGGAGAAAGAGGAGGATCCCCATCCAGGCTGATCGCTTCTAGTTTTGTCTAAAAAGCCAGAGAGGTTGACGCCGGCCTTGGGGGAGCGAGTTCCCAGAAGGTACCAAGTGTGAGAGGGTGGTCGCTGCAGACTCGCTTTGTGTTGGAGTTTCCTCGGCCAGAGGCGAGCCCCCAGCGCCCAGTGGGAAGGGGCTGACCCTGACCCCCACCCCCACCCGCAGAGCAGCCCCTCGCCAGCCCTGCTCGCTCTCGCCCACAGTTTTTCCCAAGCCAGCGGTCTGGATGCAGCCCCCGGGGTCAGCGCCAAGGCGCGGCACAGCCTCCCAGAGCTCACGCAAGGGTCCTGTGCTGAGGCTGGAGTAAACAGACTCTCCGTAAAGGTCACCTCTTCAGACTCTGGCTCCAGTGGCCGGAGGAAGCTGCAATCATTTTTCAGGGCTGTAAATGCCAGAAGAAAAACGCCCTGAGTCACAGCTTTCCTCCGTGCCCCTGCTCAGCGAGCGCCTCTCTCAAGGCACTTCCTTGCCAAATAAAGCTTCTTTTTTTTTTTCCTCCCCCTGCCTGAACCCGGAATAGACCTCGAGTAACCTTTGCTCAAGGGTCTTGGGATGCAAGTTTTTAAATTTAGTTTGCAAGCTGTGGTGGTTCCCAGCTAGTGGTTTTACACGGAAAGATTTAGACTTGGAGTGGCATCTTTACATTGAAAGGGATCACGGTGTGTACTGCTGTTTAATTTACTTTTTACTTTTTTTCATTGTTGCTGTTGAGTGTTGTTTGCTTTGGTTTGAAACAAGATGAAAGATTTTATTTTGATGGCCTAAACTTCCTCTGAGTAGAAGCAGGCCACCGTTGAGCCTATATTTATATGTCCTGAAGACAGACAGGTGCCCAAGCAAGCAGAAAGCTGCCGAGATGAAATTTAAGGATTAATTTCAGTGAAGCTGAGCCGTGTCCTCTGCAACTAAATGTGACTTCCCCGCTGTCCAGTTCACAGACATCCAACTCAGGGATGAACATGCACACTGAGTATAAGTATTCCTGGTAAGGTGTGCCTACTTAGTTTGTTGGACTAATTCATACTAACGTGTGACGGATTGATGCTACAAAGTATGAGGTTTTGAAGAATAATATGAGGCCTAGGTAGCTGGGAAACAGGTGTCAGGTTGTCAGGAAGGTGGGGCCTGAGAGTGGACAAATGAGATCATTGCATCTTGTGTGGGTGTTTTGCTTAAGGGCATTACTATAGGTAGAAAAATCTCTAAAAACAACTCTCAGTGGGGGGAAAAAATAGAGGTGAGTGCTTTGGAATAATTTGGGGGTCTGCATCAATGAAGTCACACTTCAGACTTTTTTTCCTTATGTGACATGTGAGTCACAGGGCATCTTTGAGGCCGGGCTGCCCTCCTGCTTCTCTGTGGCCTGGGCAGCCAGCAGGGCTCCCCACACAAAGCCCAAATGCAACTGGTGTCTGCCGGCAGCTCTAGTTTCCTTGGGCAGCTGAAGACAGTGTCTTTAGGGGAAGAAATCTTTACAGATCTACAGTTTGGGCCAGCATTTTCTAAGTTAGATTTCTAGCCGGGTTGAAGTTTCCTTTATGAGCCGTTAAGTGGTGCGGTTTCCATGTGTTTGAGAAACAACACAGGTCAGCTAACTGGCCCTGCCGCTTAATCGCCCTGTGACCCTCAACAAGTCCCTTCTCCTTCGCATCTCCGTGACCTTGACTGGAACAAACCGGGGAGGTAGTGGGCCATGCTTCCAGGCTTGCTGGAGGCTTGAGATTCTGTTCGTTGCAGGGCTGACCTGGCGCGGCACGGCTATTCTATACATACTGTCTTTTAAAGGTTAGCAAAGCAGGGCTGAGAATGCAGTGGCCCCTCTCACACAGTGGTGAGCTCTCCAGCCATGGGAGTATCCAAGCAACAGGAGCAACTGAGTATTCAAGCAACTGTTTCTTTTAAGAGAAACTGTTGAGCTGATTCAGATATTCAATGGCTGAGTGGAGGGCTGTGTGTGGGTGGTGGAGGGGTGGAGTGGACCCATTGACCACTAAAGTGTTAATCGCTCAGTTGTGTCTGACTCTTTGCGACCCCTTAGACTGTAGCTTGCCAGTCTCCTCTGTCCCTGGGATTCTCCAGGCAAGAATACTGGAGTGCATAGCCATTCCCTTCTCCAGGGGATCTTCCCAACCCAAGGATCAAACCCGGGTCTCCTGCACTGCAGACAGATTCTTTACCATCTGAGCCACCAGGGAAGCCCAGAGATCTTTGCAATATGAAGATGTAGGACTAAGTCGCAGCACCAGTTCACAGGCACGTAAATGACCGGAAAAAGCGAGCAACCATGAGCTGCTCCTTTGTACCTACAGCATCAGCAGAGGGAACAAGCGGGGTGGTGCCCTGCATGCAGCAGGGCTGGGAACAGGGACCCAGGAGGAGCTGGGGCCCTGGTTTGTGGAAGGAGAACTGATGATTCCTTGTTTGTGGGTGGCTTGCTCAGGCACATTCATATTTCCAGCATGAAAGCCTTGCGTTCGTTACCCACCTCTAGGAGTTGACCCGAGGAAATACTTAGGCAAATACTCAGTGCACCAAATGTCCGCTGCAGCGTGGTTTATAATGTACATCAACAAAACTTGGGAAAAGTCTGAGCAGCAGCACCGGGGCCTGTGGGACACGGTAGAACCGTGCGTCTGTTCTGGGTGTCTGAACTGTGTATCTGTATCTGATGCGGATCTGTATCTCCTGACATGAAAGTGCATCCATGCCATGCTGTCGAGCTAAAAAGAAAAGCGGGTCGGCTGTAGCATGTGTGAAGTGACCCCACTTTTGTAAAATAGTACACGTGGATCTCTCTGGGTATCATTTGCATAGACAAACGTTTAATGCAATGTTACCATTATCCTGGGTGATGAGGTTTTGGGTGACTATTACTTTTTTCTTTATATTTTGATGATTTTTTTGCAATTTTTAATAAGAAACACTTATTAGAGCTTTAAAAGAGTATCTACGTCCTAATTTTGAAAATAAAAGTGAAATAACTGGCCGAGCCCTGCAGGAACTCTCTAGGCTCCCATATCTGGCCTGATCCATCTAGGAAGATGACATTCCAGGACAGGGAATTTGCTGGGACGGAAGACAGTTGACGGACGGCAGAGCCCTCCAGCCTATCTAGCTGATGGGCTGATAACCCCTCGTGCGGCCCTGGCGCAGTCCGGACCACAGGGCTGGCCGCAGAGCCCGCGGTCCCCAGCCTCCCTCAGAAGTAAACAGGAAGCAGAGGCAGCAACGCCAGGAGCAGAGAAGACCCGGGCCCCTGCTCGGCCCAGCAAGAAATTCCCAGGAAACAGGCGGCAAGCGTGGGAGGCTGCGCGGGTGTGAGCAACGCGCTGGGCTCCTGGCTCCCCTTGAGGGGAGAGACCCAGGGGGACAGAGACACAGAAGGGGACACCAGGGCACCATCAAGCAGAGGGACAGGACGCAGAGAGACAGAGGCCGCCCGAGGGAGAAAAGGAGGACAGACCCACTTTATTGGGGTCATTTCAGGAAATCAGGGTAGGACTGGGACATCAAAAGAGAGAACCCAGGAACTTCCCTTTTGGTCCAGTGGGTAAGACTCCACGCTCCCAAAGCAGGGGGCCTGGGTTTGATCCCTGGTCAGATGCCACACGGCGAGGCCTGCCCCCGCTGAAAAAGAGAAGGAACCATGGAAACTGCTGTTACCCTCTTAGTGTGTGGACGCTGGTCATGGCCACTCCAGACAATTGATGACAACTTTCAGGGACCTCTGGGCTTACGCCGGATGCTGGGAAAACAGAATCCCGTCATTCTACTTACCACGTGGGATTTCAAAGGTGATTGAAAGACAACATAGATGTAAAATCATTAGAAAAAGTAAAACACTGCAACGACACATGGCATCACGTTTCTATTCTAGAATTACTTTGAGCAAATTACACTCAGAGTCATAGGTTACTCTGAGTTAAACACACACACACACACACAACACAGAAATGATCTGTCCAAAATATGCCCTACAAAACCTCCTGGGAAGTGTCCTCTGCGTCAGGCCCGTTTCGTTTCCCATTCATTCGTTCGCAGTTATGCATTGTGCTCTTCCTACGTTCCAGCCTGTTCCCTCCCAGAGGACAGTGCAGGGAACAAAAGGCAGAAAGCCCAGCCTCTGCACAGGCAGGAAGCAACAGATGCTTGTGGGAAGCTTGTAAAATACGCGGCCCCACAGAGCCCTGGCAGCCGAGATCACGTGGCTGATCAATACTGCTGGAGCCGCTGGTGCAGGACGGACCTCGTTCCAGGATGCCGCGCAGGATGGGTGCTGGTGGAGACACGAGCTAAAACCCACGGCCTGGAGGTGACCCCTCACCACGTGTGCTCTAACATCCACACTGCACACGCACACACACAGAGGCCCTTTGATAGTCACG
Organism: Oryx dammah; assembly: GCF_014754425.2. NCBI lineage: Eukaryota > Metazoa > Chordata > Mammalia > Artiodactyla > Bovidae > Oryx > Oryx dammah. Next base: position 52,448,147 of record NW_024070197.1, read on the forward strand.
GGGGCTGGGGGGCCCTGCGTGCACAGGGACAGCTTGGCCCCCGTCGCCCACAGCAGAACCTCCCAGCCTGTGCGTTTCCAAGATGAGCAGTTCTCAGAGCCGTTCTCTGATAAAAGACACAAAAACACCTACCTATGACAAAAATGCCCTAAAACAGGATTTATCAGAAAGCGACTTCGGTAGGGCTTTCTTTTTGCATTATCATTATTTTCGCCATGCTGTTTCAAGGCACACAGAGCAATTAGGTGACTTGCCCCAGGCCACACAGTGGGCGAGGGGCTGAGCTGGGATTTGAACCCAGGCCTGGCGATTCCATTATCTTGTGTAACCCCTTCACTACACAGCCTCCAACTTTGGGGAAGGGTGGAGATGAAGACCTGAGTCACCAGAACACGAAGCCGTGTCAGGCTCTGCTGGTCATCTGCTTCTCACCTCCAGTTAGCCCACACCCTGGGGCGGGGCCAAGTCCCAGCTCCATTCCCATTTTACCAGTGATGGGGACACCAAGTGACCCACGGGAGATCACAGGCCCAGACAGTGGAGGGTGTGTGACACAGGCCTGGTGTGACACAGTGGTGTCTCTTTCCATAGAGACATCAAGCATAGAACATAGGAAACAGAAACCAAAAGAGCATCACTGGTCGAACGATTATTCCATGTGGATTGCATGAGTCCTTGAGTCCTTGGAGAGGATAAACCTTTGGGGAGAAAAAAAAAAAACTTACCTTCAAAAAAAAAAAAAAAAAAACCCAAACCCAACTTAGCTTCTCTCCCAGAAAGACCACCGGTTTGTGAGAGCTTACACTCCCAGCCTCCAGAGTGCTGGAAGCCAGCAACACAGAGGCCCCCGCTCAGATGCCTCTCCCGGGAGGGCGGGAATTAATCAGGGAATGTTTACTGCACGCCCGGGAGAGAGGCTGCACGGAGACTGTGCCCAGGGAATCCTGTCGGCCTGGGGGGCCTCACCGTCCATCGGAGGGCCGTCCGCCGCAGGAACCCTCCTCCTGGTTCTCTCCCGGATGTCAGGCTCACCACGCAGCAAGTGAAACCGGTTTCTGTGGGGCTGAACTGCTTTCCCTGGGCCTGCGCGGGCAGCCGCCTCTGGATCGCATTAAGCTGCATAAATAACAAGGCTGTTGTCAGATTCCCCCTGGTGAGGAGAGGGCAGAGGGAGAGCCCCGGGGCGTGACCTCTGTGTTTCTCGGCGGGAGTCAGACTGCCTCCCGGCTGCGGAGGATCTGTGTTGTGCTTGCCCTGGGCCCTGACAGGCAGGTGTGGTTCCCGTGGGGGGCACGCGGCGGAGCGGGGTGGGGAGGGGGTGACGTGGGGGGATTGCTGGCTCTGTCTGTCTGTCCGTCTGTCTGTCTGTCTGGTGGGACCTCAAACCTTGCAGCAGAGACCATGACGACCAAGTGTGGGTGGCCCTCTGTCTGCCTATGGGGCTGCGTGACTGCTGTACAGAGACAGGTCATGCATGCTGGGGACTCCCGCCTGGCCCTGAGGAGGGGCTCAGGCAGCGCCCACCCCCAGGTCCAGGAAACGCGGGAGAAGGCAGGGCCCCAGCTCCGCTTCTGGCCCTGGCCTGGGTCCTCCCTGCTTCCCCGGGCACACGGGTCAAAGTCACATGCTCCTTTTGCAGTGGCTGCTTTCTGCGTCCTCCCTGGTTGTTTCTCCAGTTTTTAAGTTAGTGAATTTAAAAAAAAAAAATGGAAAAGGCATGGATGGGGAGATATGGGAAGGAGAAGGAAGAGGGGAGAGAGGCAGGTGTACCGCTCGCCTGCTGTGGGCCAGGTGCCTGCTCACAGCCCTCCTGGGGACAGGGCTGTAGGCCCATTGCACGGGGCAGCAAACCGAGGTTCCCGGAGAGCAGTACCTTGCCCACATCACACCCACACAGAGGACGGGGTCCAGAAGTTCAAGTGAGTGGAGGCCTCTGAAAGAAAGCAACAGTTGCCTCCCATTTCTTGAAGGAGCTCCCAGGAATTCCTTCCTTTCCAGCCAGCTCATTTCTCTGTCCTCATGCCAATGTGGCTTTCATCCCTTTTTACATTTGCAAGGCACAGCAAGACCTGTTTGAGCAAGACAGCCATTTCAGGGTCTCTCCTCTTTGGAAAGCCTTTCTTCAGTTCAGTTCAGTTCATTTCAGTTATCAGTCGTGTCCGACTCTTTGCGACCCCATGAATCGCAGCACACCAGGCCTCCCTGTCCATCACCAACTCCCGGAGTTCACTCAGACTCACGTCCATCGAGTCAGTGATGCCATCCAGCCATCTCATCCTTGGTCGTCCCCTTCTCCTCCTGCTCCCAATCCCTCCCAGCATCAGAGTCTTTTCCAATGAGTCAACTCTTCTCATGAGGTGGCCAAAGTACTGGAGTTTCAGCTTTAGCATCATTCCTTCCAAAGAAATCCCAGGACTGATCTCCTTCAGAATGGACTGGTTGGATCTCCTTGCAGCCTTTCTTACCCTTATAATTATTCACTAATAACCAAATACCCTCCCACGGAACAGGGCAAAGTGGTAGGAGGAACCTCAAGGAAGGGGACCTGGGCTCCCCTCCCTGCCACAGACGGCAGAGTATCTCCAGCATGCATTTTTCTCCACCTGCAGATTAAACAAGGCGTGTGTCCAATGGGAACAGATCTCATTGGGGCTGGGCCTGAGTGAGTGACCTCATTCAACCCTGAAAGCAACTGTAGGCCCATTTTCCAGATGGGGAGACTGAGGACTGGTACACCAGGAAGGTGGACAATGTCTGGATGGCATTCCCCACAAGCGTGGAGTTTGGAGCCCCGGCCAGAGCTGCTCTGACCTCTGGCTCTTCACCCCGCCGTTCTGTCTGGTTATCTGGGGTCTCCTCATTCTCTGAGAGCCTTATGTACATCTGCTTCTTCTCTGCTTCTCCTGCAGGTCAAGGTTTCCGTCCTTGGAGTCAGCGCATCCTCGGAGCCCGGGCCAGTGACCCGCATAGTAGGGGCTCAATAAAAATGGACTAGCTAGTGGAAAGAGATGGAACAGGCAGCAATATGAAGTTCAAAGCCTCGGCTCACACCTGATTCTCCCAGGGAGGGCTGCCTGAGCCCCAGAACCGAACCCCCCTGCTTATATGCAGGGGGCGACCACCATCCGCCATGCTCTGCAGAACCGCAGCCTGGATGGGGGGCTTCAAAGCACGCCTGCCGATAGATCAAGCGTCCTCTCCACCAGGACAGCACCCCCCCCACTCACCTCCCCAAATAAACCTGCGTAATGAAGACAGATGGCCTTGCTCAGCGCCGCCGCGTGCAGGTGGGGCCGGGGCGGCCCGAGGCCACTCACCCCACCCTGGAGCGGGGCCTGGGGTGTCACCAGGACGGAGACCAGCCTGCACCCCCTTCATCACCGCCCCCACACCGGGGGCAGCATCTCTATGTGATAAGCCGGGTGAGTCAGGAGGTGGGCCCCTTCCAGGGCACTGACGCCTCGTTAGGGCAGCATCCAGGGACCCGGGGGGTGGGCTGAGGGGAGGGTGATGGTGGTGAAGGGAGGGGGTGAATAGTTAGGAGGCAGACACCGAACTGTCCGCCGGCTCCTGAACGCCTTGGGCTGCAGGCTGGGAGAGTGGCTTGGCGGGACCCAGGGCCCTCCTGTTGGTGATGGCCTCCTGGGCCGTCTCTGGTCAGGAAAGGTGTGGCCAGCCCTGGGCTGGTGTGCAGCACCTCCGGAGGGTGCAGGCCACGGCCTGAGGGGCTCTGAGGGTCCCAGGGATCCCTGCACAGTGGTGGCTGTTTTCTCCCTGACTCGCAGGCAGGGACACTGAGGCCTGTCAGAGGGCCGCCCGCTACCCATGGGTGTCTAGACGCTTCTCCAGCCTCCCGGGGCGCAGAGGGCCTGCGGTGAGCAGAGGCCGGGCCTGCGTGCGTGCGTGTGGAGAGGCAGACCGGGCAGCCGACGCCTGTGTGGTCCAAGGGGGCTTCGTGTGTGTGGTCCGCCACCAGCCCAACGCTGATCATCTGTCCAAAGGCTGCTAACTGCCTGCCCGGTGACCAGTCTGTTTACTTTAGTCCTGTCTGCACCAACTGAACTCAGAGCTGTCTCTCTCCAGCTGGACCTCCTCAGGGGGAGCGGGAGGGGGAGAGGGCTGGACAGAGATGGGGATGGAGGGGGGAGTTGGGAAGAAAGAGAAAGTGCTCCGGAGGCTCTCTGGGGGTCGGCTGTTCCTGGGGTTCCCAGGAAATCAGGACCACCGCCGATGAGCCATCTGACCCCCACCATCCCTGTCACCGTCCAGCTGCCCGGTGTGGGCCTGGGACCCCTCCCTATCCCACCCCCTGGCGCATTTGCTGAAATGGTGATGAGTCAACCCCGCTGAGTGTGGCCAAAGCCTGGTCTGTGTTCCTCACCGGTGACATCAGAAGATGGCGGGTGTGGACGTGCGGTGCTGTGGGTCGGCGAGGCTGGTCGTCTCGGAGGCTGGGCGAGCGTGGGCAGGGTCTGCCCCTGGGGTCTGTCCATCCATCGCATGCTGGGATTTCAGCCCCTGCTGAACCTCCCCGGGAAGGGGAGGGGGACCAGGGCGTGTGCTCTGGGGGCTAACATGCTACCTGAACACGCGTTGAACTTATGACCTGCTGCCATGCAGGTTCCATCCCTTTGCAGTGTGTTCTAACGAGTCCACTCGTAGGATCCCAGTATTCAGTTTTAACTGATATTTTTCCCCATTTCATATTTTCATGTGGTCATATGCTCCTTTTTATTATGTAAATCATATCAATATGATATGGAAAGACAGAGGAAGAGAGAGAAGGTTCTAGAAGGCCTGGTTCGCATGGATGAGTGGATGTCAGGCTAGAATTTTTGTGTTAAGACCTGCACAGTCTATAAAAAAACGACCCATTCTTCAGAACACTATTTTTTGAACTGAAAGGAATCTTGGCGATGACTTAGCTCAGTCCACTCACTCACGGCCCCTTCCTGTGGTTTAGACAACAGTAGGGCCCCCTGCCTCAGGACAAACCCGTCTTCTGACCTACATTACCTTATCCACATCAAAGAAATTATTAAATATACAACCTGGAGATAAACAGATAACTTCATTAGGTGGTTTATTTTACAAAAGAGCATTTTCCCCACCCACCCCCAAATCCACATAACAGAAATTCACCCCTTTAAAGTGGGTGACTCAGTAGCATTCAGTACACTTACAGTATCATACAATCACCACCTCTGTCTAGCTCCAAAATATTTCACTCGTCCAAAGGAAACTCCCAGACCCATTCAGCAGTTTCTCCCTGTCCCTCCTCCCCCGAGCCCTGGGCACCCACAGCCTGCTTTCTGTCTCAACAGATTCACCTAGAAAATCAGGCATCTTGTAATTCAGCAAAAGTGTTAAATGAAAATAGCTTTGCTGCTTCTAAATTACTATTATTATGAAAAAAACTCATACTCATGTAGAAAATCTAATGACTACAAAAGAAATACAAAAGAAATGTTTAAAAGAATGCCTCCTCCCAATATCTCACCCTAAGTGACTAAAGTCAGCATTTGGTGTCTCCCAACCCTGAGACCTCTCTATATAAACACTCCCATAACACACCCTTTTAAGAGCTAGTGGAATCACATTGGAACCTGAATTTTTTTTTTTTCCAGTTCAGTTTGGAGCCTAATTTTTTTTTTTAACCTAACAACGCACATCAGGGACATATTTTCATGTCAACACATACAATACTCCGTGATAGTTTTCGTCTGCCTGGGGGTTCCTTCCTGTAGACCTGCAGTGAGCAGCTTTAACCAGCCCCCGCTCAGGCTGGGTGATTAGGCACTCGCATCTAGTCTTCATTCAAAAGGATTGACTTTCTGGGGTCGTTAATTGATTGGATTTAAGGGGCTTGCTCTCAGGTGGGAGGGATTGAGAAGGGTTGAAGAATTCTCTGGAGGAGTTCAGGGTTCCCCACCACCACCAGTGAGACCCCAGAGTCCTGCAGACACACCTGATCCTGCACTTTTGCAGATGTGGGTGAGGAGCAAGCGGACATGACCCACGGTTCGAAGGAGCTGCCCAAGGACAGCCAGCAAGCCCACCTAAGAAAGAGATGTGTGCAGGCCGGCCACTCAGCCCAGCAAGCAGGGGCAGGTTCTGAGGCAGGGGTGTGGTGTGGTGGTTGTTCTGGGGGTGCAATGAGGCCAGCGGAGATGTCGGTTGGTGAGTGCCTACGTGTGGCTGTGTGTCTCAGAGTATGTCAGCCAGAGAGGAAAGAGAAATGGCCCTTGAAAGGAGGGCTGTCAGTTTTCCAGAATCCTCCTGAGAACCTTGTCAGTCAGTCCTGGATCTTGCCTTCCCAGCATAAATGGCAGCTCACGGAGATTTGTTTAAGTGGATAATTTTATCAGAGTTTTCTCAGATCCGTGCTTTCTCTCTCCACCTCTTGGGAGTTTCTGAGGCCCAGGCAGTCTCGGCCCCTCGCTGAGCCCTCCAGTGCTCCGTCCTTGTAATTCACACCCTTGGGACGCCTTCCCATCCCAAGGTTTCACCCTTCTCACCATGTCCCTGTCTCCCCAGTTAAACTGTTTGGCTCTGAGGGCAGGGATCTCTGAGACTCAGCCCTGGTCAGTGTGTGAGCCTGTGCATGTGTGTGAGGGCCTGCTGGCAAGGGCTCTCACACCCGGGTTTCTGGGAACACTGCCGTCCAGAGGGGTGACCATGATTATTTACAGGGTGAGGGAAATGAGATCCTGGCCTGGGGCACAAAATTGAAGGGGTTGCCAAAAAAAAAAAGCTGCCAAGAACCCTCTAGTCCTGGCTGACGTGTCTTGTCCAGGGTCAGTGGTGGTAGAACCAGGGTACAGACCTCACTTCCAGGGGCCAAATCTTTTCTGTTACATTCTCAACCTCGAAAAGCGTCAGTTGCTCAGCTGTGTCCGACTCTGTGTGACCCCATCGACTGTAGCCTGCAAAGCTCCTCCATTCACGGGATTCTCCAGGCAAGAATACTAGAGTAGGTAGCCATTCCCTTCTCCAGGGGATGTTCCCGACCCAGGGATTGAACCCAGGTGTCCTGCATTGCAGGGAGATGCTCAACCTGCATTGCAGGTTGACCTCGAAGTGTAACCATTAATACCAGTCATGAGAATCCTGAATCTCTCTGTTACATAGTGTTGATCTGCCTGGGTTCCTTGGGTTCTGGGTGGAGCAGATGGAGAGAGGATGAACTAGGGTGAGGTCTGAATACCATGAGCATCCACGAGGGCACACACAGAAGGTGCTTTGTAATTCTGCTTGTTCAGTCCTTTCCCCTGCGGACTTTCAACGCCTGTCCAGAGACGTCACAAGAAGTCTGAGGTTAGCAATGCACTTAAAACTCCCTGGCATCACATTGCTGTCAATATAGGGTCTTGTCATGCCAGGCACAGCGGTGATTCCATCTGAGACTTGTATCGAACTCCTGGAACAGAGTTTTTGGAGAAGAGTCACAAATTTCATGTGAAACGCACACCTCGCCACGTGTGCTCATAACCCTGGTGACAAAACACCCTCCTCTTTGCACTCAGTGTGTGCTTTTGTTTTTTAATAAGATGTTTCCCAAACTCAGACCCTCAGAATCTGCAGAAGGGAGAGTTTATAGGATACATGCGAAGGGTCTTTTATCAATTGATTTTGCTGTTGACCAAATAGTTTTGCCTTTAAAAAAAAAAAAAAGAAAGAAAAAAGAAATGCTAACATTCTTAAACCAAGGCTTGCCCTTCCCCCAGGTGGAGTTCTGTTTGGCTGAGATACAGGCTTAGGACCCAGGCAGGCTGGCGGTAGTCCTGGCCACAAGGGGCTATTAGCCTGTCGGGTTTAATTAAACTGATTGACTAATTCAGTAAAACAACAACAACAGTGTAATTATTTGGTGGAATTGGGCATTTCTAGAGCTGAATTTGTCTACCATTAGGACAGACAGAGGAGGAAGCGGATTGTGACAAGCAAGGGTGGGCTGCAGACCTGCTCCATCCCACCCTGGCTGCCTGGCTTGAGCTTCCTGGCCACCTCAGCTAGCTCTCCTTCCAGAAGGTTCTGATCACACAGCTGGGGCTTGCACTGCGTCTGGCTCAGGACCTGCTTCCAGAGGGTGTCCATGTCCTGTCTGCCCTCATCTGCCTGATCCTCATTGAACAGATACTGTGCTGAGAGGCAAAATCTTCTCAGAGTTGGGAGGGGAAGCCACCTGTTCTGAGGGTCCACAGGAGTTTTTGTTGGACTTTGATGTGTGTGGGGAGGCTAACTGAAACATGCTTTTGAAAAGTGTTGTTTAATATAGTTCACAGATCATCTGGTATATGCAAAGGCCTCCGCTAAGCTACTCAGTGCACGCATGCTCAGACACTTCAGTCATGTCTTTGAGTTCCCATGGACTGTAGCCGGCCAGGCTTCTCTGTCTATGGGATTTCCCAGGCAAGAATACTGGAGTGGTTGCCCTGCCCTCCTCCAGGGGACCTTCCTGACCCAGGGATCAAACCCAAGTCTCCTGCATTGCAGGGGAAGCCTGCTAAGCTACTCCAGGAAACCCTGAAACCAATCCAATCCCCTGGAGATAACAGAACCGAGGGGACCCCAGCTAGTGCTGAGGAGGGAGGAAACCCGCCTCTTACCAGCACCTTCATGTAAAAGGCTGCTTAAAACGGCTTTTCACTTTTCTTAAGGAAGAGTTTAGAGAAATGGTTTACAAACGTAGCATGTATTTTTCATAGGGTATCTGGAAAATATACAATAAGGGGATTTTTAAAACACAAAGATGCCACCACCTAGAGAGACTCACTTTTCACATTTAGGGATTTTGGTCTGTAAGTTGCACACACATCCGCCCAACGCAGAGCCGTCCCTGGTATCCAGCCGGCACCCAGGCAACATCAGCTATTGTTACCAGTTATTTATTTTCTCGTGTCCTCAGGAAAACAGGATGGAATTGTGCATGTGCTGTTTTTACGGCTTTCTTTCTTTCTCTGATTGCTTGAAGACCTTCTTCACCTTTCAGTATTTTTATGCAATATAATTTTTCATGGCCAGAGAGTGGAAAACTGGTTTAAACCTCAGCTCTCTCCAGGGCCACCTGGCCTCACTCCTGAGGGTCAGAGCGCCTGCTTCCCTGTACAGCACAGCTTCCAGGAGGGAGCGGGTGGAGATGCACAGAGGTGCTTCAGGGGCTCCACAGGCTTGAGGCGGGGCTTCGAGGCAGAGATATTTTGGCGGAGTTGACATGCATCTTTGCCCTTTCGTGAACGTGGCTCTTCATCCTAAAACTCCTGCAGCCCTGCACGGATGCCGCCCGGGAGAGGGGAGGAAGGAGAGCAGAGAGCCCGGGCTTGCATCTGCCCTTTCGTGGCTCTGCCCGTTTCACTGGGGGAACAGCAGTGACACTTGGGAGGCCACCCCCACCCCGCCTTCCAAATTGGATTCTTGAAGACCCAGGCATGGGGGAGGGGCAGTTGCCAAGTTCCAGGGGAGCAAGCACAGTTCCCGCCAAAGCTACTGCACAGACCCAGCACGGTGTGCAAGCAAAGGCAGGGAAATCGGATTTCAGTAGTTCACACACCACGCTTACAAGCGTGACTGTTGTAAGGCCACCACTAGTATTAACACTGGCTCCGAGGGAGGTGGGCACTGATCTAAAGGTTCTTGCAGGAACTCCTCCTGTCCTGTACCCTTCCTGAGGCAGGTACCATGCCAGATCCTGGCAGCCGAAGGCTGCACGTCTCCACAGTTGCACATAATTCCCTCCCACCCCCCAGAAGCCCATCTGGTTTATTTTACTTAGGAAAAAACTCCAATATTTGCAATTTTGCTCTTTTGTCCCCTTATTACAAAAACAGGGAATGTTTGTTGCCCCATTTTCAAGCGCCATCAACTTAGAATGGAGGCTCTACATCCACCCATGATTTCTTTACGAAAATGGGGCATTTCTATTCCTTCTGCGGAGAACTGGCCTTTCTCACACACACGCCGCTCTTGCTGGCTGTGGTGCCCTCCGAACGTGAGTGCATTGGAATGAAGCTGAGGAAATCAGGGGCTGCCTGATGGCATTGAAAGGAGGGGTCTGTGCCCTGGTTTCCGGTTTTCTGCAACTTTGAATCTGGCCATTCCTGGCTCTGGCACCCCAAACTGAGCTCTGAATCTGGGGGCTTTCTGTAAGTGAGGGCTCAAATAACAGAGCCTGCTTCAAAAGGCTTCGGGTCTGCAGGTCACTATTAACACTGCGATGCCATGATGCTGTCCCTTCCCCGCTGAGGTTCCCAGAGCCAAATGTGGGAAGTGTGGGAGATTCCAAAATGACCTTCCCAGTGAGCAAGCTCGGCTTCGGAGGGTCCGTTCAATAAGCCACTGGCTGCCTGTTCTCTTTCCAACCTGAACTGCAAACAGTGCACATCTCTACCCTCCAACTGGTCCACTGGCAGTGCCAGACACAATGGGCTTATCTGTCATTTAAACTCTTTCTTCTTAGGAATTTCTCCTCCCTACTTTTAGTTAGAATTTTAATATTACACGGTCAGATCGTAAATGGAATCAAGGTTCAATTTGACCACCTTCCTATTGTGATCATCTATTCCAAAAGGAATGAGCAATGGCTAGGTTCCGAAACCTGGTGGGTCCCTCCCCTGCCCCCGCGGAGAAGGGAGCTAGGGGCACACCGAGCCTGGCGCCCCAACTTTCCCCGCACCTGCAGCCCAACCCGACACAGACTCTGGTCAAACTGCAGGCGCTGCGGCGCTGCCGGGAAGGGGAGGCGGGTGCAGGGAGAGGGTGCGGCTTGGTAGCTTGGGAGCCGCTGGATGCTCGGGGGGTCGGGAGTGAGCCGGGGACAGAGAAGAGCAGGTTGGGAGCTGGAGAGGAGAACAAGGAGTGAGGAGCCCGGCGAACTCTTCGGAGAAGGGCAGAAGGGCGAGGAGGGTGGCCAGGAGGGTGCAGACAACATCCACAAAGAGCCTCGCCCTCGGAGAGGAGTGCGCCCCGCCCCGGAGTCTCGGCAGAGGTGGGGGTGGGGAGCCGGGATGGGAGTGGGGGAAGGGCAGGCAGAACCGAGGAGGAAGGGGAGACCAGGGGAGCCGGGAGGGAGCCGGAGTGGGACCGGCCGCAACTCCAGGAAGGATAAGTGCTCAGAAGCTCAGCGCTTGCCTTCTGAGTGCGAGAGTACCACGTCCTGGGCCCTTTGACATCACCCCAGTCAGCCCGGGTCAGGAAGAAGATCTGGAGGACCTCCAAGTCACAGGTGAGGAAACTGAGGTTGGAAGCAGCTGAGCAGGGAGCCCAAGGTCAGGGCCCGGCTCCTTCAAGGTTGTTGAGTTGAAGGAACCTGGAGCCAGAAGCTGTCATCAAGGGACACCAGGTTCACAGCAAAAAAAAAAAAAAGAAAAGAAAAGAAAGAAAGAAAGCTGCAGCTTGTAGAATCCGCCTTCAGTGCCCAGAAGCCTCTTTTTCATCCTGTCAATCTCAAGCAATCCTGTGAAGTACTGTTCCTCCCGCCCGGTTTACAGACGTGGGGACTGGGGCTCCACCTGGAGGACACCACCGCGCTGGCTCTGGGAGTATGTAGTCCACAAAGAGCCTCCTTGCAAAGCCCAGGTTTCTCCTGCTGGCTCTCCCATCCCCCACCAGGCTCCCCTGGGCTGAGTTCTAGTTGGGCAACTTCCATGAAACAGTGAAACCGGCCGCCCTCCGGGCACCCAGGTCCCCGGGCCAGTCCCACCTCCCTGGGGGAACCTTGCAGTACCCCAGAGTTTCTGCACCCGAGACCTCCCAGCCTTGCCCTTGGAATCCTGTGAAGCGGTGCAGCCAGCTCTTCAAAGGGAGGCCCCAGGGAGAGGACCCATCATTGATTCTGCTGACATGACGGGAGCTGACTAGTAGGTTTTAAACAACACCTGGATGACAAATTAGCTGACGTGCATTCATTTGTTCTTGGGAGGAACCCAGCGCAAGAAAGATGTCAAGGGGATGGCATCCGTATTATGCAGCTTAACGGGGACACAGAACCTGCATTCCCGCGGGCTGGCCTCCCAGAGTGGGGGTGGCACGGTGGCCTCTGTGAGGTTCCCAGGTACCAGCAGTGGGCCTTTCAAGGCCAGCGTGACTAGGAATCCGCCCTCTCAGAAGGCTCTTCAGGATTTCCCTTCCCTTGGTCTGAATCAGCTGAGATTGGGACCACTCAGCGTTACAAGGAGCTGTCCCAGGTTCCCGTGAACAAATGCAGTCAAAGTCTGAAATACGGAGGAAGAGCAGCAAGCCTTTGCTTGGGAGAAGACAAAGTGAGAATCCAGTGCTGAGTTTTTCCTAGAGGTGCGGTTAGTTACCATCATCTCGGGCTAACGGAATAGCCTCACAAGCACAATACCTTTTCATGGGAACATACTGAGTGATGGTGCAGGGAACCATCTTTTCTGGTTATTCCTGAAGTGATGTGTAAGTCCAACTCTTTGCAACCCCATGGACTGTAGCCTGCCAGGCTCTTCTGTCCATGGGATTCTCCAGTCAAGAATACCAGAGTGGGTTGCCATTTCCTCCTCCAGGTGATCTTTTCGACCCAGGGATCGAACCCAGGTCTCCTGCATTGCAGGCAGATTCTTTACCATCTGAGCCTCTTGTCTCCTCTGGTTACCTATTCCTGGTATGAAACAAATCACGGGAAGTGTGGTAGCTAAAACAGCCATATTCTTTTGCTCATGACTGTGTGGGTGCGGAATGCAGGAAGTGCCCAGCTGGGTGGGTCTCACTAGGGATCTGTCTTTTGATTATAGTTGGATGTCTGCTTGGACCTACAAGAGGGCACACTTTAATACCTGCCAGTCCATGCTCGCTGCCTTCCAGGTACTCCGCCAGGCTGAGGACTGGAGCCCCAGCACGGGGCTCCTCTGGCAGGGGGGTCTCAGTGCTGTTGGACATCTTACGTGGCAGCCGACTTCCCCTGAGCCAGCATCCCAGAGGGACCAGGAAAGAGCTGCCTGGTCTGCTATGCCCTAGAATTTCTGTGCCTGGAGCTTTGGATTTTGCCATGGGAATCACACACACACATACGGCACTAACAGTCTTTGATAGATATGGTAAATATTCCTTTCCTTCTGCTAGGGTAACAGCTAGTCTACACCAGCTGCTAGAGTTTTCCCAGCAGAGCAGTGGCCCATGGGTGGCCCATGGGTGCCAAGTGGCCCCATGACCCAGCCTTCACAGGCTGCCCTCTGCCCCCCCTTTCCCTCCCCCACTCATCCCCTGATGCTTCCTGGGACTGTCAGCTAAACAGACTTCTTCACTTGAATGCTGTCTCTGCATCTCTTGGGAAGAAACCCAAATGAAAACAGTCCCCAAGAAGTCTGGCTGGTTCCTCCAGGCACGAAGGCCTCCCCAGACCAGCCGTGCATGGAAGACGCTCCCAAGAAGTAAACAAAAGTGAAGGACCTGCAGACTCATGGCGGCTTTCGCAACCAGGGCCGCCCCCCACGAGGCTCAGGGAACATCCTCCCTGGACATGGCCCAGCACCAGATTCTTGGGCCTGGAGGGTCTGGGTCTTAGCAGGGTGAGACCCTGCTCCCACTGTCATCCAGAGCTGAAGGCGAGGGTTCATGAGAAGGAACTTCGGCTGGTGGTTGGAGAGGGTCCTGATGGGGGAGACCCTGTGTGAGAGGCAGCAGTTTGTCTCACATCTGGGGGGTGATGTGGGCCTGCTTCACCTGGCTGGGGGCCATGATGAAGCGGTCTAAATCATCTGCAAGTTCCTGAGCCAGTCTCTGAGTCTGGGCACTGTCAGAGGACAATGTGGACAGTGGGCTCTCCCATCTTGATGCTGACAGAGTCAGGATTCATACTCCTGGTGTTGGCCTCCCTGGACATGTGCAGTGGCTGAGGGCTGGGGGCTGTGCTGGGTGGGGTCTTGTGCTTGCGGTCAACCTTGGGGAAGGGAATTTATTGTATTGCCCAACTCAATAACCACCCATAAGGATGGAAAGCCAGGCTCAGGGAAAAAGTGATAATCAAGAAAGCACTAGAGTCCATTTATGGAATAGCAACTGTTTGATGGTCTCTGTAAGTCACCACTGCTGGGGGCTACTGTATTTTTTTTAAACATGCTGGCATGTTGCTCTTACTATTACTTATATACAGGCACATGTGTTTAAAATTCATAACAATGCTATGAGGTCAATAATTTTATTATCTTCATATTTTAGACAAGGAAACTGAGACAAAGGAGAATTTAAAATGACTTGCATATGGCTAGTGGCATCCAGAGTAAGAGGCAACAGACTTAAGATTTAAGCTGCAGTAGTTGGTTTTTGGAATATTATTGCTTTTATCATTAAAAAAGAAAAAGGTCACAAGATGGGGGTCCTGTCTATTAGCTCCTTGGAATTCGTCAGAATTCATTTTTATCCACTTTGCGAGCTTCTTTACCTGAGATCTCGTGATCCAAAAAGGCTGCTGATGCTCCATTCATTGCATCCATATTCCAAGAATAAAATTGGTGGTGATGGGAGGAGAAAGACAAAAGATGTCTCTCTCAACTGGGACACCATTTTAAGCTGTTTTCTTGGAAGTTCCTACACAATAACTTTTGCTTACCTCTCAATAACAATAATAAATAGGAAAATAATAGATAGAAATCTTTGCACCAGCTTTCCTCTTTCTGGGAATAGGTAGTAAGAACCATGCGAAGTTATAATAAAATCTGCCATATCCTGGTTAACACTTGAATTCCTACATTTTAAAATGCATTAGGTAACTCATTACCACCACAGCCTTATGAAGTACATTACAGGGATGTTGGTGGGCTTAGTTAAATCATTAGAGTGAGCTGCTAGAGACCTTCTTGTTTCTGTATTTAGATTAAATCAGCATTACTGACTTTCTGTGGCAAGGCTCGCTTTCAAGTTCTTATTGGTGTAATTAAGTGAGGTACTTTGCAAAGAAGACGCCCCCTGTTTACTCTTACACCCAGGGAGACCCAGCAATTACCGCCTCCAGCCCTGGGAAGGTGTGAGAGCAGACACAGCCCCTGCTCTCAGCTGGTCTGACAGGCACGCCGTTTCAGGAAACCCAGATTTAAGCACCGGATCATTTCAAGTAGATGTCTGGGGTTTGTTTGTTTGTTTTTTCCCCACTGGGACAACTTCATCTGCGTCTTCAAGGTCTTCAGGAGTTGGGGATGGGTAGGGTCGGGGCTGTTTGGCATCAGTTTCAGGGCAGGCTTCATTCTAGCTGTTTGGTCTTGTCCCCTGAGTCTGGGAGAGGGCCAGCTTTGCCAGCCATGCCTGGACCAGTGTGAGTGATGCAGCCTCTAATGAGCCATGTCATCCTGGGCAAGGTGGCTTGCCCTTTCTGGACCTCAGTTTCTTCACCTGTAGAGTGGGTGTCATCCATTAGTGAGCAAGAGGTGTTTCTCCCTCCGGTGGATTTTGATTAGCCATGAGGCTGTTCAAAAACAAAGGGAAAAAAACACAAAGGGCAAAAGAGAGAAGCCAAAAATCACTGCAGAGCAAACAGCTGCCCCTCCCCTTGAAGGATTCCTCCCTACCTGTGTAGTTCTTCCTTCCCATTTTGACCTGCCTTCCATCCCCCAGGCCATTCCTTCCAAGAGGGGTTATCAAGAGGGGTGATCAAGAGTCAATAGATAGTTTTTGACAAAAAGGTTTAAAAAAAATTGAAAAAACTGAAAGTGTTAGTTGCTCAGTCATGTCCAACTCTTTGTGACCCCGTGGACTGTAGCCCACCAGGCTCCTCTGTCCATGGGATTTCCCCAGCAAGAATACTGGAGTGGGTTGCCACGTCCTCCTCCAGGGGATCTCCCTGGCCCAGGGATTGAACCCGGGTCTCCTGCATTGCACGCAGTCTCTAACATCTGAGCCACTGGCTGTGCTGGGTCTTGGCTGTTGCACTCAGGCTTTCTCTAGTTGTGGCGAGAGGGGGCTGCTCTCTGGCTGCTGTGCGTGGGCTTCTAACCGCGGTGGCTTCCCAGCTCTAGGGTGTAGGGGCTCAGTAGTTGTGGTGGCTGGGCTTAGTTGCCCCGCAGCATGTGGAATTTTCCTGGACCAGGGATCGAACCCATTTCCTCTGCATTGCCAGGTGGATTCCTAATCACTGGACCACCAAGGAGGTCCACAAAAAAGTTTTGAACAGCAAGATATACTGCTGGAGACAGTATTGTATTCTTCAATGTGTTTGACGGTATCCTATATCACTATACAGAATATATCCTTTGGGGTTAAAAAAAAAGTCTATTGAGAAAGATGTCCCCCTCCTGGGCATTTATGGGCATACTCAGATGAGGCCAGTCGACAGAGGGGTGGGGTGACATCCCTGCCATGCCCCTGCTGTGGGCAGAGGCTCAGATCCTGACGAAAAGCCTTTAAAGCCAAGCGTCCCGGTGTCACAGGAGTCTCGGAAA
The DNA here is from genome assembly GCF_014754425.2 of Oryx dammah. NCBI lineage: Eukaryota > Metazoa > Chordata > Mammalia > Artiodactyla > Bovidae > Oryx > Oryx dammah. The sequence continues at coordinate 52,464,529 of NW_024070197.1, forward strand.
AGGTATTGAAGAGGCTTGTCAGTGCCTCTCCATCAGCTCCCCCTGGGCTTTTTAAATTTGATTTCCTTGGCTGCGAATTCAGTTCTTGGCTTAACCACAACCTCATGAAATATTAACAATTTCCCCTCTGGAAATCGTGTGTGTGTGTCTGTGTGTGTGTGTACATTGTGTGTGTACATGTGAAACCGTAACTTCCTTCTAGAAAATGCTGAGAATGCCGGGGCCATGCACTCTGGGGACGCTGTTGCTCTGCACCTGGACTCTTACCTTGTGGGATCGTCCCGATACCCCATCGGCCTGGGGTTCTTTTACTGCCATTCCAGAGATGAGGATACCGAGGTCAGACAGGAGCCCTGAGGCTCACGGGTTGTCAGGGTAGAGTCAGATCCAGCTCCAGGGCCCCTTAGTCACAGAGTAGGGGTCCCCCCCCCACCCCAGAAGGATGAGCCCGACTCCAATTCTGGAACTTTCCACAGCAGTTCTTCCCAGTCGGGGAGTGTCTGCACCTTAATGAGGATGGACCCATGCTCCCCACGGTTCCCTGGCTGCCCCTAGAGCCCACTGCCACCCATCTGTCGGCCCCAGGGAGCTCAGGCCACTTTCGCTTCCTGGCAATGTGCCAACCTCCTCCTTCTCCCCATCCTGTTTCTTTCTGGCACCTGGAGACTCAGGGCCACCCCCTGACTCTTTGCTTCTGTCGTGGACTTGGGGACCAGGCCGGCTCCGGGGACCCAGCATCGCCGGTCCCACCGGCACTGGGGGCATCTTCCCCCAGCACCTCTGGACCTGGATGTACCGGAACCCTGTTCGCCATCAGGTCCCCACGCTGGGAGGAGCTGCCAAGGCCGAGGGCATCATCCTCTCCAGGGCGGGAGGAGTCACTTGTGGTGTTTCAAAATGGGGTTCGGGATCATTTCTGTGGGTGACACCCTCAAAAGCCTCTCCTGGGTTTCACTGTTTTGAAGTCTGGATAGACTTCCTTTCCTTTTTTTAAAAAAATTATTTCTTTTTTTTTTGTATATTTATTGAATTAATTAATTAATTTAGCTGCATTGGGTCTTGGTTGCGCCTTGCGGGATATTTCGATGCGTGCACAGACTCCTCAGTCATAGCTCACAGGCTCAGTAGCCGTGGCTCACGGGCTCAATAGTCGTGGCACTCCAGGTTTAGTTGCTCCACAGCACGTGTATGTCTTAGATCCCCAACTAGGGATTGAACCCTTGCTTAGCAAGGCGGATTCTTAACCATTGGACAACAAGGGAAGTCCCTAGACTTCCTTTCCTTCTGAAGTCAGTCCCACCAGCATGTGAATCCCAGCTCTGCCAGTGACCACTGTGTGACCTTGGGCAAGTGACTCAGCCTTTCTGGGCTTCATTTGCCTCATCTGTAAGGTGAGACCAACCATCACAGCCACCTCAGGGGGATCGTATGGGGACTGCACTGGTTAGCGCGCACGCTTAGAGCCATCCCTAGCACACAGTTAGCACCAAGTGTTTGCCGCCGTTTCTTTCTTTGTCCTCGCTACCATATTCAGCATTCAAGAGACCCCAGAGCCTCTTTGCAAATAAGTGATGCGGTAGCTTCACAGCTTTTGTGGGTCTTGGGGTTCAAGCTGAGGGGCCCTAGATAGAGTCGCCCTTTCAAAAAGTTTGTTCTGTGGAAACCTGACCTCTTGTAGTTCCCTGTAGCCGTGCTCTACTACAGGGAAATGACACCAAAGAAAATCAAACCCTGTTTTTCATCCAGCCGATTTAAATGCCAGTCATTACAGGAAACATGGGAATTTTCTGGCATTAAAATACTATCGCTCAAAATAAACCAGAGAATACACATTCCTAGGAGCTCTGTCAAGCTGAGGTTCCAGGAGAAGCTTCCAGAAGTCCTTGGAAGGCTGTTTGCCCAGGGTCACCAGACTGGGTTGAGCCCATGGGACTCAGCTCCCTGGTTTTGACCATGACGCTTTCCCATGATCCTACAGCAAGGGAATACTCCCACTGGCCTCCAGTCACCTCCCAAGGAGTGACTATTTAAGCAAAGCTGAGATTTTCTTAGCAAAGCAGGATATGGGGGAACCCCATCTGGTATATATAGATGGATGGAGAGAGAGATGATGGTTGGATGGACGGATGGATAGATAGATGATGGAAGGATATACACACACACATAGAGAGATGCAAACATCTGGGTAATTTGAACCTAAGTTCCCTGGTGGCTCAGAGGATAAAGCGTCTGCCTGCAATGCAGGAGACCCGGGTTCAATCCCTGGGTTGGGGAGATCCCCTGGAGAAGGAAATGGCAAGCCACTCCAGTATTCTTGCCTGGAGAATCCCATGGACAGAGGAGCCTGGTGGGCTACAGTCCACAGGGTCGCAAAGAGTCAGACACGACTAAGCGACTTCACTTTCACTTTCACTTTCACTTTACTGGTATCCAGGAAGAGAGTAGTTGTTGCGCCTTCTTCTCCCTTCATATGTCCAAGGAGATTCCCCATTCTGGTATTCCTTACTGCTGAATCTCATTCCTATTTTGTCTGTGTAGAGATAACTTGTACATACAATGCATCACGCCTTAGCGAATTAACTGGCATCGTCATATTGCCTACTCCAGCCCGGCCATCTCTAGCTGTCTAAGACAATCATGTCTTTGAGTGGATGAAGCCCTCTTCCAGGCACCCTAATTCAGCAATTATCTAAAAGTGATTCATCCACGTTGCAGAGGAAGCCCTGCTTCCCACCAGATTCAGCTGGTGCATTCAATCAGGTTTGGCCCCGTGTGTAAATGTCCCTGGGTCCCCGTGGAGCTGTGATGGAGCAGGGATGGCTCTGGGGGAGTCTAGGGGCTCTGACCAGTTTTCCAGCTCCAGACTCTCCTGTCCTCGGGTTCTTCATTTGTAACGTGCAGGTCCCTTGGAGGTAAGTTTTGCAGCTCTGAGATCTGAGGGTCCAGGAAGAGCTGTGGAAGAGGAGGCTAGAGTGGGTGAGAGCGAGGGAACCTCCTGCAGGGAGGTGCAGCTATGGCTGTGGAGGGAGGGTGGGGGGAGGAGGGTGTTCTCTCCTCCCATCTTAGTGAAAACTAAATAGATCTTTAAAAAGAACACGTGCTTATGATTCACTCATTCGGGGGCGCCACGTCTTAAGCTGCAGCGTGCAGGACCTTTGTGACGTCAGGTGGCCCTCTCTCTCCGGTGCACGGACTCTCTCTAGCTGTGGTACAAACTCTCAGTTGTAGCACGCAGGTTTAGTTGCTCTGCGGCATATGGGACCTTATTTCCTCTACCAGGGGTCGAACCTGCATCCCCTGCTGTGCGAAACCGATTCTTAACCACTGGACCACCAGGGGAAGTCCCTAAACAGATCTTTCATTCTTCATGACTCACTCTAACCCCATGTCTGAGCCTCTGTCAACGGCCAGGGTCTCCCAGAGCAGTTTCCAAGAGCTGTGGGGTGGGAGGGCTCACCTCATGCCAATGTTGGAGGGAGACCCACCGGCCCTTGCTGTCGATGTCCACGTGGGTCTCCCCCAAGACAGCCCCCCTCCTTTGGGACCTGCAGCTGTGGTGGCTGTTTCCACTCCAGGCCAATTCTGTGATGCTGTCTATTGCCCTGCCTGTCTCCATCAACTCACAGTATCCCCTCTCTGGGTCTTTATTGCTTTATTGCAAGGCACACGCTCTCATTTGCATAATTTAGGAAGGAGGCTCAATTTATATAGCAGACACCCAAAGCTTAAAAGTCTATTTTTCTCTCATGTTAGACACAAGCATCCCAACTTGAACTTCACAACTAACTAGGTACAGGGTGTCAGCCCTGGGGGGGGTCAGGTCATCAGGAGACTAGGATGTTGGAAGGTTCATCAGTGAGTGCTAGAGACGGGGTGAAAGGAGGACAGTGGCACCAGGATCAAAAAGCCTTCAGTCAGTGGAGGAAAGCCCGTGGAATCCATCCCTGACGGGAATCTCCAGTAGCACGAGATCGCCCAGAGATGGTCCAGATGGAAGACTGTCCTGAGAGCAGGAGCAGGCGAACATGTGTCTTTGTGAGTAGTTACTGAAGGGCTGAGCTGGGTGTCCGCACTGTGGGGCTGGGGGTCCCCCAGGGAAACCGTGTAATCAGGAGACCCATAGTTTCATCCTTCAAATGCCCCCACCTTCTCAATTAAGCCCAGGCTTTGCCCTTCCATCTCACACTGGCCCATTGTCAGACAAAGCCCGAAGCTGCCCTCAGGGTCAGGTAAAGCTGGATCAGAATATTTCCCCAGCCGCACCAATCTCTTAAGCCCGGTTGCAAACACTAACTGTGAGAGAAGCAAGGCTTGGCTTCCAGATTTCTACAACTTTAGCTCCTTTGGCCTCTGCTGTTGACGACTAGGGGGCCGCGGTTACTGGAAGAGACGCCTGCTGTGTAAACAGGGTGGCCGCCTCCTCACATGGTGGCTCGCGCTTTTATATCTTCCAGTTTCTGGTCTCTTCTCGGGGACTTTCCAAATGCCTCCCCTTTTCCCAAATTTAACGCGGAAAAAAAAAAAAAAAAAAAAGAATTTGAAGTAATGTGGATTTAGAACCGAAAGCATGTCCGTAAGGATTCTCAGTTATTTGAAAAATTCTGTTCTGTGATAGCATTGATGAAGACCAAAAGGAAAGTGGGTGCAATAAGAGGCTGAAAAAATAATGAAAACTCATAAAAATAATTGCTGTTTTTGTGTGAGCCTTACCCCCTGGCCAGGCACCATGCTCATTGATTCACACACGTGACCTAGATGCTGGCATCGTGTCCAGATTACAGGTAGGGACATGGAAGGTCTTCTTTGTTTTTGCTTGTCCTCATTGATTGATCGACAGATTGAGCTAATACTCAACTTCTATAGAGAACTCACAGCTTTTGCATAAAAAGTTGGGCAGAAGGAGCTGTGTTTTCCCTTGAGGGTCTGTCTCTATAACTTACCATCAAATGCCAGGTCACCCTGGCAGTGGCCTTGACGTTCAGCTCCTTGCATCTGTCCTGTGTCCTCCTGGCCCCCAGAGACTGGAGATCAGACCAGGAGATTGAGGCTTTAGCGTGAGCTGACGGATTCTCCTTGGGCCACCCACGAAGCCCTAGACCAACGGGGGATTAAAATGCCTCTCTCCTGAGCATCGCTTTGAGCGGGGACTGATGGTGGAGCAGGAACGTGGAGGGTCGGGTGAGGAAACCTGGGGTCAGAGGACTCCCGGGACCCCCACAGGAAGTGGTCAGAGCCCACACTTTGAGTCAGCCTCCAGCTGAGAACAGGGGTGGAGGGTGCAACCCAGAAGACCAACGTCAAACCACGCCTGGTGACCCTGCGAGGCTGGGGGCACCGGGAGGCTAGCGTGACTTCAGCCGCGAGTCCCAGCTGGAGCTGAGACTGTGTACTGAAAGAGAAACGTCCCTCCAGCCCGCATCCTGGAGGCAGCCTGGGGACAAACAAGACAAAAAGCAGGGATTGTGGAGGTGGGGGCTTGGGTTCAAATTCTCCCTCTGGGGAGACATCTGATTCCTGCCAAGATGGAGAGTGACATCCTCCTGGGCCTCCCTCCTACAGCTTAAAACCCCAAACATCACACCAAGCGAAGAGCAGGCTCATTGGAAAAGACCCTGATGCCGGGAAAGATTGATGGCAACAGGAGAAGGAGGTGGCAGAGGATGAGATGGTTGGGTGGCATCACTGACTCAGCAGACATGAATCTGAGCAAACTCTGGGAGATGGTGAAGGACAGGGAAGCCTGGCATGCTGCAGTCCCTGGGGTCGCAAATACAGTCTAAATACAATTAAAACAGAGATGTACAGAGGAGGTTAAAAGAAATGCCACAGCACTATACACTGTCTATAAGAAACTCACTCCAAATATATCGATGTAGGTAGGTTGGAAATGAAAAGATATATTATGCAAATGTTAATTTACGAAGAAGGAGCAGCTGTAGCGACACTACTACCAGGTAAGGTAGACTTTAGAACAAGGAAAACCACCAAAGAGAAGGAGGGCTCTTGTAATGTTGAGAGGATCCATTTACCAAGTCTCACCTCCGTCGTCTGCCGTCTCTGCTGACAAGCAGTGTAAATCTCTGTGAACTTGGTCTCTGTCGCTAACATGGAGACAATGAATACTTTGTAAAATACTAGGAAGGCCAAGTACTTAGCACAGGTTAGCATGGGCTAAAAGCTCAATAGGGGCTTCCCCAGTGGCGCTAGCGGTAAGGAACCCGCCTGCCGATGCAGGAGTTGTTAAGAGACACAGGTCCAATCCCTGGGTCGGGAAGATCCCCTGGAGGGAGAAATGACAATCCACGCCAGTATGCTTGCCTGGAGAATCCCCTGGACAGAGGAGCCTGGAGGGCTACAGTCCATGGGGTCGCAAAGAGTCGGACACAACTTAGCAACTAAGCAGCCACAACAACAAAAGGCTGAATAAGTAGCGGCTCACCATCATCTTTAGTAAGGTGTACCTCCTCGTCACCACTGATGTGATGTGGGTCAGCCAGGAAAGAAGGAGCCACAGCAGTCACTGTGTGTGTGAGAGGGAGAAAAGACGCATAAGGTAAACTTTACCAACTGTGACCACTCGTAGGCTCCAACTCAGCGGCACTAAGTGCATCCACGTTGCTGTGCAACCTTCACCACCATCCGCCTCCAGACCTTTTTCATCTTTCCCAAATTGAACTCAGGAGCGCCTGAAGACACTGGTTACTCTAGCAGAGAGAACTGAATCCAGAGAATCTTTTTAAACCAGGTTTTGGAGGGACGAGTAGACTCGGCCAGATGCGGAAGGACGCAGCCAGCAGCTATAGGGCTGCGGGGGCAACAGGAGGAGGTGGGGCTGGTGGGAACTTGGGAGCTTGGAAGAGGGGACCTGTGGAGCTGGGACCCAGACCCCCGAGGAGGAAAGCTGAGCTCTGGGGGTGCGGTGAGGCTGGTTCTGCTGCTGTGATGCTGGCAGGTCAGGAGGCGGGGGCTTCACCCCACCCCTTCCTGGGCTTGGCAGCAGGCTCCCTCTAGTACCCCCACGTGCAGAAGCCACAGGGAGAAGCTGGCAGAGGCGTTGAGGGCAGAGTCCAGTTCTGCCTCACTATGCAAGGACCGAGGGACACGTCTGAGTGTCCAGGGGTGGCCATAGCAAAGCTGCAGTTCAGAGTGGTACTCAGCTGTACTGTTGAATACAGCACTCTACTGTACTCTACAGTACTCTACTGATACAGAGTACTGAACTCAACAGAGCACAGAGAGGTACTCTGTCCCCTCCCAGAGGCCTGAAGGCCATAGTCAAGGTGTCAGGAGGGCCACCGTGCTCCATTTAGAGGCTCTGGGCAGGGTCCTTCCTGCCTCTTCCAGCTCCTGGGGGCCCCAGGCATTCCTTGTCTTGTAGACACATCCCTGCAGCCTCTACCTGCAGCCTCACGTGGCCTTCTTCCTTCTCTGTGTGTCTGAGTCCAGATTTCTGTCTTCTTATAAGGATGGCCTGGGGCCCTCCCTAGCTCACACACACCTCACACACATTCCAACCAGAGCAGGTGGGTGGATTAGAGCTGAGAGACAGTAACCTAGTAACCAGCATGGGCACCCTTCTGAGAATCAGGGTACATAGGCTCACTTCTGCCCACACAGATCCCAGAGACCTTTCAGAGCCTCAGTTTCCCCATCTGTAAAATGGGAGTGATTAGCAAACGGGTGGAAACCAACCAGGGGTGAGGCTGGGTGTGGGATATGAGACAAGATGCCCAGCTGCTGTGGAGGGGCTCAGGGCGAGCAAGGGTGGCCCAGAATCAGAAGCGAAGGCAGGGCAGGACGGGCCCCACGCCGGCCTGTGGTGTGCGCGCAAGCTGGGCTGACATCCTGGGGGACGAGAGCTGCCCGGCTGGAGTGTGGCTGGGGTTTATGGATTTATAGGATCACACTGCCTTTCCCGAAACATTTGGATGGGATTGAGGGATCCCAGACGGGGCACAGAGCTCACGAACCTGATGCAAAGTGGTTTTCAAAGGGCCGGCTCCCATCTTCGTCTGACCCCGAGGAATGTAAACTGCCTCCTCCACCAGACCTATGGTTTATTTGTACAGTTTGGGTCATTTCTGTAAATGTTTGGCCCCTTTGGAAATCCAATCCAAAGGGAAAGCAAGTGAGGGTTTTTTTTCTGTGCAGCGGCGTCTGGGTCGATGGTGGTGACATTTACCTGTTGCAGTTTATTAAATGCATCGTTGATAAGCACGCTAAAGAAAGGACCCACTTTGTTTGGTTCTGTCTTTTTTTTTAAACATCTCAACACCAGGGAGAAAGGAAAATGTGTGGATTGGTGAGGAATGAGGAAGTGTGGGACTAAACGTTCATGGTGGGGGCCCCATAGTCTGTGGATGGATGGAAAGCCTCAGGGATGGGCTATGGGGGGTTCAGAATAGGGGTGCCCAGGCAGGTGGGTCCCCTGAAGGGACACAAAGCCCTCCCGTGTGTCAGAACACAAGGAATCCTGTACAAGCCATCGAACGTGCTGCAGTGCCACAAATGTGCTTATTAAGGAAAGGATCCTCGACTTTTGCTTATTAAGGAAAGGATCCTTGACTTTCACATAAAATGCTAATCACTGCCAGCCTCTTTAAATGATGTATATCAACATTCATAAAGTTGGACTTGCTACCGTTAACATGAGAGCATGAGAGAGCGTGTAAGCAGCTGTCAGTTATAGTATGAGCCTTGTAGGTTCTTAGGTGCATAAGAGAGTCCTAATTTTTTAAATTATTATATTGTTGTTACAATTTTCTGGGATTGGAGACACACTGCAAACAGCAGAAAACTGAGAACAGAGACAGGCGAACAATCAACAGTCCCTTGCTTGACAATCAGGTTGATTTTCCAGATCTCTAACCTGGGCTCTGGCCACTCGTGCGGCTGCTGGCCAGTGCAGCGAGCCCTGTCCTTACCGCCTTTTCTGCGCCCGCCAGATGGGACACAAGGCGGGCACTGCTGAGGACCCTGAGCGGGAGAGCTGGCAGCTAGAGCAGGGTTCCTGGCCTGTGTAAGGGGCCACACTGCAGTCTTCACAGGGGCCACTGAGAAACTTGTTAACATTCAGACTCCGGGGGCCTCCCTGGAGATTCTGATCCACGGAGGCTGGGTCAGGGCCCTGGGATCTGCATACCCACCACGGCCCCCAGGGGCTGCCCTGGGCTGTGAAGATGGAGGACCCAGCTGCGCCGTGGTCTGCATGATGCCTGGTGCACACATCTACAGACACAGCAAATGCCTGTGACGTGTCCCCAGACTCCTGAGAAGTGAGGGATGTCTGTGTCTCAGCTGGGGTCCCGATAGGAAACAGACGGATGGACCCCTCGAGTTAGAAGAGTTCGAGGAGGATCGGTTTAATAAGGGATTTTTATATGAGCAGGGCTAAGGTTTTCAGAATGGACAGGTGGTCTGGAGGGGCCACAGAAGGCACGTCATGAATCTTCCTAAATTCGTCGCAAGTCCACAAGGCGTCTCTGCCCGGCCGGCCGCCACCACCATGCTGTCTGCTCACACCTGCGCTGTCTCTTGCCTGGTTTAGAATCACGGCTTCCAAACTGGTCCCCTTCCCCCAGCCTTGCTCCCTTCCAACCCACCTTCCAGAAGTTTCTAACATGCATATCTGATCGTGCCACCTGCCTGATAGATTCCTTCCAAGGCCCCACTGCCTGGCACAGGACAGGGTTCCATCTTCAGCCCGGCCCCCGGGGCTCCCACCAGCTTCCCTGCCTGCTCGTGCAGACAGCATGCTGGGGAAGCAGCACTTCCCAAGAAGTTCCTGTCTCCTTTGTGTGCCTGCTTTCACCTCCTCCAGGAAGCCTCCCTGACCTGCATCAGGCCTCCTTTCTCTTTACCCATGGCCTGGGCCTGGAGCCCTGGTAGCTGCTTGCAGGGGGCAATGCCAGGCTCGACTCTGCTCACTAAGAAGTTTCTTTCAGTAACTGCAGTATCCTTCCGGCCACCTCCCCCTCCATCCTCAAGCCCTGGGTTTGGATCTTGTCCCCATTTGGAGCACAGAGGAGCCTCTATTCCACTACAGCCAGGTCCAGCCTGATCTGGGGCACTCACATTTCAGCGGGGTCTGCGGTCACATCCGAGCTGTTCAATTTCACCTCAATCAGCAGCACTCGGGGTGCAGAGCCCAGCCCTGTGGGTTTGGTGACCATCAGCACCAATTACATGAAATGCCAGTCGCCAGGGCAATTCCACCTTCGCGCAGGCTGAAAGAAGAAAAACTGTTCCTAAAGGTAATTGAAACCAAATGGAGACCATAGGGCTCCTTCTGGGGAACTGACCCTCCCGGCCCTGCTTCCTCCCACAGTGTCTAAGCCGATCCCACCCACCACACATTCTGATTTTTTGTTCAGTTCTCCTTTGCTGGAGTCCAGGTTCAGTTGCTTTGAGCAGTTGAATCGACTGTCCAGGTGGCACTGGTAAACTCTAGGATTATAAAAACAATATACACAGAGAGAAAAGAGAGCGGTGTGGCAGAATCAGAGAGCTATTGGGTTACTTCTGAGACCCACTGACTTCTAAAACCCATCCAACCTTCTTTTGTGTCCATCGTGCTGAAATTGACTACGAATCATCTGCCAGCAGTTCCTCTGGCCCGACTCTGAGCCTGGCCCATTCTCTGGTGTATCTGTGATTTTTCTATGGAGCAAAGGCTTGGTTAATAAGAAACCAAAATTAGTAGTTAAAGGTATTCGGTCTTGAAATCAATCCATGAAGATTGATGGTTTTATCTTTTTTTTTTTTTAAGTGTCTTTTTAAAAAGTTTACTTAGTGTTAAACAGCTTTCAGTTCAGTTCAGTTCAGTTGCTCAGTAGTGAGGTATAAATTCAGATACCACGTCATCTACCCTTTTAAAGTATACAATTCAATGGGTCTTGGTATGTTACATACTTTTTCTTTAAATTGTGGAATAGGGGCTTCCCTGGTGGCTCAGATGGTAAGGAATCTGCCTGCAATGTGGGACACCTGGGTTCAGTCCCTGGGTTAGGAAGATCCCCTGGAGAAGGGAATGGCAACCCACTCCAATACCCTTGCCTGGAGAATTCCATGGAACAGAGGAGCCTGGCGGGCTACAGTCTGTGGGGTTGCAGAGTTAGACACGACTGAGCGACTAACACTTACACTTCACATACAATATAAAATTTTGGATTTGCACCCATTCTAATGAAATACATTCATTAGAATGTGCAACCATCCACATTAGTTCCAAAACTTTTACCTCACCCACCAAACTGTCATCTTTATCAGTCTTTGTTAGCCTTTCCAGAGGTAGTCAAACTATCAAAATGAAAAGTGAAAAAATGTCAGGTTTCCCAAAGGTATGAGCCAAGCGAAAGTGCAAGCAGCTATTAGAAAGTTCTAGAAGCTGCTGGTCCTTGAACCTGGGCTCCATGGAGAAGGGGGATTTGACTCAGTGTCTGCAGCATCAAGACTGGTGTCAGACACACGTCAGCACGTAGTCAACACTGCCGAGGCTCTTGCTCTAGGAAATGTCTTGAAGTCAGGGTGCCGTGTGGGAACCGCCGTAAAGGTGTGAGCTTGGCAGCCCAGGAGGCCGGGGTCTCTGTGGTACCCTGAGGGAGGTGATGGGGTCTGGGATCTGCCATGTCCCGGGACCACTCGGGGTCCCAAGCCGGGTGCCACCCACCTGTGTTTGCCAGCCTGAAGCAGCTTGCATCTTTCCTAACACTAGATATTTTTCCAGGACTGCTTTTTCTTTTTTTAAGCTTTGAAAGAATTTTACAATGAGAAAATGCTTATACCATATTCATAAAAATGCAAAACTGTATTGTTTGGGAAGGAGAATGTTCTAGTTTTGTGTTAAGGAAAACATAGATATGATATAATTCTCTGGATTTCTGGAAGAAATTAACCATGATGCAAGATGCCACATGGGTGGTTTGTGAGTCTCTAATTCTGTTCTGCTGTAATCCATCACCCTAACCCACGGCACAGTTTGGCTGCCGGGCAAGCCCCTCAGCCCAGCCTCTACCTGGCAGTGGGGTGAACCCAGAAGATTCAGGTCACCCCCCTGAGCCACAAGCCCTCACCCCGCACCAGTCCAGCTCTGCCTCCCCTGCTGGCCCATCTCCTGCTTCTCCCTGAGCTCCAGCCACTCAGGCTCCTGTCTGCGCCTCAGTCACCAGCCAGCCCGTCTTTCTGGGATGGTCTCCCCCATCTCCGCCAATTAGGCTGTAAGCTTGTCCCATTGGCCCCAGTGTTTGGGACACTCCTTGGCACATAGCAAGTGCTCAACTAATACTGCCCAATGGGCAAGAGGAGAAGGAAATGGCAACCCACCCCAGTGTTCTTGTCTGGAGAATCCCAGGGACGGGAGAGCCTGGTGGGCTGCTGTCTATGGGGTCGAACAGAGTCGGACACGACTGAAGCGACTTAGTAGTAGTAGTAGTAGTAATGGGCAAGTGATGGGCAGAGCCATCAGGAGTCCCACCCTCCTGGCTGTGCTGACTGCTTCCCGTTCTGCCCCTTGGGACCTCCACTCCTCCTGCTTCATGCAGGCTATAACACGCTGTCCACACTGAAGGGCTCACACTAAGGTGGCCCTGTGGCTGGATGCCTGGGGCATTTGCACTTAAACAAATAAACACCTTGATGATCTCCTGCGTGGGCTTCCAGTCTTCAGGAGCCACCAGAGGAGCAGTGGCCTTCCAGTCTTCCAGGAACCACCAGAGGAGCAGTGGGCTTCCAGTCTTCCAGGAGCCACCAGAGGAGCAATCTGGTTTGTGGCTGGGCTGCAGATCTCTCAGCAGAGGGTGCCTCTGAACCCTCTCAAGCAGCCAGCCCCGCTCAGGAAGGGGGCCGTCCATAAATCTGGGGCTGTTGTCGGGACAAGATGACTGTCCCTGAGCTCCTGACACTGACTCCTCCTATACTCTCCCTGCCAGGCTGCCTGGAGCCTTGGGTGATGGAGAGACCCAGCCTCCCAGCCTGCCTGTGCTTGGAGGTGAGGAGACCCATAGCTGGCAGGGCTGGTGCCAGAGGCTTGACAGAAAGCCGCCCGCCAGGCTATGGAATCAGGGCGTCTATAAAAAGAAGTCAGAGGATGATTAGCCCCGCCCTTTGGTTATTCGGCACTGAGCATCCAGGGCTCACACCAGAGCGGACCCCTGTGGGGCAATGACACGTTTATGGTCTCATCAAGAAGGATGAGAGTCCCAAGCCCCATGAAACACCAGGCATTGCCCGCTGGCCCGGCTTGCAGGGCAGAGGCGTCAGGAGCCGGCTGGGTCCCTGGCGCCATCTGTCTTGCCAGGCGCCCCGAGAGATTAGACAGATGCTGGTGCCCGCCTCCCAGGAATGTGGAGCTTCTCTGGGACCGAGGAAGATGGGCAAATCCGCATGTGAAGGCATAGTGTTTGAAAAGGGGTGGGCTGGGGTTTGAATAATGAGATGTGGGCGAGGCGCTTCCCGGGGTGGAGAATGTCAGCCGTGGGCCTTCCACACACTCTTGTCACGTCACCGGCTGGAACTTGGTTTACAAATCTAGAAGCGGGAACCTCATCCAGTAATAATAATAATAGAACCAACCATTGGTGTTTGTGGATTTTCTCCTTTCTTTAACTCCCAGTTTCTTCCACTCAGACATGCACGGGTACGCCACAAGCAACACGCCCAGATGCCTCGAACTCAGCCTGAATCCTTTCCAGACGTGCTCTGTGCTGGGCCTCGTGCCGGCAGGGGAGCCAGTGGGCCAGCCCCTCCCTCGGGGAGTCGGTATCTGCTGGGGAGTCCCTCGTTGATCAGATAATCCCACAGCTAGCAGATCACACTGTGACAAGTGCCAGGATGGAGCAGTTTAACTGGGAGATAGAATCTGACATGGCATTTTGCCGACGGGGCTTTTGAAGCCCAGATAAGTGAGTCTGGGCCATGGGACAGCTGAAAAGAAGGGGCGGTGGCCCCTGATTTCAGAGTTCCCTGCTGGGCCCCTCCAAGCCCTACTCCAGACATGGAGGGTGTTTGAAAGGGTGGTCAGGAGCTGAGCTGCCAACTAGATTGAAGACTCAGAGGCTTGGGGGGCTGATCTGTCTGCCCCAGGGTGCTGTGAAATGACTGGGTTCATTGTGTGATGCCAAGCCCCACGGCGGAGCGTGGCAGGTCCAGACCTTGTTGGCCCGGACACTCAGTTGTACAATGAAGCACTGTCTGGGGACCCGCCGGACATGTGAAGCCTCACGTGTAAGCCGGTGTGCCTGCTGCCAGGAGGGGCTGAGTTCTGGGCTAGGACAAAGGCAGGTCAGAGGAGAAGGCAGGCTCCAAAGACCCAGGAGCGAGGTGGCCGCTCCCAGGATGGCACCGCCCGGTGCCCTGCTGTCTCCTGCACGCGTCCACGCACACAGCTTCTGAGCTTGCACCAGGCTGGGCCTCACCAGCCCCGGGCTCCTGCTGCTCAGGGGCTGTGGCCGCCTGCGATGGTTCCCTGTCTGTGCCAGATGTGGGCAAAGGTGTGCACGCGTGCAAGTGTGTGCCCCAGCCTGTGGGAGAGTCTGAGGGCCAGGGCACCTCGGGTAAGATGGGGAATGTCCATTAGCTCAGTGCGCTCCCATGCCCAGGGAACTCCCCTCCAGACATGCCAGGGAGTTCCTGGAACACCAAGAGTGATGTCAGGATCCTTCCAGGGGGAAGCTGCTTCCTGACTCGAGGAAAACAGCGCCCCAAGCCAACATCTTTCTGGGCAGTTGGAAGGGGGCTGATAGCAGAGACAACGGACGTGTCACTGGGGCTCCAAGGAAGCCGTCGCTGAGCCATGAAGGACCAGGGAGAGGGCGGGACTGGCTTTCCCGGTCCATTGGGAAGCCCCACAGACTCGCCCCTGCAGGCCATGCAGAGAGCCTTTCCCCTTCCCCCTTTTATCTCCTGCTCACAGCATCCCCAGAGTCAGAAAAGAGAAAGAGGATTGTCTCCATTTTCAGACACAGGATTGAGGGCTGGATGAAGTCGGGTGACTTGTTCGGTGTCACGAGGTGGCAAAGAGCCAGCTGGGAAAAGACCCCCGGGGGTCCCCGCTCCACGTGGAGCCTCTGCCCAGAGTCAGCAAGCGGGCGCGGGCTGTGTTGTCCGTGGAAGTATTAGGTTCGCATCCATGCGCCAGGCGGCTCTGAAAAGCTGAACGCCTTTTAACATCCTCAGGATTAATGTCCTTTTAATGTCTCCAGCTGCCATGTTTGCCAGTGGCTTGATTGTATTTATTCCTTCTATGTATACCAAATATTCACATACGTGTTTGAGGTGGCAGTTTGGAAAAATGCTTCGGGATGGTGTACTAGCTACACCTCCCAGCTTCATTCACTTCGTCCAGATTATTTGCAAGGAATTGGGCGGCTCAGCCACTCGAATGGTTTTGCCCACACATCTCCCAAACTGCGCAAGACGCGGGGTTGTTCCTTTGCCTTCAGATGTCCGAGGTTCCGAAGACAACGGCTGCACACGGAGCACGACGGCTGTTTATTTATTGCCATCCTTTGGTTTACTGGGGTCTCCATAAAACCTGCTTGTTGAGTCAGAAGCTTTATGGTCCGGGTTGTGTTCTGGGGATTTCAGGTTCTGCCGTGTTTGGTTTGTCATTTTGAGAAAAGCCACAAGTTTTGTTTTGTTTTGTTCTGTTTTAAACAAAGGAATTTCAGGATTTGTGGGGAAGCTGGAGAGAACACTGCATCCTGCAAAAAAAAAAAAAAAAAAAAAGGAAGAAAACATTTTCTGGGGGCATTTTCAAGGAAATAGAAGTTACAAAGATTTGGGACAATTTCTTATGCTTCAGTTCTGAAGTTCTTAAGTCTCTCTCTGTCTCTCTCTTACACACACACACACACACACACACACACACACACACACAAATGAAATAGCTAAATGAAACGAAAAGGAAAGCTTTGGGAGAATAAAAAAGTTACCTCTGTAAACTTTTCAAAGGTTTTTTAGTTTTCAAAGGGAAACAGTTAAAGCTTATTTGCCAAGGTGAGAAAAATGCCTCACATTTATTTGGTTAGAATGTCATCCTTTATAAAGACATTTCTCGTTTCTTCTGTGGAGAATGTACATTTTAAAACTAACTGAAAACTAGTTGCCTTCATGCCCGATTTCTCCTAAAAGATTCATAAAGAAATCCAGGGCACTTCACCCTGGAAATAACACCGCCGCCGATTTCTCTGTGTGTTTATTGGGAGAGAGCGAGCATTTTCACGCTGCTCAAACGGCTCTTCTCTCTCTGCTTCTCTGCTACAGATTCTGAAGTAATTACCAGGGCAGAAAAGCCCATCCTTTCTCTTTCGAGTCTCTTTCTTTCCCTCCGTGTGGGTTTTGCTTTCAACTGATAACTATTAAAAATATCATTCAACTCACAGAAATAACCCGGTCATCCTGAAGGCAAACTTCTGATCGGCAAAGGCATACTGAAAGCTTATTTTCATGCAAATGCCACTCAAGATATAGTTCATCTGTTTGTGTTTTTATGCACATTAAAGGTCCAAAATGGGTACCAATTTCGTGCAGTAGGATCACACCCTCCAAAACAAATGTTATTAGGTGTACTACGGATGACAGCATAGCACAAACCGAAATGAGCAAGGAGAATTCACCAGCAGCTCAAACATAATAACTGCCTCCAACAGGACTGATGAATACCTCCTCATGTGGGGTCTTATGAATAAACACCCCCTCCTTTGGCGATAGGGGAGTTGGTTCATTAAGTAACAGCGTAAACAGCAAGCAACTCGCCTTCTTCACATCATTCCAAACAGGTGACAAACGTGGGAGGTGTTAATTGATCACAAAGAGCATTCTCACTCCCCCTCAGAACAACCAGCATTTCAAACGACATGCCCCCCTGCCCCCGACCCCAGCACACTGCAGCAGTGTGGTCACAGCTGCCCCGGTACCTGGGGGCGGACTCACTATTCAAGCCCCATGCTAGAGCCCGGCAGACCAGGAAGGGACCGGCCGGCTTGCCAGACTCCCACCCACCGAACGGCCAGCTGGTTTCACTGTGCAAATAATTGTCTCCCTCCACGTCCGATGAAGCAGTGCGTCCGCTGCAAAGGGAGAGTTCTGAGGACCTGTCGTTTTTGACATCTCTACGTCAGGGATTTAAAAAATCCACATCAGACAGGAAATATGTCCCATGGCTGACAGTGTTGAGGTCTTTCATTTGGATTTCTGGTGTCACAGATGTGATCTGAAATATTTCTGCATCGTGTCAAGAAACGCTGACAGTTATGCGAATACCCTGCTCCCTTATCTCACCAGCCCTCCTTCCCACAAGCTGCTGAGAAGTGTGGCTTCGCTGAGGCCCTGAGCTGACACTGTCAGCTGGGCCCTGCCCTGATCCAGCACTGGCAGAGCTGAGCCCAGACGGGACCGTGTCCCCCACAAACCACTGCCTGCCATGCACAAGGGCAAGGGGACAGCCTAGGTCACACCCCAGTCACTCTCAGAGGTGTCCCGCCTGAGACAATCAGCTAAATAGTCACCCTACATATAAAAAAGTGTGTGGACGTATATTCCCTTATGCAGTGCATGCAGTGGCTGCATCCATGGGTGTTTGTTCATAATCTTAGGCCAATGAAACAAACCCTGGTTCCCCTACACACACACAGACACACACACACTCTCTCTCTCAAGTTAGAACCAAATGAATTGCATCCACAGGATGCCTGTGTTCCCACCACGAATTGCACAGCCCAAACTTGGGTATTTGATTGAAATTCTCTGCAAATAAGGGGTAGGGGGTGTGTTCGCCTGTGTGTAGCAGAAGAGCCTGCCGGGGGGTGGGGAGGGTGGAGGGGATAAGGTGACACAGTGGGGCGATGAACAAACTCTGGGAGCAGAGAAGAAAGAAGAGGGGAACCAAGTAGCAAGAATAGAGAATCCAAACCCTGCAGAGTTTGCAGGAAAGAGGGGGAAAGTGTCTCTCTGCACAGACTCCTGGACACGAATTCTGACAGCTGCAGCTTAGATTCAGCCTGCTTGCTCCAAAGGCAGGGTGCAGAGGGCAGGCAGGGGCTGCTTGAGTGAGTAAGAGCGGTGCATTTTTGGAGCTCAGACCCACACAGGGTAACCCAGAGAAAGGGAAATGACTTACTAAGTCCTGAAGTATGGAATGAGGATCTGGTTTGGGGGTGGGTGGCAGAGAACCTCTGGGTCGGTCCAGAGACGTTTTTCCCCTGCCATCTGGTGGGGCATGGGTCAAGGGGGAGCGGAGACAGTCTCAGCGCCTGGGGGCTGCCAGCAGGGCATGGTAGGGGCTGGAACCCTCCGGCTTGGGTCTCTGAGTGGCCACGGCCAGGTACCAGTCCTCAGCAGCTCGGCCTGCTGCGCCCCCCGACCCCGTGCCCCACCTCCCCCCAGATGTGGGTGGGCTAGGGGGAGGGGTCTGCACACCAGGACTCCCAGGCCACCCAAGGAGCCGCTTGCGGCTGAAGCAAGCCATCTTTCTGTTCTTAATGGACGGGGGCGGGCGAGGCTGGCAGGGATCACGTGTAAAGTCGGGATCTGATCAGATTCCCAGCGCGGGGCAGGTACCGGCCACCACCAAAAAGCTGCCCCTCCCCGTGAGGGCACCAGCTGGGAGGCAGCGGTGGGCCGTTGTGCCATCAGCCCTGGTAATTCAGTCCCTGCAGATAGAAGTGAGGTCCCTGCCGCCCATGCAGGACTCATCCAAACCAAACTGTCCTGGCAGGCAGGCTCAGTAACAGCCCTCCCCACCCCAAATTCTGTGGCTCGAAGTCAGCATGCGACTGTCCCTGAGACCATCCCCCATGCAGCCTCTGAAGAAAGTGAAAAGGGAGGCTCAGTTCCAAGGCGCCTTCTATGCCGAGAGCCCCCTCCCCAGTGAGCACTGAAGCTCACGGGCCACCCCTCGTCTTGGCCCTGGGCTGGCGGCGTCCGCCTGAGTCCGGCCTCTGGCTCTGAGTGTGTGTCACAGGGTCGGGAAATGAGAGTGACTCAGAATAGTGCCTTAAGCAAAGGAGAGGACAAAAATGCAGTCAGGTTTCTATTTATATCTTAGAACATGCGTCACACCCTCGCCCACCCGCGTGAGCAGCTGCCCGTGGGAGTGGGAACGAGCCTGTGGAAACTAGCTCGGCATCTCCAGAGCCGGGCGTCGCAACTGCGGGGTTGCCACGTGGTCCTTCCTCCAGATGCACACACTTTTGGGAGGCAAAACATACAAGCTCCCTGAGCAGCCCCGGAACCGGAAACCACCCGCAGCCCCGGAACAGGAAACCACCCACAGCTCCTGCGCAGGAGCGAGGACTCACGCGCCGCAGCAGACCTGTCTCACCTGTGGTGAGAGTGTGCACCGCCCGGGTCCGTCCTCATAGGGCTCCACCTAGGCAGAAGCACTCCAGGATGCCAAAGGAGAAGTCGGGGCTGAGGGGCAGTGCCCAACCAGGAAAGAGCTCAGGGCTGCTGCTTCCATTTTCCTTGTTGATGAGAGTAGGGTCACACAGATGTGTTCACTGCCTATAGTGCATGGAGCTTTGCACATGTGCCGGACACATTTCTGTGTGTGTTTCACGGAGAATTTTTTTTTAACTCTGTAAAAATATCTGAAAACAATGTTCAGCCACAAATGGTATTAGGAAGAACACTGCTCTAGCTCTGGGGGAACCAAGGCCAGGCCTGCACCACACTTGCTGGGTCGCCATGGCAACCTGAATGCCTCGCTACTCCTTTTTCTGAAAAATGAGGGGTTCGGACTTTCTTCACCTTTGTGAGAACATGAAACTCTCAGAAACCCTGTAAAGCCTCACCCAGCAAAAATGCACAATGTTTTGCATGCAGATTCCAGGGCCTCTGGTCTCCCCAGGCCAAGGAGCTCTGCAAGGGGCGGCTGTAGGGTGCAGAGATAAGGAAGCAGATTTCAGAGCCTGACAGACCCAGGGCTGAATACCCTCTCTGCACCCCCTTCCCCCAGCTTCTAGTTGTGGGGTCTCGGATGAGTGACTTGTTGCTTAGGCCTCAGTTTGCTTATCTCTCAAATGGGGACAATAAAGCTCACAGACAGCACAGGAGGATACTTGGAGACAAGGCTCCCCCGTGCTTAGCCCTGAGCCTGTCCCATAGTAAGAATGCCGTAAACGTCCGCGGCTGTTACGAGGTGGCCTGGAAGCCTCCTGTCAGCCCTGACATTCCAGGATCTATTATCTACCAAGAATTCCACCCTGATCTCAGGCCTGGGTAACACGAGTCCGTGTGTCCTCCCCGTCAAGGTCAGATTTCTGCTGCGGAGACATGGTTTTGGCTCTCTCCATCTCTGGAAACCGAAGTCAGCTCACAAATGAGATGTCACATGTGTCCGGCAATGGCGTCACAGGCCTCCTGCGTGCAAAGAAGTTTCCAGAAGGACGTCCACCCCAGCCCTGCGTGGTCTCGGGCTGCCTGATGCTGGTTTTATAGCAATCAACCCGGGGCCAGAAGACCGTGCGGAGCCTGCCTGGGAGCCTGCCCGCTGCAATTGGGAAATGCATGCCACATGCCTGGGATTCCCAGGGGGCTGGGAAGGAGGCTCTCCCCTGGGGGCCCTGGCTCTTCCTCCACCAGGCTTATCTCCTTTCATGCCAATAAAAAAGAAATATTTGCAGCAATAATAAAATAGGACCGGGGATTAACTGTGTTCCTCCCTTGAATATTAGGAAAATGTTTGCCTGCCAGAGGAGCAACCAGGGATTAACGAGCTCCCTGCTGGAGACGTGGGGCTGGGAGCAAAGAGGTTGGACATCCTGCAGGCCGGCCTCTGCTGAGGTGGGGACGGAGGGAGGGGGTGTTGCTCTGACAGTCAGACCCAGGCCTGATACCATCCTCAAGAGCTAGGTTGTATCTCTTCCAACTGTCCCACTGTTGAAAGGGACCACAGAAACCTCTCTAGGTTTTATCACAGTGACCATCCTTACTGGACATTGGTAACATCAAGAACAGTAGCCAATCTTTGGTGGGGCTCCCTGTGAGTTAGTTACATACACCGTCTACACGAGAGACCATTTGTGCCCATTTTACAGAAGAAGAAACTGAGGCTTAAGGAAACAGTGTCTTGACCACAGGCCAGTTGTGAATTATGGAGCTGAGATTCAACCTGACATTATCAGTAAATAGGAACCCATTCCAGTATTCTTGCCTGGAAAATTCCATGGATAGAGGAGCCTGAGGACTGCAGTCCATGGAATAGCAAAGCGTCAGACATGACTGAGCAGGCATGTACCCCACCAGTAGACCTAGCCACTGTTCCTCAACATTCTCATGATACAGATAGGGGAGCACTTTCTTCATCCCCACTTGTCAAAAGGGGCTTATAAACTGACTAGGACATTCATCCTAAAACAGTGCGGATCCCAGCCTAACCATGAGCAAACACTAGGCAAGTCCCAACAGAAGGACATTCTACAGAATGCCCAACCAGTATCCATCAAAATTGTCAAGGTCACCAGAAACATGGAGAGCTTGAGAAACTGTCCTAGCCGAGAGAAATCTAAGGAGATGTGATGTTTGTCACGTGGACTCCTGGATGGGATCCTGGAGCAGAAAGAGGGCATTCCATGAAAATGAAGAAAACCTGAATAAAGCATGGACTTTAGTTAATTACAAGGTAATAATAACATATGAATAGTGGTTCATTAATTGTAGTAAATGTGCTATGCTAACGTCCAATGTTAACAATAGGGTAGACTGGGTATGGGATATGTAGGAACTCTGTACTGTTTTTATAGTTTTTCTGTGAATCTAAAACTGTTCCAAAAGTAGGCTATTAAAAACAATTCAGGGGGCTGGCTGGAAAGATGGATGGATGGGAAAGTAGCTGGATAAATGGATGAAAGGAAGGAAGAGAGGCAGGAAGAAAGGTGATAAAGCAAGAATCATAGTCTGCTGACAATTGCAGACTCTCAGGAACACGTTGGTATTCACTGTGGGTAACTTTTCTGTGGGCTTATAAGGTGGCTCAGTGGTAAAGAGTCTACCAAGAAGGGGACGTGAGTTCAGTCTCTAGGTCGAGAAGATCTCCTGGAGCAGGAAATGGCAACCCACTCCAGTGTTCTTGCCTGGGAAATCCCATGGACAGAGGAGCCTGGTGGGCTCCAGTCCATCGGGTTGCAAGAGTCAAACACAACTTAACAACAACTTTTCTGCATGTTTGTAATTTTTTTAAATTTTACTTTTGGCCATGCTGGGTCTTCACTGCTGCATGGGCTTTCTATAGATGCGGCAAGTAGGGGCTACTCTTCATTCAGTGTGCCTATTTTCATTGTTGTGGCTTCTCTCGTCGCAGGCCACAGGGCTCTAGGGTGCTCAGGCTTCAGTAGTTGAGACTCCTGAGCTCTAGAGCACAGGCTCGGTAGTTGTGGCACACCATCTTAGTTGCTCCTTGGCATGTGGAACCTTCCTGGATCAGGGATCAAACTCATGTCTCCTGCATTGGCAGGTGGATTCTTAACCACTGGACTACCAGGGAAGCCCGATGTGTTTGTGATTTTTTTATAATACAGTTTTGAGAGAATAAAAAGGATCAGAGGCTAAGGGGTGAATGCCAGCCTTCCTTCTCACTACTACTTCTGCACTACTCTGCTAGTGGTGGGGGTGAGCTTCCCTGGAGTTGAGCAGCCTGGTCCCCCTTTACTTCCAAAGTGGAAGTAAATTTCCAACAGGGCATCGAAGGCTAGGGATGGCAGGGTCAACTGGGCACAAAATGATGGAGGCGAGGGCCCTAGTTCATCCCTGTTCTCTCCTTACCACGCACAGAGCCAGGGCACTCAGATGGGTTCCTGGGATATTTGCGAGCGTGAGCTATGAGCCAAGCCCCTCCTTCTCCATGCAAGGGGGGTCTCACACCCTGGAACTAAAGAACCTGTTGGCACTTTGGAAAAGCAGGACAAGGAGGACAGTGCGTCTGGTGACAGGCAGATGACGCTGAGAGAAGGATCTAGAACTGGGGATGTTGCTGCT
Source organism: Oryx dammah (assembly GCF_014754425.2). Classification (NCBI taxonomy): domain Eukaryota; kingdom Metazoa; phylum Chordata; class Mammalia; order Artiodactyla; family Bovidae; genus Oryx; species Oryx dammah. Next base: position 52,487,500 of record NW_024070197.1, read on the forward strand.
ACCGGGAGGCCCCGCCCCTGCCTGATTGAGGATGGGAGGCACAAACAACCCAAATGCTTCCAATCTGGTCCTTGAGGAGAAAGGATATTTGTGGTCACGGAGAAATTTGCCACCCAGCGCTGGCGCTTTGGTGTCATGTTTCTGCAGTTGCAAGTTATTCATCCGAAGTTGATCTGTGCTCTAGGAAACAACGACAAAAAACATCCATACTATAAAATGAGATTTGAAGTGATCTTCCATCCCGGGCTTGATATTTGGGGTCATGAAAAGAAAAGCCAATTGAAAGAAAAGAAGAAGCTCTGCTAGATTGAGGAAGCCTTTTCCCTTTGCCCTTTAAAGGCGTTTCTGTTGCTTTGACGTTAGGTACTGGGCTTCCTTCCCTGGAGCGAAGTTGGTCTCCCTGCTGTAGCTCAGAAGGGCTGTGTTCTGCCTACGGTGGACACTGGGGCACCTTCTCAAACTGCCACCAGCAGTGGACCCCCATTCTGATGGTCGTAAACATACCACAGACCCTCTATAAAAAGGCAGAACTCCCAAGACTCGTCTTCCCCACCTTCCTGCCTCCCCTGTGAGGAGAGATGCTTCTTCAGTCCACCTTCCTGGCCGTCCCTAGATAATCTTGCTAATCCCTCCATGGCAGCCTGCTCAGTGGAAGTGCAAAGCATGGGCATCTGGTCCAGCTCCCCTGCCCACGTCCGCAGAATGGATGGCTGGCCCGCCGTCCACAACCTGGGGATGCAACCACGAGGAGCTGACCATCCCCAGTCCCGAGGCACCAGCTGACACCACCTCCCAACTTGGCTCTTCTGGGGGTGTCAGATTGGGGTCCGGTCCCAGCCCTGCTGTGTGATTGGTAAGGTTGCTTGAGTCTTGCTAAGCTTCAGGAGCCTCATGAACAAAATGCCAACGTGATAACAGCCAGCCCTGGGATCCTGTGGGGAGTGGTGAGCCAACCAGAGTGATGGCCCAGCTGTGATTACTGGACAGACTCAGCTCTGGAGGGTCTACCCTGTCTCCCCAGAGCCTGGGCCTAGCCGGCCTGCAGCTACGAGGTGAAAGAGCTGAGTCTGGGCTCCTCAAGAGTCTTCCAGGAGTGCTGATAGAGGGGTGGCTGGAGGCCCAGCCACCTGCCATTAGGATGACCCCTTTGACTTGTAAATGCCTTGGTTAGCCCACCCCTTCTCCATCCTTTCCACATTTGGGGAGCATTGCTTGTCCCGATTGGGCCCTTCCCAGGCCTGCCCCATTCCAGTCTGTCAACTGATGTGACATTCATGAAATGACGTTGCTAATCATCCATCTCAATAAACTCACTTCAACTCACAGGCCACAGGCCAGAGGACAGGTCCGTGTCCCTCCTCGCCTTTCCCCGGAATGTCAAGGGCAGCTGTATGTCTTTGTTAACAGGCATTACAGTGTGGCCAGCTTGTCTTATTGTTTCTTTTGATGATGGACTTTCTGGGAAAAGGAGGGAGACTTTGAGCTGTCTAGGGAAGGGAATGAGCTGGCCTCAATGGGTGGCCCAGCTCCCCAAAGCACTGCTTTGCACTGATACCTGGACTGAGGGTTAATAACCAACTGGCAAGGATGAAGAAGTTCATTGTGGGTGTGGCATCATTTCGGGAAGTGTCCATGAGTGTAGAAATAACGTGCTCCCCAGGCATTGACCGGCCCTGAGTGCCCTTAGAAAGCACTCTGCTTGTCTGGGATGACATCTGTCCACCCACCTTCCCCACTGCTGAGCTCTGCCTAGGGGAGCCTGAGACCTGCAGACAAAGCCAAAGGTTTGGGACATCAGAGGCCAGAGGCAGCTATTGGTTGGGATTCCTGGAACTAATCTACCCAGACTCTACCTGGTTCTTCACCCATCCATTCACTCATTCAGTCAACAAACAGTCATTTATTCAACAAACATCCATGCTGCTTCCCCTGGGTCAGGCTTGGTTCTGAAATAATGGATGCTGGAATACCTCTGCACCCTCAAAGCCTAGCCCGAACAGTGCTTGGCACCTGGTCGGAATACACTTTTGAGAAATGGATGGATGGATGGGTGAGTGAGTGAGTGGGTGGATGGATGACTGGATAGACAGATGGACAGATAGGATATATGGGTGGCTGGGTGGGCAGCTGGCTAGATGATTGGATGGATGGATGGATGAACACTCAGGTTGTATGGGTGGCTAGATGGATGAGTAGGTGGGCTGAATGACCCTTGCCCTCCAGGAAGGTAATCTTTGCAGTGTTCCCGTAAAATCCAGACCATTTCTGTCTTTCTCACTTTTTCTTTCTGGAAAGAAGTACAGAGACCACCCAGACACAGGCGCGGCCTGCCATCCCTACAGCCCCTCATGTTCCCTGTTGACCGGGCATGTGTCCTGTGTGTGTGGTTTGAGTCTAGATCCCCAGGGTCAGGGTCACTCCCTCAGCTGCCTGGTGAGGCCAGTGTCTGCTCTGGCCAGGCTCCAAGGGTCCATGCCAACAAGAATGGGGGAGGGAAAGACAGAAGGCCACGTGCGGTTGTGGGACAGGCTCTCACCACTGGGATTCAGAGGGAGGAGGGACGTGGGGGCTGGAGAACCAAGGGACAGCTCCCAGGGGACAGCCAGGCAGGCAGTGGGTGGTGGGTTGGGGCACCCTGAGCTGTGAAGGACGAGGGTGAGAGGGACCACCTTCAGTGAGGCCCACAGCGGAGCCAGCCTCAGATTCCATGGGCCCCGAGGCCCCCATCTCCCTCCTCTCCCCTCCCCCACCTAGTGCCACCCACCACCCGAGACCTCACAGAGGTGCCAGGCTACACAGACTTGACCCTGACCATGCGTGGGCCACTGAGCTGGGAGTTCTACTTGTATGATCTGGTCTGATGCTCCTGAGGGAGAACCACAGAGAGGCATGGGGGGGACTCCCTCATTTTATGGATGAATGGTGAAGTCAGGCTGGTGGAAAGTTGGTCTGACCTCACCTGGCTGGACTAGGGCATCAGTGTCCTGGACGGGGGAATGGGGGCAGGGGTGCTGCTGCTGCCGGTGGGGGGGCCCCGGGATGCTGCCCAGCACCCTTCACTGCACAGGACCCCCCAGCCGTGAAGACTGGCCCTCCCAGGTGTGCCCAGGTAGAGAGACCCTGACCTAGCGGGTCTCAAGCTCCCAGAAACTAGCTAAACGCTGAAGCTTGCCAGAGATGGAATTGTCCGTCTGAATCCCTAAAAGGAAAGAAAAATCCCATCTTTTTCCCAATCCCAGCCCCAGAAAACACTCTCCAGTCTCACACATGTGAATCCTCGCAAAGCTGGAGTGAATGCTGGGGAGTGACTGTGATCCAGACAGGAAAGCAACTTAATTCCCCAGAAAGAACCCCTATTTTTATGACTATTTAGTATCTGCACACGATTGCAAATCCTTTCTTACTGCTGCTTGGTGCTGGGGCAGTGATTTCCTTTTTTTTTTTTTTTTCTTCTCCTTTTCCCCCTCCCTGCTGCCCTCAGATTGAAGCTGGGTGAACTCTGGCGTGGGTTGTAAGAACGTCTTTATAAAGGGTTGCACGAGATTTCTTACTATATCGGAGTTCCTGAGGATGATGTATCATGTTACTAATTCCCTTAATTGCATGTCTGGGCTAAAAACAGACTTTCTTAGTTTTCCTAAGAAGTTACATTCTTAATGACATTAAAACACTGTGGTAAATGAATCAAAATGTTAACTGATGTACTTAAATCATGAATCAGTATATAGAGTGTTTACCTAAACTTGTTTACCCTTCTTGGTCACTCATTTCGTAGGTTTTGCCAAAAACTGAGAGAGGAATAGTGGTGTCAGATTCAGTATCTGGAAATGACTCAAGAATTTTTGTTTTCTTTCGATTTTGGGCCCCGGACTGAGTGGATGCTGCAATCATGTAGTAATGAAAGAATTAGAGCAGAAGGCTGCAGGCTGACTCATTTCCCTGGATTTTTGCAGAGGATGCGGAGAGCGGCGGGGCTGTAAGGAGAGATGACGTTTTTCCCCCAAGGATGAAAAACTTAACCTTGCATTGTTTGGTTCTTTCCAATTCAATTTAAAAAAAAAGCTAAAAGCAAAGGTAGGGAGGTTCGTGATTTATAGCAAGGGAGAAGAGTTAAGGAGCACCCGCCAGATGCCAGCTCACAGAACCCTCCCACAACCCCAGGAAGCAGGAAGCTGCATCCTCCCCAGATGAGGAGGCTGAGGTCCTCCGGAAGGCAGAGTGACTTCTCCAAGATGGCACAGCCAGCAGAGGCACAGAAGCTTGCATCCCAGCAGGCTGATGCCAACACCCCTGACCTCATTACGCTTCCTGCCTGAGAATCTGGCTCTGGAGGTTGCAAAAGGGGACAAGCTTTCTGGGAACAGAAATGGTCCATAACTGAACCCCATCTATAAAAATCTCCCCCACTTGTAAATCCCTTTCCATGAGATACATTATCAGGTCAAGTCCATGGTCTTTCTCCTCTCTGTGGGTTCAAAACACTGTTTTGGTTGGTCTGTCTCATTTTCTGTCTTTCCCTTTCCCCACCCACCTCTCTCTCAGCCACGTTTTATTAGTAGATAATTTATTTTTCAAGTAGATAACACATTGTCAAAGCCATCAGACAGACACTTCAGAGCTGCGCATCTGACTCTATGTGAATTTTATCTAAAAAAGGAAAATCCATAAACAAATACTAAACTCCAGTTAATGAGACACATGACAGAAATATTAGGAGGAAATGCACTGATATGTGCAGTTTACTTTGAAATGCATTAAAAAATAATAAGGGTTGGTGGTTATATGGGTGGACGGATCGATGGATGGGTGGATGGAAAGCAAAGCAAGTAGGACATCATGTGAATTACAGAGCGGAGATGGTGGGCACGTGAACATTCACTGTCCAGTTCTTCAGCCTTTCTACATGTTTGTAAGTTTTCTTTTAAAATATTGAAAGAAAATAGAGAAGGCAGATATTTGCCAAAAATTAAAAAGGCACAAGTTAAAACTGAGCCTTTCTCTATCTTATCCTGACCCTCAGCCTCCCAGTTTCCCTGACAACAGTAACCCCCGCCACCTGCAGTTCTGCATATTCCTCCAGGGATTACCTATGCCTGTATCTGCTTTCTTTTCAATGGTGATGGTGATGGTGATGGTGGTGACATAATAATTAATAAGGAATGATTATACTGCTCTTTCTATATGCCAAGCTCTGTCCTAAATGTTTAACATATATTGATTCATGAGATCTCTTCAACAGCCCTATGGCATCATCTGCTTTTATAGGTAAGAGAGGTGAGACCCAGAGAGGTTAAATGACTTGCCCAACATGCCCCAGCTCATCAGGGGAGTAGATGGTGTATATACTGTTCTGTCACTCAAAGGTTCTCAACCATGTGTCACAGGGTTCCACGTGAGTAGTTGAGATCTGCCTCTTTATTTAAGTCTGTGTCACTTTCCCTGGCGTGGGACATCCCATCATTTATTCCAGTCATCCCTCCGAACCAGCACCTAGTTTGTCTCCAAAATTTTGCTACTAAAAGTGCCGCAATAAATAACTAACCCCAAGCATTGTCTTAACTGTGGGACAAATTTCCCAAAGTGGAATTGCAGCGCCCAAGAGAAAATGCGTCTTTAATTTTGGCAGTAATCATCATATGTCTTTCTGAAGGGCTTGTACTGAATCCCCTACCAGTCAGTAGTGTATGAGAGCACACACTGGGTCCCCGCACCCACCCCAGGACACAGATCCACCTCTCTGCACCCGCACAGAGCAGGTGAATGGCGCCCCCTGGGTGTGTGCTGGGTACAGCACGCGTGGTCACACCTGCTGCTGCTGCTGCTGCTAGGTCGCTTCAGTCGTGTCCGACTCTGTGCGACCCCATAGACAGCAGCCCACCAGGCTCCCCTGGGATTCTCCAGGCAAGAACACTGGAGAGGGTTGCCATTTCCTTCTCCAGTGCATGAAAGTGAAAAGTGAAAGTGAAGTCACTCAGTCGTGTCCGACCCCTAACGACCCCATGAACTGCAGCCCACCAGGCCCCTCCATCCATGGGATTTTCCAGGCAAGAGTACTGGAGTGGGTGCCATTGCCTTCTCCAGTGGTCACACCTAGAAGCCCTGAAATACTGGTAAAGGAGTGTGGTTGTGGTTGGAATTCATATTTCCTTTGATGTACATGGAATAGAGTGTCATTTTATAGACTTAAATTCACTTCTACCATATTTTCTTTGACTAGACCCTCCCCCCCACCACAAATTGTTGGACTTGAGGTTGACACAAGGCTTATTCCTCCCTCTCAATGTTCTCATTGGAGGTAGACAGGAAAATAACCTTTACTGAAAAAAAAATCATTTATTACTGCCCTGAAGGAAGGAAAGACAAGCATAAAAGGAGGGAGGGAGACATGATGGGGAGAGAAGACGCAAGCTGAGTGGTAGAAGCCAGCCGACACTCGGGCCGGGTCACTCACTCGAATCTCATTACGGTCAAGCCCTGTTGCAACATTTTCCAAAAGACCAAGAAAGTAAAGATGCTGGACGTAGGGGGAGGGGAATACAGGGAGGAGCATATACTTCAGCGTGTGTGTGTGTGTGTGTGTGTGTGTGTGTGTGTGTGTGTGTACACATACTCTGTGCAATCTAGACTCAGACTTACAAAACCCCAGGGAAGAAAAGAATAAGGAAGGAAACAAAACGCAAACTTTATGTACCAAAGGCAACCTATATTGCCAAGGAGGCGGGGGTGTCTCGTCATAACCATGAGGGTCACTGCAGAGGGGCTCTTAGTATCTCGAACAGCCAGTGCAGTACGCCTGGGTGTTCTTGGAGAGGAACTGCGGCTCCCTGAGCCCTCTGCGTTTATGAGAAGAGCACAGCCTAGCGATCTCATCCTGATCTAGCATGTGTGGGACGTAGCTCAGAAGGGAGCACCTTCTGTTTTCTTGGAAAACTTGTCTCTGATCCTCTGTGGCTTGGAAGCTTGTGGTTCCTGGGCAGCTCCTGAACCCACCTCATCAGGGAGAGATGTTCCCCAGGACTGGGAGAGGAAAGGCCAGTTTTTTGGGTTTTTTTTTTGGTTGTTTTCCTTTTTTTTTTTTTTTAAATTGTGATGAAATTGCAAACTTCCATCCTGAGACGAAAATTAAATGGAGGGAAGTCGGCCATCGTGGGTGGTCTTCCTCAGGCGTTGGGAGGGAGGAGTCTGCCGGAGCTGGAAGAGTGTGTTAGCAACGTTTCCAATAGGGTAATGACAGCAGGAATGATGGCTGTCCCACTCGGGAAGGGAACTCTCAAAGGCCTCCGCGGGACAAAAATAAACAAGTGTGCAAGGCCGGCTGAGGGGGCCTGGGTCCCTTCTGAACTTGAAAAACATCAAAGGGAATACAGTTATCAGGCTGTCCAGGCTCCAGGCTCCATTGCGTCCTGCCCAGAGCTTTTATCAGCCTTGGCCAAGCTCAGAGGATGCCGGCTAGTGCAGCAGCTGCGGGAAAATATGCTGGACCGTGGAGTCCGGAGAAGGATGTGTTCAGCCCCCCGCAGATGAAACTGAGCAGGGAAGCACGGCATCTCCCACACTTTGGTCCCCATGGTGCTGGCCATGGAAGGCCACCGAAGCTGGCAGGAATCCACACCCGCCTGGGCACACAGTGGACACCTCTGTGCCCCAGCGTTCCGTCCACAGACAGAGGGTGTGCTGAGGATGAAAGCACACAACATTCAGCCAGTAAATACATTTCGAGTTTCTGCCCTGTTCTAGGTGTGGTTCTGGCCCTGGGGAATAGATGGGTGATGAAATCAGATTTTAAAAGATTCTTGAATGTGTTCAATTAATAAAAACTTCTAAAGAAATAAAGTTAAAACCATTGTGGTTTGGAGATGTTTAGTACCAGGACTATGGTGATGGATACACAAACCTTCTTGAGTGATAAAGCTGCACAGAAACACACACATTTGGTAAACTGACTGGCGTCAACTCGGTGGACTGTGTCAACATGTACACCCTGGTTATAACATTGCAGTAGAGTTCTGCAAAATGTGACTACTGGGAAAGACCGGACAAAGTGTATTGGATCTCCCGGGACTATGTTTCTGTCTCACAGTGATCTTAATGCGAATTTTATTTAAAGCAAAGCAAAGCCCTGACCTCCTGGAGCTCATGTTCTGGTGGGAACTTCCCGCTGGACTCTGAGATGTGAGAGGGTGTACACAGAGCCCCAGACTCCTGTTAGGCTTGAACAGCCATGATCAGGGACACAGGATCCGTCAGGGGCCTGCCCAGCTGGAAATAAATAACCCCTCAAACTGGGTTATAAGCTAAAGAAGTTTTAACAAAAGCAGCGTTCGCAAGTGTGGACAAGCCCTGCGGAACTGGACAAGGGCAGGCAGCAGTGGGAGATGCAGGGAGAGAATGGAGAGGCGACAGGAGCCAAGGTGGGGTGTCGACAAGGAGAGGACCCCAACAGGAGCTGTGGTCTTAGAAAGGAGGACACAGTGAGCCAGGTGGCCTGGCAGGAGGGTCTGAGAGTCCCCTTCCCTGCACTCTCTCTTTATCCGCTGAGCTCCCTGTGGAAGCAGAGGGCAGGGCTGGGATGGTGGCGTCCAAGCAGGGCAGCCCCCTGGCCAGAGGGTGGAGAAGGCAGACATGAGTCTAGAGGGGTGGGCAGGAAGCAGAAGAGGAATCATTCACTGAGGTGAGCTGACTGGCATAAGCGTCTGCCTTCTTTGCCACTCGCCCATCATCTTCTGCGGCACCTCTGCAGCAAGCTGGCTGCACTAACGGAGGCAGGGCTTTGGGGAACTCCCAGCCAGGATGGGGGTCTCCAGGTGCCAGTCAGAAGGGGGCTGCCTGCAGCTGAGGCCCCATGACATCAGGGGCAGGAGACAGAAGGACTCAAGGCAGTGATGGGGGGGTGGGCACCAGGGACCTGCTCCCCATTTCCCGGAGCATCATAAGCCCCTGGGCAGCCTGGGAAAAGCCCGGGTACCCGGGGCGGTGGAGGTCAGGGTAGATTCGGTCAATTTTGAGAGGGACAACATTTCACAGAGTAAAACAGAAAGTTGGACAGTGCATGCGTTTTCCTAGGCTGCCATAGATGATTATCACAAAGCAGGTAGATCAAAACAGAAATTTATTCACTTTCAGTTCTGAAGGCCAGAAGTCTGAAACCGAGGCGTAAACAGAGCCGCCTCCCTCCGAAGGCTCTAGGGGAGGGTCCTGCCTGCCTCTTCCAGTTCATTGTGGCTCAGGTGTCCCTTGGCTTGTGGCCGCCTCCCTCCAGCCTCCGCCTTCACACCACCTCTCCTCGTCTCTCTTCTGTCTCTTATAAGGACACCCGTCCTTGGATTGAAGCCCACCCAGGCCTGCTTCAGGAGGAGCTCAGCGGGAGACCCTTAGCCTAATTACATGCACAGAGAGGAGTCGAGATGGCAGAACAGAAGGACACAGAGCCCAGCTCCTGCCGAAGATACAGCCAAAATACATCCCCACGTGGAAGAGTTCCCAGAGAATACCTCACTGGATGCTGACAGAGGATCCCAGACACCCGAGGTGCAAGAAAGAGCTCCACATAACCGGCTAGGATGAAAGCAAAAAGAGAAAAAGGAATCGGGATGGGATCTGCACCCCGAGGAGGAAGCTGGAAAGGAGGAAAGGTCCCCCAACCATGGGGAGCCCCTTCTCGGGCGGGGACCTTAGCAGGGACAGAGGGGGATCCTGGGAGGCTTGGGGGAGATCACAGCGGCCGGTTGGTGGCAGCCAGAACAGAGAGCCGCACAGAGGTTCCACGCCACCTCACTGTGGACCCCAGCCCGAGACTTGCGGCTGCTGGTACCTGCAGGGCTGGGGACTGAAACTCAGGCTTCAGAGGACTGACCTATGAAGAGGACTGGGGTTAGAGACAGCCTGAAAAGGGCCAAACTGTGATGCTGAAACCGTACAACTCAGACTGGGAGTGGAACCCAGGGGCTAGGAGTCGAAACTACTGTCTTCATTGAGACTGCACGCTCAAGTTCTTTAGTCTCATCACCGAAGGAATTCCATGAGGGGCAGCGATAGGTAAGAGGTAGATTTATTGGGATGCACACTCCACAGATGTGGTCCATCTCAAATGACATGAGAGCAGCCTCAAAACATGGGGTGACTGGTTTTTATGGGCTGGGTGATTTCATAGGCTAACAAGTGGGAGGATTATTCCAACTCTTTCGGGGAAGGGGAGGGGATTTCCAGTAATCGGGGCACCACCCACGTTTTGGCCCTTCGTGGTTTGGGCCTCGGAGCTGTGCTGGCGCCCGTGGGTGTGTATTAGCTGACATGTTACAGCGAACAGGTCCTGAGGCTCAGGGTCCTCTGGAAGGTGAATCTTCCGCCATCTTGGGCCTAGTAGATTTCAGCCCATTTTTGTCATCTCCTCAACAGCTCTTTCTTTTAAAACCTGTGCCCTGTCCCCTCCTTCCTGACCCAGTACTGGCCTCACCCGGGGGTGCTTGCAGAGGACGCCTGGGCACCACAGAAGTGCAGTGCCCTTGGCTAAGGGGCGTACAAAGGGAGAGGCAGGGTACCATAGCAGCCTCTTTCTCGTGGCATCTCTCGAGCTCCGGGAGAGGCCCTCGGGGTCTCCCGTGGCAGGGACGGTCTGGCCTCAGAGACTCTGGGCTCTGTAGGTGCCTGCACTCAGAGGTGGGGCCAGGGTCCCTGCTGCTTCCCACAGCCAGTCCAGGTGCGTGACCACTGTGGTCCTGGTCCCGACTTCAGTGGGTAAGATCTGTGCTGGTGACCCTATGAACACAGCAGTGGGGGGGCGGGCACTGCCAGGACCCTTGCCATCCCCGATGGACGGCTCCAGGGAAGGAATTCTCCATGGCTTCTCCCCCAGCAGGACCGCTGCCATCTCACCTACCGCACAGCACAGCTCAGAAGTGGGTCTGGGGGCTTCTACTCCAACACTGAGGGAGCAGACCCTGTCCTGACGGGGCAGTGACAGCCACAGAGCAAAGAGGAGACTGCACTCACTGCCTGGTGTAGCTCTGGTCACAACGCCAGTCACAGCCCCCGGCAAGGAGACAAAGGCCAGCACACAGCAAGGAAAGAGACGGCAGCATCCATAGCAAACGGCCCTCACACCGAAAATATTAAACCCACACGGGCTACACAAGCATGCTCCCACATGAAAATAGCCCTCCAAGACCACAGTAGACAATTGTTTCTCCTCCTAAAGGAAATCAACCCTGGATATTCACTGGAAGGACTGATGATGAAGCTGAAGCTTCAATACTGTGGCCACCTGATGTGAAGAGCTAACTTGTTGGAAAAGACCCTGATGCTGGGAAAGACTGAAGGCAGCAGGAGAAGGGGGCGACAGAGGATGAGGTGGTTGGGTGGCATCACTGACTCAATGGACATGAGTTTGAGCAAACTCTGGGAGATGGTGAAGGACAGGGAAGCCTGGTGTGCTACAGTCCATGGGGTCACAGAGAGGCAGTCAGGACTTAGCAACTGAACAACTAAGTCATACAGCAAGAGAAATATAAATAAAATGAAGAAGCAGAGGACCACTCCCAGTGGAAAGATGGAGAGAACGCCCCTGAAAGAACCAACAGTGAAACAGATCTCCTCAGTCTGAGAGAGTTCAAAAAGCAGATAATGAAAACAGTGAAGGAATTAAGAAGGGCTAATGATAGAAATGCAGATGACTGTGAAAAGGAACTAGAAACTATAAAGAGGACTAAGAAAAATTAGACAACTCGTTTGCTGAGATGAAAGCTGAGCTGAAGACAATGAATAGCAGGATGAATAATGCAGAAGAAGGAATAAGTGACCTGGAAGATAGAATAACGGAAATTGCCCAATCAGGACAACAGGCAGAAAGTTAAATGAAAAAAATAAAAGCAGTGTAAGAGACCTATGGGAGAATATAAAGTATGCCAACCTATCCAGAACAGGGATTCCAGGGGAAGAGGTGAGAAAGAGGGACTGAAAACGTCTTTGAAGAAATTATGGCTGAAAACCTCCCAAACTTAAAGAAGGAAACATATCCAGATATAGGAAGCACAGAGGGTCCCAAACAAGTTGAACCCAAACAGTCCTACACCAAGACATATTCTACTTAAAATGGTAGAGGTTACAGATAAAGAGAGGATTCTAAAAGCAACAAGAGAAAAACAAAGATTTAATTACAAGGGAACCCCCATAAGGCTGTCAGCTAATTTCTCTACAGAAACACTGCAGGTCAAAGGGAGTGGTGAGATATATTCAAAGTCCTGAAAGGGAAAATCTGAGGACATGCAACCCAGCAAGAGAATCATTCGGAATATAAGGACAGATAAAGAATTTCTCAGGCCAGCAAAAAAATGATAGAATACAGCAACACTAAACTGTCCTAAAGGAAATATTGAAAGATCTTTTCTAAATAGAAAAGAAGCAAGAGGCTACAGGAAAGAGAAAATCATACCTGGAAAGTAAATCACTTAAGCCAGTACACAGGTTAAAAAATAAATTTTCTGTAAAAGTGATGATAACCACAATGAACAGCAAAAGATTGAACATGAAGAAAGAAGACATCAAAAGTATACAATGTGCAGAGGAGCGTAAGAAAATGTGGATTATTGCTCCCCCAGAAAGTGTTTACGCCTATATGACGGCCAGTCTGAAGTAAGCAGACATACGAAGGTGGTAACACAACGTTTACAAAGACTCTTCCTCCAAACAAGGTCACATTCACAGCGTCTAAGGGTTAGGATGTGAACAGATCCTATCGTTCAACCCCCACAGATGGTTACAGGTAGTGGGGAGCCTAAGACAGGAGAAGAAGGAGGGGATATCTGGGGGCCGAGGCGCAGAGGAGGGTGGGGGGTGCTGGAAGGCCCTGTTGGCCCACAGCCATCTGTCCTCCCCGGATCGCCATGGTGACGATTGTAATCAGGGCTCAGATGAAGCTCCCGGGGCCCTGCCGGGTCCAGCCCTGCCCCGGCCTCTCGTTTCCGGGCTGTGGTGTTGCCGCCTGCCGGGTTTCACGCTGTGGCTGGTTTTGATTCTTGGCCTTGTGTTTATTCGTTTGGATTGATTACTGCGTGTTATATAACCTGAGTGGCTATAGCAGCAAGCTGTATTTTACAACGTCCTGAAAGCCTGCAATGGCCCCGGGTACCCGAGTCGGCAGCCTGGTCTGTGGAAGGAAGGATGTTCCCAGGAGGGGGGCCCCCGCTGATGCCTTGTTCAACAGTGATGAATTTCACGAGGGTGACAGGCGGGCATTAAACCCACTCAGACCCTCTGACAGGGCCTGAGGGACAGCATGACGGGGCCCTCACTTTGGTGGTGATGGGTTACAGCCAAGCTTTCAACCCAGCCTGCTCAGGAGAATCACCAGGGAAGACTCAGAAACGACAGACAAACCTATATCCAGGCCGGAGTGTCCCGGTGGCCCAGACATCAGCGCGTTTGTTTGTTTGTTTTAATATTTACTACTTTTCTTGGCTGCGCCGGGTCTTAGTTGCGGCTTGCGGGCTCTTCAATGCGATTTTTTTTTTCCCAGTTGTGGCATGCAGGATCTTTAAGCTGTGGCACGTGGAATCTTTAGTTGTGATGTGCGAAGTCTTAGTTGCAGTGTGCGTGATCTAGTTCCCTGACCAGGGATCGAACCCGAGCCCCCCCGCCCCACATTGGGAGCACAGAATCTTAGCCACTGGACCACCAGGAAAGTCCCTACATCAGCACGTTTAACATTCCCCCGTCCCCTGGTCTTTTCCTTAAAATGGGAGGCTTTCTCTCCCCCAGAGGCCTGCTGCTCCTTGGCAAGCAGTCAGCTGAGTCGCATGTTGAGGGCTCGGCCTCCACCTTCTGTGCCTGCCTGAGCTCAGCCCACACACCCCCAAGCCACCTGTGAAGTGAAGGCATCAGCTGGGAGCTGACAGGGCAGGTAGACGGATGGAGGCTGCCCAGCTCCTGGCAGGCCTGCCGAGGTTAACTGTTCACTTAACTAGGTACCCTGTGCCCGCACAAGTGGACCCCAGGTCTTGTGACTGAGTCGGCCTGGGCACAGAGTGGGTGAACGAAGGCAGACGGCAGCCCTGAGCCCTTTCCTGGCTCCCTTATTTGGGCTTCCTGCAAACAGCAAGGATCTGCCCAAGCCTTCGCCTCAGTTAAACAGCCCCTCTCCCCACCCCCACACCAGTACACACGCTCCCGCAGCCCCAGCCCACACGTGTCCCTTGTCTCTGCTGTGCACGCTTTTCCTTCTGTGGTTCCTCCAATCCCAGTCCTAAAGCTGGGCTGATTTTGTTCAAAGCCTGACGTACAGCACTGAAGCCCACGCCGGCCTTCTGGCCGCAGGTCAGTGGTGGTGAGGAGGGGCCGTCCATCCCTGGGCGCCCATGGGAGTACTTCTGAGTGCCCACCGTGCTGGGACCCTCAAGAAGGCCCAGAAAACTCAAAGAGCCAGCAGCAGGATGCAGGGGAAGCAGGCGGGGCGGGTGGCCCAGAGGTGGGCCATCTGGTGCCATCCTCTCCCAGTGGCCTGAGCCCGGGCAGGTACACAGGCCCTGCTGAGCTCAGGTGCCTCCCCTGTAAACTGGGCTTGAGGAGGCTGCCGTACTCTGAGGGGCCACTGGAGGGTGAAATGAGCTCCTAACGCGTCAGTTACATGCTTCTGAGAGTGTTGGGTGCATGTAGCCCCCAGGGCCACTGTCCTCACGGTCTCCCGCCCCTCCTCCACTCACAGGCTGAGGGCTCCTGGGAAGGTGTCTTTCCCTCTCTGAGTGTCAGTGTTTTCATCCATAAACATGGATATGAGCTTGTGTCCTGATCAGTGTCAGGCATTTAGTAAATGGATGCTCAGTTAATGGGTTTCCCCTTTCCTGAAGGTGCTGATGGTTTAGGGAGGAATGCCCCATGGATGTAAGAGTTGGACCATAAAGAAGGCTGAGCGCTGAAGAACTGATGATTTTGAATGGTGGTGTTGGAGAAGACTCTTGAGAGTCCCTTGGACAGCAAGATCAAACCAGTCAATCCTAAAGGAAACCAACCCTATTCATTGAAAGGACTGTTGCTGAAGCTCCAATACTGTGGCCTCCTGATGGAAAGAATCGACTCATTGGAAAAGACTCTGATGGGGGAGAAGATTGAAGACAAGAGGAAAAGGGGACGACAGAAGATGAGATGGTTGGATGGTATCATTGACTCAATGGACATGAGTTTGAGCAAACTCCAGGAGATGGTGAAAGACAGGGAAGCCTGGCGTGCTACAATCCATAGGGTTGCAAGAGTTGGACACAACTGAGCAACTGAACAACAATTCCTCAACTAACTTGTTTGTAGTGGGATAATTAAAAACCGCAGATACACACAAAAAAGGAAACCCAGAATCACCCCGCAGCCAGAGACGACCAGTTCACATCAGTGATACCCACCCGTATTTTCTTTTTCAAAATGCAGAAGAGGGATCACCTTTTCCCCCCACAATCACATTTTGATTAAACACCCTCCAGTCTGGCTTCTCACCGTCCCCAGCCACTGACCCACCCTCGCCCAGGTCACCAGTAACCTTTGTGTGATCCATTTCTGGGATCACGTGACTGATTCCTTGGGCCCCTATTTCAAATCTGTCCACTCTTCTAAGTAGCACTGCAGTAAACATCCTTACTGCTAAAACTGGCCACGTGTCTCATTTATACACAAATTTTTACATCAGCCCCTCCCCAAATGTGCAGCACCCTCAAGAGATGGCAGTGGCAGAGATTACATCTACCCTCCCCCACTTAGGGGAGCCGTAGTTCAGGGAAGCTGCACCCAGGACCTGGTGTAACCCCCGGCCCCCCTAAAACTAAAGGGTGGGGGCAGCAGAGCACAGCGGGAAGCCTACCCCCAGAGATGGGACGCTCCTGGTCCTGAAGGGACCAGGAAAGTAGCCCCAGCCACATGTGGGGACTGAGGGCTTGAAACATGTCTGGTTGGAGCTGAGACACCCTGTGAAGTACCCGCCGTATTCTGAATAATTCATAGCAGAAAGCATTAAATATCTTGATAATTTTATGTTAATTGCAGGATGATGTATTTTGAATACAGTGGTTAAAATATTTGAAAAATCAATTCCACCTGTTCCCTCTTGCGTCTCTTTGAATATGGCTGCTAGAACATTTTAAATTACATATGTGGCTTGAATTCCGTGTCTGTTGGACGCTGGCCTAAACATCTCCCTTTTCACATACACAAAATATGTGTCTCCTCCGAGGAGCTCTGGCGTGCCCGCCTTGCTTCATTTGCTCTCACAGCCCTGGAAGGTGAAAATTCTTCCTCATCTCACAGATAAAAACGTACCTCCTGGTGAGATGGGAGACTAGCCGGAGATCATGGCATGGGGGGCGGGGGCAAGCATGATCCAGAACCAGACCTCTGGCCATGGTCAGGGCGTGTCCCGTCCTCCCCAGGGAGTCTGTCTGCCTGGTCTCCAAATCCAGGTCTGCCAAGGCCTGCCATGACCCTGCCTGGAGTCCCTGCGGGAGGGGTCTGTGCCCCCAGGGCCATCGTGCTCTGATTCTCACACCTTAGGGAGCCACCAGACAGCTGGGGGAAGACAGCAGGGCTGCGCCTCTGCTCAGCACCCCTCCCCTCCACCCCTGCCCTCCCCTCGCTGCCCCAGGAGGGCAGGCTGGGGGAGGGCAGGCAGCTGCCCCTTGCCGGCCAGGTCCTGTCCCCATCAGGGTGACTGTTGACAGGACCACATCCCAAAGAATGATGGATGATTGTCCTCTCCCACAAGTCCTCAGACCTCGGAGCCAGAGGTGGCCCTGAAAGGTCTTTTCTCAGTAAATTACTGCATTTATTTAGCCCTTAAGGGACTGTGTACAGAGCCCACTGAGCTGCAGAGGTGACCACGTCCACACCCTCCTGGACAGCCATCCATGCAGGACAGACTGCCCCCTCCACCGGAGGTGACCTAAGAACAATCTGGTTCAAATCTCCAACTTTTGCCGTTTCTTCAAGTTTCAGAAGCACCTTTTCCATCTTAGTTACGGTACTGACAGTACATTTTACATGACTTGTAGCTAATTAGGATAGTGAAAAGCACCAGCTTGGAGGGGGGTCCTCTTATGGCCCCTCAAAGTCAGGATGCCTCTTATGGTCCCTCAAAGTCAGGATGCCTCTTATGGCCCCTGTCCCCCACTTTCTGGGTGTGAGCTAACAGCCGCTCTCAACAGAGTGCCACTGTGAGCTGGGCATTGGGCTTGCAATAGCCCTTCAATTAGGATTCGGATGCCTTGTTCTCTAAATAGGGAAACTGATCCAGGAGGAGTGTCACGATGCCAGGAGATGGGGGAGGGAGCCACTGCCTGCCAAGGGTCTTCCATAGAGAGCTGCCCGCAACAATGTGGGGGACACCCCATCCCCCCATGGTCCACACTGGGATCGTTATGCAGATCAAGAAGGCAGGACGGTGCCTCTGGAAATAGTCTGTTCATATAAGGCTGAGCTGTGTTTCCCGGGTGGTTCACTGGTGAAAGAATTTGCCTGCCAGAGACACGGGTTAGATCCCTGACCCGGGGGGATCCCACATGCCCTGGAGTAACCGCCCTGGAGTACTGAGCCTGTGCTCCTCAACTAGAGAAGCCACTGCAAGGAGAAGCCCGCACTCGCTGCAACCAGAGAAAAGCTCGCAAGCAGCAGCGAGGACCCAGCACAGCCAAAATAAATAAGCTAAACTATGTATACACAAAATAAGGCTGAACTAGAGAAACTGGCAAATAGTTGGGGGAAAATGTAAATAGTGGCAGATTTTACTTTCTTGGACTCCAAAATCACGGTGGACGATGACTACAGCCATGAAATTAAAAGACGCTTGCTCCTTGGAAGAAAAGTTATGACAAACCTGGACAGTGAGTTAAAAAGCAGAGACTGCACTTTGCCAACAAAGGTCCGCAAAGTCAGAGCTGTAGTTTTTCCAGTAGTCCTGTATGGATGTGAAAGTTTGACCATAAAGAAGGCTGAGTGCTAAAGAACTGATGCTTTTGAACTGTGGTGTTAGAGAAGACTCTTGAGAGTCCCTTGAACTGCAAGGAGATCCAACCAGTCCATCCTAAAGGAGATCAGTCCTGGGTGTTCATTGAAAGGACTGATGTTGAAGCTGAAACTCCAATATTTTGGCCACCTGATGCGAAGAGCTGACTCATTTGAAAAGACCCTGATGCTGGGAAAGATTGAGGGCAGGAGGAGAAGGGGACGACAGAGGATGAGATGGTTTGATAACATCACTGACTCAATGGACACGAGTTTGAGCAAGCTCCAGGAGATAGTGAAGGACAGGGAAGCCTGGTGTACTGCAGTCCATGGGGTCACAAAGAGTTGGACACGACTGAACAACTGAACAACAGCCATAAGCGAAACTGGAACACTCCTACATTTCTGGTCGACACACAAACTGAACACTCCCACACTTCTGGTGGACACACAGCATGGTGCAGCAGCTGTGGAAAACTGTCTGGCATCTCCTCAAAAAGGTAAACATGGAGTCACCATAGGACCCAGCTCTCCACTCCTGGGTGTGTGCCTGAAGGACTGATTACAGGCACTCCAAATGTGCACAATAGGGAGCAGTATTCACAGCAGGCAAAAGCTAGAAACAACCCCAGTGTCCAGCCACAGACAAGTGGACAGACAGACATGGTCTGTCCATCCAGTGGACTATTACTCAGCCATAAAATGGAAGGCAGTGCTGATACAGGCTACAACGTGGATGACCCTTGAAAGGGTTATACTGAGTGAAAGAAGCCAGACCCAGGAGGATCGTACTACATGTTGCGCGATTCCATTTAAATGGAATGTCCTCAGAAGAGGCAAATGTGTAGAGACAGGAGATGAGGGGTTACCAGAGGTCTCTCTCCATTTGCCTCTTCTGGGGAACTTCAGGGCGGGGGGTGGGGGTGAAGATGGTGATCAGTGGATCCGGGATTTCCTCTTGGGGTGACGAAGGTGTTCTAGAATTAGATAGAGGCCGTGAGTTTGTAACATCACAAATGTACCAAATGCCATGGATGTGTACGCTTTAAGGGGTTCGTTTGATGATATGTTAATTCCACCTCAGTATTAAAAGCAATCAAAAATAAACCTGGGCAAGGAGAGAAGCAGACAGCCAGGGCCGTGGAGCTGCAGGTTTTCTCTGTGCTGTGGAGCAGGGGCTCAGCAGCACCCACCATTCACTCGTGTTGTTCTCGTGTTTCGAGTTTCAGGCAAAGCTGAGTCCTCTGATGCCCCAAGCCCCATCAGGCCAAAGAATGCTGAGTGATGGGCGGGCTGGTCAGCCTTGGGGGCTGGGGGAGTGGGGAGGGGGCAGTGGGCAGGTCACCATCAGCTCCACACGTCCACCCCCTAAGGATAGACTCCAGAAGCCCTCTGGGGACCATTTGCTTTTTAAAAGGGACAGGCTTCTTATCGAAGCTCCTTTCAACCCCAGGTGAGAGTTTGCAAGTCTGCCTGCCCTTCCACCCCACCCCCTACCCCACCCCCGGCTCCCCCATGGAGCAAATCCTCCCAGGCGGCCAAGACTGAAAACCAAACCGAGCTGGGGGTGGGGGTGTTGCAGCCTGAACTCCCCAGAACCTGAACTCCCCAGATGCTCTCCCTTGGAGGGACTCGTGGCTAATCCAGCTCCCTCCCTCAGGAGACCAGGCTCAGGAGGGTGTTTCAGAACCAAACTAGAGAAACCCTGGGCAACAACAAAGAAAGAAAGTTAAAGGTCTCACTGCTCAGCACTGTCCAAGGCCGTGAGCTGGCGTTCGCACACACTGCCGGGAGACGTGGGTAAAGAACGTGCAGCCTTCTTCCTACGGGGCGTCATTAGTTCACAGGGGTGGCTAGACACGTCCACACGCTTTGGTCCATGACTCCTCTACTGGGAGATTATTGCAGGAGGTGAATGGGGAGGTTCACGAGGACTTACATCTAAGCATCTCTGTCCGCACCAGTGTTTATAAAGGTGAGTACTCAGGAGCAGCCTCGGTGCCCATGAGGAGGGGATGGGGTCAGTAAACACACAATGAGCTCCAAGGCCGACATTAACCCCACATCCTCACCGCGTGTCTGTCCTAGCTTTTCCATCCACTGGCAGAATCATTGTCCGCTCTGGACTTTGCCTTCTTCGCGACACGGTTTGATTTTCCGATTTTAAAATATGTGAGTTCCCAAGAATATTGAAAGAAATGAATATATATGATGATAAAATAGTAATGAGAACAACAGGATCTAAAATTATATAATAATTCAAGCTGTATTCTATGGAGAGAAGGACAGAGACACAAAATACAGCAAAATATACAAAGCAGTGAATCCCAGGATGGCAGGATTATTTAATAAATCACTCCTTAAGCACTTACATTTTTCATATAGTTTCTATAATAAATATTTTGTTTTATAACAAACATGTTATAATACTCAGTTTTCAAAAGAAATAAATGCAAGTTTGTTTTTATTTTTTTAATGTTTTTTATTGTGGTAAAAATCACATAATATAAAACATACTATTTTAGCCATATTTAATTGTACAGCTCTGTGGCACCAAGTACGTTCACTTTATTGTGCAACCGTCACCATCTCCATCTCCCAGATTTTCCACCTTCGTAAACTGAAACTCTGTCCCCATTAAACACTAAGTCCCCACCCCCCACCCCCAGCCCCAGCCCCTGGCATCTACCAACATACTTTCTTAACCCTGTGAATTTGTCTGCTCTAGCTATTTCGCCTAAGTGGAATCAAACTATGTTTGTCTTCACCTAGTCTATATTGGAATGCGTCTTCAAGGTTTAAGTTCATACATATCCTTGTACGCTCATTTTTAAGTCCCTGCCCACGGTGAACTAAAACGACCGGGAGGAGCACGCAGGAGGCGCATGTGTGTGTGCAGTCTCCGCCCTGGGACGCCCCGCGTGCAGGGCTGTCCTCCCAGGAGGTGGGTATGGGTGGGGAAACTCTGGTTCTGTGGGTCAGGAGACTGGGCTCTGGACCCAGTGCTAAGTTGCCCTGCCATTTGCCAGACCTTCTCCGGAGCAGAGCCTCCCATGTGAGATAGAGGTCAACACCCACTCTTTAAGGAATCCTTTCAGGGCTCCCGGGGGAGGGCCCACTTGGTCAGCACCAGGCCCCAGAACAATGGAGGGTGTGAGGCTGTTTATTGTTTGAAGTCAGCGGAATTAGCAGAGACTTCAGCTCACTCAATACCTAAGATCCAGCCACCCTCCAGAAACCCAGCCTTCTCCAAGTGACACAAATTGTTCTCAAATCTCTTATTAGCGATGCTCTTAACTGTTGAAAGATCGCAGGCCATGGGGCAGACAAAGCCCAGAGACTCCGGAGGGCAGCGGTGGCAGCTTCCAGAACAGGCAGCCTCACAGGCTGCAGATGGGGGGTGGTGGGGTGGGTGGTTCCCTGGGCGTC
The DNA here is from genome assembly GCF_014754425.2 of Oryx dammah. NCBI lineage: Eukaryota > Metazoa > Chordata > Mammalia > Artiodactyla > Bovidae > Oryx > Oryx dammah. The sequence goes on from NW_024070197.1 coordinate 52,508,896, forward strand.
TGGGGAGGACGTACAGCTCGGCCAATCGTGCTGAGACGCACGGGACACCGCGAGCTGGACAGCTGACCGGCCTTGCCTCCCCTTGCCCTACAGTGGAGAGCACTCAGCCCATTTTATAGACTTTTTTAAAAAAAATTATTTTATTGAAGTTTAGCTGATTTACAGTGTGTGAATTTCTGTGTATAGCAAAGGGATTCAGTTATATATATATATATGTATGTATATATATATATAATATCCTATTTCAGATTCCTCATTATGGTTTATCACAGAATATTGAATATCATTCCCTGGGCTCTACAGTAGGACCTTGTTGTTTATCTATCATGAAATAGTTTGTGTCTGCTAATCCCAAGCTCCCAGTCCTTCCCTCCTCTACCTTCCTCACCCTTGGCAACCACAAGTCCCATTTTACAGACTTTTTTAAAGAGAGTTCAGAAAGATGACAAAGCTCTGCAAAAAGCATCACCCATTCATCCTTCGGCTTCCCAGGTGTCTCAGTGGTAAAGAATCCGCCTGCCGATGCAGGAGACGCACGTTCAGTCCTTGAGTAGAGAAGAGCCCCTGGAGAAGGAAATGGCAGCCCACTGCAGTATGCTTGCCTGGAAAAATCCCATGGACAGAGGAGATTGGTAGGCTACAGTTCTTGGGGTCGCAAAGACTCGGTCACGACGTGACTGAATATCTGAGCACAGCACAGAGCATGCATCCACCTATTTAAAGATACTTGCTGAAGCTGTATGTGTTGGGCACTGTTCTAGGTGCTTGAGGATATGATGTCAAACCCAATAGACAAAAATAGTTGACGTCAAGGAGCTTACATTTTCTGGGTGAGTGCAAACTCAAGACGTGATGTCAGGCGGTGTTGAGTAACAGGCAGGAAGGAGGTGAGGGTCGGAGGCGGAGAGCTGAGGGGACAGCTTGGCCAACATGGTGTGTGCTCCGCTCGCATCCCTCTTGTGTGTGAATTTCGTGGGTGGGCTGCTTCGGCGTTGTTTTTTGGTGGTGACTCTCTGTAGCTGTGCCGGCTGTCTAAGAAAAAATTATTTTTGACCAAAACCTGATAATAATAATAACTCCCACATCTTGGGTATCTGGAGAAACTGGGGAAGCTGATGATTAACAGCCCTTCTGGGATCAGAGATCAGCTCCAAGTGTGACCTTAATTAAATTTCATAACTGCTCTATGCTTCAGTATCTGCATGTGAAAAATGGATTCACAGTGGTGCCTCTCTCCTCTGGTTGGTGTGAGAAGATGTTTATAGACAGGAGCCCCGCCTGTGCTCTTTGCTTTTTGTTGTGATGACTTTGGAAGGCTGTGGAAAACTCTGGGCTGGTCTTTCATGAACGTAGAGTGTTGCCTTGTGTAATCCTCCCAGAGCTGAGATTTCCCAATTGATGGGACCCAGAAGGTGTGGGGGATTCCTCCTTTGGATTCGCAGAGAGGTGGGATCCAGCTCCTGGACTCCAGGGCTACTGGAAGCTCAGCTCCACAGGAACCACAGTGTGTCTGTCCCCCTGCCATCTCGTAGAGAAACCAGAGCTCAGAGTCCTCCCTGTCCCAGGGTCAGAATGTCAGAGGGTCCCTGAGCCACCCAGGGGTCCTGCTGCGTGTCCAAGCCTGCCCCACTTTCCTTGTGCCTCAGCCTCAAGGTTTTTCCCAGCAAAGACCGGCTTGGTATTTCCAGAAAACATTCTTCTCTTCCTTAAGAACAGAGCCCAGTTTATCACAAATCAGAAGCTCAGGGGTCAGGCCCTGGAAAGTATGGAGGAGGGGATTGGTGGTCTTACTTTTGGTGGTGGAAGGGGATGGAGGCAGCACACCCATAGGCCCACTCTTGCTTTATGGGAGAGAAACTGGGCTTGAGAAAGGAAAAGTGACTCAGTCTCACAGAGAGCGGCAGGGCTGGCTGGGGCTGCATCTCAGAAATTCTCCTAAATAACAGAGTTCCATCTTGCAACTTGGTATTGCCCGCCTGGCTCCCCAGCCCTGACCACCTGTGGAGCCAGACCACCTGGGTTCATATCTGACCTCTGTGCCTCACTTACCCCATCAGTAAAATGGACACAAAAGTGATGCCTGCACGGTAGGGTCATCGCCACAGTGAACTGAATGAAGCCACGTGAGATTTCCCAAACAGTGCTTGACTTGCCAGATATTCTGTGTTAACATTCATTAATGGTTGTTGTTGTTCAGTCGCTAAGCGATGTCTGATTCTTTGCAACCCCGTGGACCGTAACACACCGGGCTCCCCTGTCCTTCACTATCTCCCCGAGTTTCCGCAAATTCACGTCCACTGAGTCAGTGATGGGTTGCAATTTACAAAGCAGTGAGGGTCAGTGAGACATCAGAATTACTTCAAACAAATAACTGGAATGTATGCTTCAAAGTCATCAAGACTTGATCATTTTTTTTAAGAAGATTTTAGAAGTTTTGTCAGAACTGTTTTCAGAAGACATTTTTGTATTCTGTTTTCTCGATGCGTTTACTAAGAAAGAGAAAGCTGTGTGCCAAGACCAGGGATTCTTGTGCAAGTCAGGGTCTCGGCTCAGAAACTGTTCAGAGCCGTCCAGTTCATTCTCTTGGTTTTGCCAGTGGGGTGGGGTTGGAGAGAGAAGCCGAGGGGTGGGGGTGGGGCACACAGGTTAACGAGGAAGGGACTCCTTCATGGTCCTTCAGGCAGACCACCTCAGGGGACCGAGCAGAGTCAGAGCACCTGGTGCGTCTGCCTCACCAGGCCTCAACCTGAGTGTCTGACCAGTGGAGGTGATGCTTCTGTATAGATGAGGTGGCCCCTGGACCACTACAGGCTTTCACCCAATGTGGGTGTGGAATAAGGACAGACAGACCTCTGAAGTCCCCAGCATGCCAAGTGCAAGCTCATGAAGGAAGTTAGCGTATAAATTGAGGCTCCAATCAGGGGTCTCAGCCACTGACCATCCACCTGACTGCCTGGGAGCAGGTAGAACGTGCTGAAGCCGGATTCCACTCCCAGCGCAACCCCCTCCGAGTCTCTGGGGTGGGGTCAGGCATACGTACCATCGGAGCTCTTGGGGACCAGAAAGGACAGGCAGGGCTGGGACCAGCAGGAGATAGAGTCTCTGGGGCAGACGTGAGCCAAATGGTGAAAGGGAGAAAGACGCGAGACCCCTGCCGCCTGCCCCCAGCTCCCCTTCCCCCGGCCTCTCTCATCTCCACCTCCTGCCCTCCCCGCTTATCTTCAGCTTCTCAGCTGCCGCTCCACAGGTCTCCGAGGCTTTCTCCTCCTGTCCATCTGTTCCCCCTCCCCTACCAGTCTCCTCTCCCCTCCTGTGTCCCAGGCCAGCCATACAGCCAGTCCTGCGATACCGCCTCCTTCCTGGCCTTTGGTCCAGGCTTTGATGCCAGAGGTGTAAGGTTGCTGCAGCCTCGGAGGGAATGGGAACTAAGCTCCCGAGGAGTTGCTTTTACTGGGTCACCGAAGCAGCAGCAGCGTGGGAGGCTTTGCTAAAGCAGAGAGTGCCTGGAATCCCCCTCCTTGGGGCATGTGGGAACACAGGCGGCCTTGCCTGCCCCACTGGGGCTTCCAGGCCACGCTGAGAACCTCCGTCCCAAGACATGTTCAGCCGGACCCTCTGTCCAAGCCGGACAAGGACCTAGGAGGTTCAGTGCAGTCCCACTGGGCTGCAGGATGCATGGTGGTTTGAAGCGTCTGCTAAGAAGCAGGGCAACAATGCCTGCCCAAGAGTGATGGAGGTGACATGCGGAGAGCCCCCAGGAACTGCAGGGGCCGTGGGCCTGTCCTCGTCCCCCTTAGTGCTTCCCCAGTCACGCGCAGGACGTGCACACTTGCTGCCTGCAGCGCTGTCCGGCACAGCTCCACAGGAAGGAACCAGGCTGGGTATTGAAGTGGGCACGAGCTGGAAGGCGTACTGTTCATTGTCTGTGTTGGGAAAGGGGAGACAATTTCCCAGCAAGGGCCTGGGGCAGATGAGGTCTTAGGAGGGGAATCTGTGGAGCTTGCGTCGCTTGGAGGCGAGACGTGGCTGAAATGCAGGAGATAAAGCAGAGCGGGGCTGTTGGTCACTGGGTCTGGGTGCTGAGTCAGTTGACATCAAAAACAAAGTGAATAAAATTCCCAACCTGCATTTTCAAAGCACCTTTCAGTCCCCCCTGCTGTGGGCTGGATGCTCTAAGCCCACTTTGTTTTCTTTCTTATTTTCTTCTTATTATTTTACTTATTTGTGTTTCTCCGCTGTGTCGAATGGCATGTGGGATCTTAGTCCGCCGACAAGGGATCAAACCCGAATCCCCTGCAGTGAAAGCACAGAGTTTTAACCACTGCACCACCAGGGAAGTCCCTCTGAGACCACATTTAGGGGCGAAGCAAGAAAAGCCCTTAGTGATTCCAGGACCTGAGTTCACATGCACGCTGTGCAGCCACTTTCTCAGGGCTGCTCTGAGCTGCTTCTCAGGGGTCCCTGGAAGGGCTTTAGGAGGACACGGTGACCCTTAAGCAAGGCAAGAGTCGCAGTGCTAGGATGTGCCCCAGCCTTTTCACAGAAGGAGAAAATGTCCAGAAATAAAAGACGGGCTCCTGGTCATGCAGAGAGTGGGGGCACAGGCCCCATCGCCATCTCCCTGACCCCCCGAGAGACCCCCAACCCTGGCTCCCAGGTGGTGGGCACACACACACACACACACACCTCTGGCAGTGGGAACGCACAAATGCCTGAGACGCCACCGGGTGTGCGGAAGGGGTGGGATCTTATATTCCAAATGATTTTTTTTCTTTTGAATGTAGACATCTGGCGTCCTATAAATAAAATTGAAAATGTAAATATTGTAAAACTCATTAGAGAGTGGTTTTCAGTTTGCCGAGAGCATGGGTCAGCTGCGACCCCACTGTGCCGTGGTGGGAAAGCCACCCCACACGCCGGCGTTCCCAGCACCGCACGTCGTCCCGGTATCCCCTGGCTGGCCAAGTGAAGCTGAGCCTGACGAATAAACATTAAAACGTGGGTCGGTTGTCTCCTATTTATTAACTAGTTTTCAAGAACTACCTAAAAACCTTTCTGCTTTCATTTAATACACAGGAAAAAAAATACTTCATGAAGGGAGAATATCACATTTTCTGTCGTAAGAACATGGGTTCCGGTGCACACCGGTCGAGCCCCAAGACGTGCACTCAGCCAGATTCCTAATATCAGGTTTACAGCACTCTTCAAAAGACGTTTTCTGTCCGAGACACATTAAACAAGCTTTATTTAATAACACTCGATTTGACTTATCCAATTTAAACATTTGCTCTGATCAGCGACCATTTGATCCTGCCTTCGTTTCAGGCGGCAGAATAATTTCTCTGGGTTATTTTTCTTTGGTGCAAGGTTGATCCCGGAGGCAGAATAACTCCTCTCGAATTCTCTGTGTTTCTCTAATTCGTGCTGCGAGTGGAAAGGGATAGAGCCATAAAAAGCCTGTGCTGAAAGCTGCTTTTATAATGTTTATGTTGCTCGTCCTCACGTCTGTCTGGCTAAAGACAGGCGATATCATTTAAAAGACCCCTCCTAGCCCGATAATTAGGAGAGACTTTTTCTTAACTTGGAGCATCAGAACGTAAAGAAACTCTCACCTTGGTGATTTTGCAGGAATATATTTTGCCATCTGCCATCTACTTGCCCCTACTCAGGGATTTTTATAACAGTGGAGTATACCAACCTAATGGTCATCCATTAAAAGTCAAGGAATTTAAGACAGTGATGGGGGAGAGAGAGTTTAATATCTTAATTCACTCTGTTTTAAAAGAGGAAATGCCACTTTGATTCTACAGTCTCAGGGGTTATTTCATATAGCTCTTTAGATTACTGCTATTACTCCTGTTATGATTTTACTATCATGATATTAAAGCACAAACCGTCTTTTTTTAGGGTCCATCTTTGCATGCCACCCTCTACAAATATCCAGCTCGAAGCCAGTAGCCCTGACTCCCGCCTGTAGGTATGGTAAAGTCATTCATAAGGACAGAAACCTCTGACAGCTCCACTCCCCCAGAGCAGCACAGGGTAAGTTGGCCAGCAGGGAGGGTGGGAGCCCCCCTGGCCGTTATCTGAGCGACCTCCGGCAGGCATCTGCTCCCAGGCTGGGAGGGGGTCTTTGTCGGTGAAAGGAGCGTTTGCAGGGCCAGCCAGCGCCTGCTTTATGGACCCGGCCGGTGGGAGGGTGCACCCCGCCCAGCCTGCATCCAGGCCTGAAGTGTTTACCCCTGGGGTGATTTACATCACCCAGGTGTTCATTCGGGAAACATCTCGGCTCCAAGCTGACACGGTGATTGCCCTGGAGTTGGAGACTTCGGCATTCTTCTGTTCATAACGGTCTGGGGGCCAAAGAGATTTTTTAAAACAGAAAGTCCTGGCCCAGAGTGGTTCGCGTCCTGGGGTTTTCACACAGGAGGGCTGAGGGACGTCTGAGCCCGGTGCCCCTCACCCTTCCCCGGGTGGAGGAAATTCCCATTGCCCAGACTGCGGCCCTCCCCACCCTCCTGCAGACCCCTGTCCTCCGCAGACCGCTCTGGCCTTTCTGTAGCTGCAGACACACCACGCCAGGCTTCCCCATGGCTGTATTAGCATCCCCGGGCTCCCCAAGCCAAAAGTGTTCTCCTCAGTCAAGATGCGGGAGACGCGGGTCTCTGGGAACACAGACGTGTCCTGGAGAAAGACTGGGGCTGGTGTGCGTTTGTTCCTTGCGGATCCATCTCTGCTGGTGCTGACGTTTTGAAGACTCGCTCTGTAGGCACTCCTTTCACACCAGAAGCCTTTTCTGTGCTTGCTGCTCACATTTTGAGGCAGGTGGTGCCGTCGCCGTTTTGACCTATGTTTGCACTGAGGGTTCCTAACGCCTGTACCGGGGTAGCCTCGTACCATCCGAACACCAAATTAAAATAAGCCCCGAGGAATCGAGATTTTGTTTGCTTGTCAAAAGCACATATTTAAAATGTTGTTTTATCGAACCCATCCCACTCCTATTTTGAAAGAGTTGGGACATATATTACATATCCGTTTTTACACTTGTATCCATTATTTCTCCAGCCATTGCTGATAACTGATGAGGAAGAAAATAAGTGTATTTCTGCCGCATGGAAATATATATTTGTGTAGGAGACCAGCAAGGACAATTATAGGGAAATTGAGAATGCTTCTTGTCTTTGTTTTCATTTTTACAAATACCTCTTTCACTGGTCCAGAGAATGCTCAGTTGATTCTTAGAGCTGGTCTCAATTCAGCTGTTTCTCTCTCTCCTTGACGACGTGTCTCCCAAATCCATCATTTTGCCTCTTTATACAACCTCAGATAGAAAGCATTTGGTCAAACGCTGGGGGCCATCAGATATGGGTTAGCAAGTGATAGAATTCCTTCTGCTCTGACCTCTATGTTTAAGAGTCTTTTTAGCCAGTGATTTGAGTACTAACAAATTCACAGAAGCACTCACATTTCTCCTATCTGTACCCATTTCTTCTAAATTATAGATATGTAAACCTCCCCAACATAGAAAAAGATCACTGATGTGCTGTGCTAAACTGGGAGACATTTTCACCACCAGCAACTGTTTAAAATTCCCACCCCTGGAGTGAGGGGAAAAAAAATCCATCAATAAAACAAACTTTGATTTCCAAACGTCAGGCTAAATGACCACGGACCCGCTTGGGAAAAGGTTGTTCTCTGTGACGGTTCACAGCCTAATATTGAGAACAGTGGAAAATATCACACTGACCATAAGAAAAAGAAGCCAATGTGTAAAAGAACTAATTTTGCCGTCGCTATGGATCTCTTGATGGTGTGCACTTGTGAATCTCTGTTCTGAATCTAAGATGCCTCAACACACGCCTGTTTGTGAATGTGGGCACATGGAAAGATGCATGTCCACAGTCTGTTTTAACAAACTGCCTGAGAATGCTGAATTCTACACACACTCTGCATGGCACCAATGCCACTAAGAGAACAATGTAACTGAACTACCAAACTCATTTATTTTAAACTCCGCTGGAACAGCTCCCTCAAAGCAGGTGAGTATCAAAAGATTTTTTTTTTTAAATTCTAAATAACAAGAGAGAGAAAACTAAATGTCATTCTATGAAGTCTGAACGTTAAAATGTTAAGAGAGAGTTAACCAGGGTCTGGTAAATGGCTAAACAGATTAGTAGCCTTACTTTTTAACATATAAACATCTGAAACCCGTTTCCTGTTTAAGAAGAAGGGAAAAAAAAGTCTAGGTGGATGACCTCGGGCACTTTTTTTTGATTAACAAATGTGAATTGTACATCATGGTGGAAAAAAAAAAAATGGCCCACGCTTGGTGGTCTTTCTCCAGTCTGTATACGGGACAGAGAGAGAAAAAATACAAAAATAAACGTTACCTTCTCACTTTCCGGGTGGGCAATGCCATTTCTGCAGTGGCGTCCAGGGCTCTGGCAAATGTTAAGGCTGTCACTGCGGACGGAATCCCTGTGGTCTGTGAGCCTCCGGAGAGTCCGAAGAAAAACATTCTCCGCATACTTGCTGGCGGGTCCTATCTCCAGGCCCTGGCCCGGCCCTGCAGGCTCGTGTCACCGGGCCGGCCGCTGGGACATGCTCATCTGACCCCGCGCCTCCCTCGCGGCCGGACCTGCAGCGGGGTGCCAGCCGGCCCGGTTCACCGCTGCAACCCAGAGGACACACAGAGTGGAGTCTCAGCCTCCAGGACCAAGCGCCAGCTGCAGTCTGTTCAGCCGAAAAGAGCTTAGCGGTTCTGACACATTCTGACAAGATACATTTTATAGGGTTTGTGCTAAAATTTGATATTGGAAGTTGGGATTCCAATTTTATGTCTCGGATAATAACAATAGCAGCTGGGACCTTTAAGAAATGTGTGTATTCCTCCCATTAAGAGTCACATAATAAAAACTATTTATGTCAAACACCTTATAAGGGAAAGATTTAGCCTGAATGTCAATATAACATATAATACTTTTTTATATTCAGGTTAAAAAAAAATCTGGGAAAAAATCCGTTATCAATGTTACCTATTAGTTTTGACTTGGAAACAGTGGATATGTGGTGGTTTTAAAAATCTAAGGTTGGCGTCTTCTTGCTTTAATTTGCAAAGTCATTGAAGCGCCTCTTTTTGGTATTATTTCTGTATATATTAGAAGGAAAAAAAACAAATGCTGATACATCTTTTTTTTCTTCAAGTCCTTCTGATGAAAAGACACAAAAAAGGGCACAGTTTTATGTGGCTTGATTTAATTTTGATAATTTCCAAGCCTGCAATAAAAAGAGTCACTGGCCCTTAATCATCGGTGCTGTTTTTGTTCTCGGAGAGCAGCTGTGGCTTCGGGTCCAGGCTGGCGGCCTGAGCTCTCAGATTCTGCTGGACAAACGGGGCAGCAGCTCAGATGCACTTCTTCCTCGGGAAAGGAATCTTGACATCTCGGCTCAAGGCAACGTCTGCAGCCAGATTTCAAAGGTGCTTCCACTCGACTCTGTCCTCCCTGGGGTCATCACACCGACGTGCTCCCAGGGGAATGAGCCTACTGCCAAACTGACAAGGATTCTCGCTGGGGCCGGTCACTTAGAATTGACTGAGCGGCCCTGCTAGGCTGGCTAGTTAGGAAACCCCAGCTTCCTTCTTATCTCGTCTGCTCAGACGAAGAGCAGAACCTGATTGGGATGAGAAGAGAACCCCAATTAGCAAAGCCAAGAGACGGCCACCCCTCCTGCACCCGCATGCCTGGGTCAGGTCTGCGTGGTTTTCTTGGACTCATGGACTCGTGTGAGCGCGGGTTAAAGAGAAAAGCCCATGGCGGCGGGAACCATCATCCAGGCTAGCTGAGCCCCGACCCTGGCCCCCAGCGCCTCCTTGACAGGATGGCACCCCTGTCCGTGGAAGGATGAAGAGCCCACGGGGACCAGTGCAGAGCCCCCTGCTCCTCAGGTCCTGTTGGAACCAGCTGACACCAGCCTAAACTCGGCCAAATGCCAGCTGAATTTCTTTTGTTATTAAGTCACAACTTGAATGTAACAGCCCCTGAGCGAACACAATCTTAAAAAATAACTTCCTACAAAGCCTCTCCCTTCTCTTCTTTGTCAGAAAGTTGCTTCAGCCTAAATAGAAGCCATTTCCCTTTTCCTTTTAAAGGAGAGGGTCACCAAGTGTCCCCTGGGGTCCTCTGCCAGCTTCACTCTCCAGTACCAGCACTTACAAAGGCCATTGCCCCTGGCTTGGTGGCCATATTCCACGTGCTGGTTTTATGCTGGCTTCACGGCTGCCATCAGAGAGAAGTGTGCTCCCAGCCAGGACTGCAAGGGCATCTGAAAGACATGGTGGACATTTGAAATTAAAAACATGCGAGTCCAGAGGACCCTGCAGACACTTGGAACACCAGCTTCACCCACCTCATCTCAGGGACCCTCACGGTGGCCGTCATTACCCACACGTGACACGGGGACGTGGAGAGACAGGAAGATGGGTACCCAGGGAAGCTCGGCAGTGCTCAGGGATGCCTGGTCACAACCAGCCTTTGTAGGGACCTGTTAGATTCTAAATGTCTTCCCTGCAGTCTATTGGCTTCAGGGAAAAGTTTGCTTGACCCCCTCTGTAATCCCAGGAGCTTCCCAGGTGGCACTGGTGGTAAAGAACCCGCCTGCCAATGCAGGTGAAGTGAGGCACGGGTTTGATCCCTGGGTGGGGAACATCCCCTGGAGGAGGGCATCGCAACCCACTCCAATATTCTGGAAAATCCCATGGACAGAGGAGCCTGGCAGGCTGCAGTCCATGGGGTCACAGAGTTGGACATGACTGAAGCGACTTAACACCCATGCACGTCACCCCAGGAGGCAGGCTTTCTTATCGCCTGCATCTCCTAGAAGAGGAAACAGAGAGAAAGGCCAGTCCATCTCTGAAGACCCAAGTGCTGGAAAGTGATAGAGGCGCCCCGCAGAGCCCAGGCTGCAGCCCCTGAGCTGTCACATCAGGTCCAGTGCCAGCTGTGAAAGCCCAGGTCACAAGCTAGCCCATCACCTGGGCAAGTGGTTTCACCAGCTGGAGCCTCAGTTTGCTCGCCTGTGAAGTGGGGCTGGAATGCACCCCGCCTCAGGGAGCTGTTTCAGGCTCACACGAAACAGGACAGGAAAAGTGCACGGCACATCAGAGGCGCCGCACAGTCACGGCGTGCAGACCTGGGGGGTGCGGTCTCAGCCCAAGGCCTGTTCTATTTTCTCTGAGCGACTGTGGGCTACACGGCTTGTGTCGGGGACCCATCTGGGAGCCTGGGCCACGTCCTCAAATACCAGGAGAGCAACATGGCCGGGGGGGCAGGCAGCATGGTTCCCACATCAGCCAGGCCTCAACTGGGCGGTCCAGAGTCCACCCCATGGAAAAGCTGGCCGGCAGCAGGTGCCCTGGGGTACAAGGAAGGATGTGCAGGGCCCCCTCCTTACTGGGGGCAGCACATGGCATTATCACAAGGCAGCATGAGAGACCCACAGGCCCCCGCCTGCTCACCAGCCTTTTGCTGCCCCGACTACCCTCTGGCTTCTGTCACATCTGTTTGGATGGCCAACTCCAGAGGCCCCTTCCTTCTCCACTCTCTTCAGACACATCAACGGCCACACAGAGAGCCCCAGGAACAATAAGCAGCCTCACATCCCGAAGCTGGCTCTGCTGGAGGCCTGGGGGCTTCCCGACACCGGCTGGGCAGCATGGCTCTCGGAGGCTTGGGGGGTCCAGCAGAGCCAGTTGAGAGCCCGCTTCTGCCTCTGACGAGCTGTTTGTTCAGGCAAGTAGCTTGCCCTCTCGGGATCCCACTTGCCCTGTTTGCACGAGGGCAGCAGGGATGGGCAAAATGTTGGCTTCCAATAAATAATCAATTGCTGTTCGCTGTTTAACTCAGACCATGAAAGGAAAACACCCGAATGGATTGAGAGCAATAGATTTTTTTTTAATGGGATGCCACCCCCTTACATGAAAGGCTAGAATAAGAGTAGACCATAAGACCCCAGGGACTGGCTCAGCGGTATACTAGGAAATTCCACCATCAGGAAACCTGGGTTTGGGTTTTGTTTATATATATATATATTTATTTATTTGCTGCTTAGCTGCAGCACGTGGAATCTTCCTTGCAGTGTCTGGGATCTTTCATTGTGGCGCGGGCCTCAGAACTTGCAGCATACAGGCTTGGTTAAACCCCTTGGCATGTGGTGTCTTAGTTCTCTGAGCAGGGATTGAACCCACATCCCCTGCATTGGATGGAAGAGTTTAAGCACTGGAGCACCAGGGAAGTCCCTGGTTAGCTTTTTGCCACTCAGCTGCTGTGCCACCCTGGGCATATTACTTACCAAGTCTGGTCTCCTTTCCCCACCTGAAAATGATGATTCGTAAGGTTGCCTCCTACCTTCTTCCTTTAACTACCATCTTAAATCTTTCGCCTCTAAGAAATCACCTTAATAAACACACTGTTCTTCAAGGTGCTAGAATGTTCTTAAAGTACCCACACACATATATGATTAAAATGATGGCAACATTTTTCAAATACAAAAATCTTAAAATAATAGAGTGGTGGGGTTGTGGGTGATTTTTTTTTCTGTCTTTTGTTGTTGTTCAGTCGTGTCTGACTCTTTGCAACCCCATGGACTGTAGCCTGCCAGGCTCCTCTGTCCCTGAAATTCTCCTCCTCCAGAGAATTGCCATTTCCTCCTCCAGAGGATCTTCCCAGACCAGGGATCAAACCCGTGCCGCCTACACTGGCAGGTGGATTCTTTACCACTGAGCCACCAAAGCCTTGTGTCTTCTTAGCTTTTTCTGTGGATTTCTTCTTAAATACATATAGCTGTGACCAACCCGCTCGACCCCCAGAAAGAGTCCTGTGGAAATGCCCCTGGACCTTTGCCTCCAAAGTGAAAGGGCCACAGGCATTTACTGTGGGAAGTGGACTTCATGGGAAAAGACTTTTTTTTTTTTAATTATCATGAGTTCTTCAGAGGACATTAGCTTTCATATTAAGGGATTTATTTACAGAAACTATGGGGAGAACATTTCTGTTGATTAAGAACATATGTAAAAAAAAAGAGAGCGAGAGGAAGAAAAAAGAAAAAGTACAGATTGCCACATCAGTATAAGACAATCCTGGAAGCATACTCTCTTAAATCCACACCTGTGAGTGGTAGAAGGAGGTGGGCTGAGCTAAACCACAGATGTCAGGGCTGCACCTGGGGACTTCTCAGTGTGCACACGAGCCTGGGGGTCTGGCTGAAGTGCAGGTTCAGATGAGCAGATCTGGATGGTACTGAGCTTGTCCCTCATCAGCCAGTACCCAGGGATGCCCAAGTCAACTAGGTCAGTCTGTGAACCACTCAGGGTGGCTGGGTTTAGAGCAGGCCGGGTTTAGAGCAGACTGGCTTCACCTGCTTGGTGGGGGTGGCTGCCCGAGCTCCTCCATTGGGAGCAAGAGTTCTCGACCTGGACCATACTTTAGAGTCACCAGGGGAGAATTTGAAAAATCCAGTGCCTAGGCTACACCCTAGACTAATTAACTCAGAATCCTTGGGGGTGTGGCCCAGGCATCAGGTTGCTTTCAAAGCACCCAAGCACCCCAATGTGCAGCTGGCTCTGAGGATGGCTGGTTTAGACACTGCCTCCCTCAGGGCTGGGGAGGAGGGAGTGGAAGATGGGTTGGTGATGTCTGTCAGGGGGGAGGGAGCGGAAGATCAATTGGTGATGTCTGCCAGGGTCCCAGCATGGTGGAGGAGGATAAGGGACTTAGCATCCCTCAGGGCTAGGTGCCAGGTCTGCAGACTCTTGCCTGCAGAGCTCAGGTATATTCCAGAATGACACACAGGCAGAGGTCCCTGTCTGAAGTACACTCCTCAGGACATAGTGTTCAGGCTTCTGGTACATTGCTTGGCCGTGATCAGTTGGGCAGGGTTGAACGTTGACCTTCTGGGTCAGCCATGGTGGAAGGGGGCAGATTGCATGAGCAGGAGGCCATGAGAGGTTGAGCCATGACTTGAATGTCACCCCAAAGACAGATTGGGGAATGGGGTACATTCACGTGAGCCCCACTCTTAGGGATCCTGGAAGTTTGCCAGGAAGGATAAAGACCCCAGTGGGTTGCCCAGACCCCAGTCAGGCCATCCAGATCAAGAACATGATTGAGGAATTTGATGTTTCTCCATATGCACTGAGGACAGGGTCAGAATAGAGGCCATCTCTGGGGAGGGTTTAGGCTGAGAAGGGGCAGGTCTTCTGGCTGGGGGGCCCTGGGTGCTGGTGTATACCTTGTATTGAGGCGTACACACATGTAAAACCACCAAGCTATAAATTTAAGACTTGTACACTTTCTGTACTTCCCTGGATATAAGTTAGTGAAAGTCACTCAGTCATGTCTGACTCTTTGCGACCCCATGGACTAAACAGTCCATGGAATTCTCTAGGCCAGAATACTGGAGTGGGTAGCCTTTCCGCTCTCCAGGGGATCTTCCCACCTTAGGGATAGAACCCAGGTCTCCCGCATTGCAGGTGGATTCTTTACCAGCTGAGTCACAAAGGAAGCCCCAGAATACTGGAGTGGGTAACCTATCCCTTCTCCAGCAGATCTTCTTGACCCAGGAATTGAACCAGGGTCTCCTGCATTGCAAGCGGATTCTTTACCAACTGAGCTGTCAGGGAAGCCCTATGGATAGAAGTTAAACACCAAGAAGAAAGAAAAAGAAATTAAAGGCAAGAAATGTAAATCTATACAATAAGTAAAATGTTCCAAAAGAATGTAGAAACACACAAATAGAACTGATTTTTTAAACTTTTTATTTTATATTGGAGTATAGCCAATTAACCGGAGAAGGCAATGGCACCCCACTCCAGTACTCTTGCCTGGAAAATCCCATGGACGGAGGAGCCTGGTGGGCTGCAGTCCATGGGGTCACTAAGAGTCGGACACGACTGAGCGACTTCACTTTCACTTTTCACTTTCACTTTTCACTTTCATGCACTGGAGAAGGAAATGGCAACCCATTCCAGTGTTCTTGCCTGGAGAATCCCAGGGACGGGGGAGCCTGGCGGGCTGCCGTCTATGGGGTCGCACAGAGTCGGACACGACTGAAGCGAGTTAGCAGCAGCGTAGCCAATTAACAGTGTTGTGATAGTTTCAGGTAGACAACAAAGGGACTCAGCATAGGTACACATGTATCCATCTAGGCTACTACATAACTTTGAGCAGATAAAAACGAAAATTACACAAGCCAGTAGAGGAAGGAAACGTGACAAAAAATTGTACAAATCTGAGACTCAATGAACAGAAAAGAAAATGAACCAGTAAACCAAATCACATCAAATATACTAATTGTAAATATAGTCACAGCCCTTAGTTAGCGCTTTGCTGAATTTCCTTACCTCCTTTTTCGTGATTGAGTACTGCTTTTATGTTTAATTTTGTACAGGCATGGGGATAGCACCATAATCTTTTCAGGGTTTGTCTCAATCTGCTCTGTGCTGGATTAAAGGTTGAAATTAATCAGGTGATCGTTGAGGACTTGGAGGGAATATTTCTAAGGATCTGAGATCTCAGAGGTCTTGAGCAAGGAGAATCCATGCAATAGCCAGGATGGATTACGCCAAAGCCTGAATGAGGCTTACGAAGATGTAACTGAAAACAAAATCAATACTAAACTGTAAAGTGGAAATGACATTGCAGCTTTTCCTCCTCCTTTCGATGTATCAAATATCAAATCCATCTTTGAAAATGAAGGAACTGTTTTTTGGAGAAGGGGACTGGAGGAGCCTGTTTTCCCAGGTGAGCTGAGTATGGTTTGCATGGGGATGTGGTGTGTCGATGATGATGGGGCTGAGAAGAGACCCTGGTTTTGGAGAAGTGAAAGAGTTTGAACACTATTGTTATAGGCCCGACACTCCAGTGCATGTGTCTGTGATCATAAAGAGACAGAGCAAAGGGGACGTGTCAGGTGTGGCGAGGAGTCTTGGAACACTCCCTAGAGAAGCAGGCACACTTACAGGGTCCTGACACTCTAGATAGTGGAGGGCAGAGAATTCAGGGTTCCTCAGAGAGGGGTCCGGAGAAGGAAATGGCAATCCACTCCAGTATTCTTGCCTGGGAAATCCCGTGCACCAAGGAGTGTGGCAGGCTACAGTCCATGGGGTCACACGAGTCGGACACAACTGAACAACAAAGCTACCACCACCGCCAGAGAGGGGTGGCACAGGTAACGTGCCTGGCTCACCCGTTCTCACTGGCATGTTTTTCTGGGGAACATATTACTTTCATTCATGGTGAGTTGTGACTTACAAAATGCCCTCCCCAAGAGGGACAGAAAGGCAGTGACAGAAATTTATACTAAGGTGTAAATGACTACCTGCAGGCTCCCTTCCCCAAACCAGGATTGATGAAGAGATTTGCGAAACCCAAAGTGGGCTGGAGAGGGGTCAGAGGAGGACTCTCCAAAGCAGGAAGGGTGGGGCCAGGTCAAATCACCACTCACTTTGAAGGGGCAGCCCTTACAAGGAGGACAAGGGAAACTCCGGGTCAGTGTTTGTTCTCACCATTAGCATGGAAGATGTGGGTGAATTTAGGCATCACTATAGTTTCTGAGGGGCTTCCCTGGTGGCTCAGTGGTAAAGAATCTGCTTGCCAGTGCAGGAAATATGGGCTTGATCCCTGGATCAGGACGATCCCCTGGAGGAGGAAATAACAACCCACTCCAGTATTCTTGCCTGGGAAATCCCATGGACAGAGGAGCCATGGGGTTGCCAAAGAGTCAGACACAACTGAGCGACCAAACAACAAGTTTCTGAGTCCCATTCAGCTGCGCGCAGAGTCAGTGTCAAAAGACCATGAGTCTAAGTACCTGTGGCCCACCAGGGGAAACGCTGCCCGGTGAGCACAGGTCCTGGGAGGGGGTGACCCGAGAGCCCAGCCCTGAGGGGGAAATCCTGAAAGGGAGAGGGGGCCCCTCCTCCAGCCACATTTACTCCTGGGTCACCCAGGACAGGAGTAAATGAAATGAGCCAAGTGACAGGGGCCAGAACTGCTGTAACTCACTGGGAGCAGGAGCCCCACCAACAACCCAGGAATCCACTCTGAGCTACCCCTTGCCCCTCCCTGGAGCAAACAGCCAGGGGTGTCTGCTCCAATTAAGCATTCCAGAGCACAGAAAGTAAGCACAGGACAGGTTTGGGGACCCACTGGACCCGCTGGAGGACAGGACTGAGCTAAGACTCCACTGAGCCCCTGAAAGGACCAGTGGACGCAGTGCCCTGGCGAGCCTTGGCATCAGCGTCCGTGCCCCGGACTCCCCAGGTATCCGATTGTCTCCTTCTGCCACATGATCACCCCGGGCTGTTCTTCCCCACCCACCCTCGCCCCTCCGAGACCTTCTCACATGGCAGCCGGCGTGGCGTGCCACTCCCCGGGTGTTGGCGAGTCATCCTCGTGCTTAAAATCCTTCGTGGAGGGGAGGTCACCCAGACAGGGCTCCAGCTGTGGGGTCTTGGCCCCGCACTGACTTCAGGTGTCCCTTGGCTCGTGGCCGCCTCCCTCCAGCCTCCGCCTTCACACCACCTCTCCTCGTCTCTCTTCTGTCTCTTATAAGGACACCCGTCCTTGGACTGAAGCCCACCCAGGCCTGCTTCAGGAGGAGCTCAGTGGGAGACCCTTAGCCTAATTACATGCACAGAGAGAGCAGTCGAGATGGCGGAATAGGACACGGAGCCCAGCTTCTGCTGAAGATACAGCCAAACTGCATCCCCACATGGAAGAGTTCCCAGAGAATACCTCACTGGACGCTGGCAGAGGATCCCAGACACCCCGAGGTGCAAGAAAGAGCTCCACATAACCGGCTAGGATGAAAGCAAAAAGAGAAAAAGGAATCGAGATGGGACCGGCACACCTAGGAGGAAGCTGGAAAGGAGGAAAGGTCCCCCCACCGTGGGGAGCCCCTTCTCGGAGGGGACCTTAGCAGGGACAGAGGGGAGCCTCGGAGGCTCAGAGGAGATCGCAGTGGCCAGTTGGTGGCAGCCAGAACACAGAGAGAGTCACGCCACCTTGCTGTGGTCTCCAGCCTGAGACTTGCAGCTGCTGGTACCTGCGGGGCTGGGGACTGAAACTCAGGCTTCAGAGGACTGACCTGCGGAGACGACTGGGGTTAGAGACAGCCTGCAAAGGGCTGGACTGTGATGCTGAAACCACACAACTCAGACTGGGACTGGAACCCAGGGGCTGGGAGTCGAAACCACTGTCTTCATTGAAATTGCACACCTGATCTGAGGACTTCCTGAAGCTCTGGTTCTATATGTGTCCCCACAGAAGGAATTCAGTGAGAAACAAAGTGATAGGTAAGAAGTAGATTTATTTAGAGAGAGACACACTCTTCAGACAAAATGTGGGCCGTCTCAGAAGGCGAGGGAATCCCTGAAATACAGGGGGGTAGCTTCTATAGGCTGGGTGATTTCACAGGCTAGTGAGTGGGGGACTGTTCCAACTATTTTGGGAAATGCATATACTTGTGTGCTCAGTTGTGTCCGACTCTTTGCGACCCTGTCGATTGTAGCCCACCAGGCTCCTCTGTCCATGGGATTTTCTAGGCAAGAGCACTGGAGTGTGTTGAAAGGAGTGGGGATTTCCAGAAATTAGGCCACCACCCACTCTTTGGTCTTTGATGGTTGGCCTCGATGTGTTACAATGAACGCATAATGAGGCTCAAGGTCCCCTGGAAGGCAAATCTTCCGCCATCTTGGCCCTAGTAGGTTCCAGATTTTGTCATGTTCTCGATGACTGTCTATTCTTTTAAAGGTTGTGCCCTGCCCCGCTTCCCCCATGTCTCAGTACCAGCCACATCTGGGGCTGTTTGCAGAGGAAGCCTGGACACCATAGCAGCCAAGTGCCCTTACTAACCAGCTTGGCTTGCGAAGGGAGGGGCACGGCCACCATTAGCAGCCTAGCTTTTGGCATTCTCGTGGCGGGTGGGCACCACCACTGAAACCCCCCTGTTAACGTGCATACATGGGAAAGGAATGGTGGGGGTAACCTTTCAGTTTGGAAAAACAAAAAGTCTAAAGTCCTGTGCACGCCTGGCCTCTTTGCCCAGCCTCAGGCAATACCGGGTCTCATCTGGTTCACAGTCCAGTATTGTGCCGTGTTAGTCGCTCAGTCATGTCTGACTCTTTGCGACCCCATGGACTGCAGCCCACCAGGCTCCTCTTGTCGATGTGATTCTCCAGGCAAGAATACCGGAGTGGGTTGCCATGCCCTCTTCCAGGGGATCTTCTCCACCCAGGGATAGAACCCAGGTCTCCCACATTGCAGGTGGATTCTTTCCCGTCTGAGCCACCACAAGCAGGTGTGGAGGGAGAGATATGGGACAGGGGTCCTGTGGGCAAAAACCATCTGTGGGAATAGGCAGCAAGCATCTGAGGGGTTAGACAGGGTGTCCAGAGCTAGTCTACATAGCGCCTTTGCAGGAATTCTCCAGATGGTACCCATCCTGGGCTGACCCAACCCTTGCCAGGGTAAGCAGCTGGGTGACTGTGGGGGGTGGAAGTGCCCGCTCTGCTGGGCAGGGAGCAGACCCCACAACTGCCCACAGCAGCCCCGAGATGTGGGGACAGGAAGTGCCAGGATCAGTGGGGCTGTCTCTGGGTAAGGGTTCCACACAGAGCACCCACTTTCTTCTGTCCACCCCCAACCTGGAGTTTGGACCACAGTGGTCCTTTGCAAAAACAGCTGCAATAGCGAAGCCCCATCTTTCCAACGGGAGTGGCGGCTCCCCGTTGCTTTATGTCATAGCAGTGCTATTTCCTTTTATTATAAATAGGAATTTCACTCAAAGGGGTGCAGCCTAATACCCCTGGCCGCTTTGTACTTTAATCAGAGCTTTCCTGCCGAAAAATGTTTATCTTCCAGCAAAGAGGTGCTAATTTTATCTTGCAAGAGTGGGTATCTGCTTACGTCCCTTCTACCTTCGAGAAAGATAACCCCAAACGCATTATGTCATCTAAATACAGCATCCTTGGAGATCAAAGGGTAATGTACACATCTGCCAAGGTTGATGGAGCGGCCATTGGCGGGCCCTTCCGCCCGGCTGCGTGTGCTCCATTGATAGACGCACTTTGCCATTTCTATGAAAGAAACTCCCAGGCGCTCTGTTTGTGCCAGTTGATTTCGGCGATATTGGGAGGTTTTGAAATGAGACTCCAAAATAGATATGCCCTTCTCACCCCTCTATGTAATCCCGCGCCACAGGAAATGGCACAAGTTCAAATTTTTGTAATGGAAGCAACTCAGGACCAGATAAGACATATGTCCCTGAGAGGGACATTTTCATGTTTAAAATAGAGTCAGAATGATCCATAGCCCAGGTCCACCTGAGTGTGTTTGCCTTTCGACTCCAGTCCTCCTTCTGATCTCAGTTCAGTGTTTTTCACTTTCTTAGATCCCCGTGCATTATAAAAGAACACATCCCAACACACACACATACTTGAAATAAAAGCTCATAAGACGAGATGTAATCTTACCCTATGCACTGCACGGACATGTCTTTCCATTCCCATCTACCTCTCATCCTTTGCTTCTCAAAGTGTGGTCCCTGGACCAGCAGCGTGAGCATCATCTGAGTTAGAAATTCAGAATCAAGGGCCCTGCCCAGGCTGCACAGTGACCGTGTTTGAGAAGCACCACACCATCCCCCTAATACCAAAACCTGACAAAGAGGCCACACAAAAAAAGAAAACTACAGGCCAATATCACTGATGAACATAGATGCAAAAATCCACAATAAAATTCTAGCAATCAGAATCCAACAACACATTAAAAAGATCATACACCATGACCAAGTGGGCTTTATCCCAGGGATGTAAGGATTCTTCAATATCCACAAATCAATCAACGTAATTCACCACATTAACAAATTGAAAAATAAAAGCCATATGATTATCTCAATAGATGCAGAGAAAGCCTTTGACAAAATTCAACATCCATTTATGATAAAAAAAAAAAACTCTCCAGAAAGCAGGAATAGAAGGAACATACCTCAACATAATAAAAGCTATATATGACAAACCCACAGCAAACATTATCCTCAATGGTGAAAAATTGAAAGCATTTCCCCTAAAGTCAGGAACAAGACAAGGGTGCCCACTTTCACCGCTACTATTCAACATAATTCTGGAAGTTTTGGCCACAGCAATCAGAGCAGAAAAAGAAATAAAAGGAATCCAAATTGGAAAAGAAGAAGTAAATTTTTTAATAACTTGTTTGCAACTCGCTAAAAGGACTCCCCACTTACCCTCACTTCCTGATCTGGGATCTGACAAACCTGCTTCGGGGCTCTGGAGCCAGGGTACTGAGGGCTTCAGGCAGCTCTATTGTGAGGAGAAATCAATGCGTCCTACACCTCTGCCCTGGGGGTCGCTTTCTGAAGATGCCCTCCCAGCCTCCAGACTAGAAAGGGATGATCTCAAAGCCTATCCCCCACCTCGTTCCATGACCCCATTGCTGCCTCCTTCTCTGCCTTCTGGGAGATCCTACCACCCTCGCACACCCCCAGAGGTCCCCAGTATGCTCAGAATGATGAAGATTTCCCACTCAATGTGGTTTCAGAGGCTTTGTCACAACTTGGAGTTTAAGCCCCTATGTTCTGTGAAGTTTGCAAAGAATTCTAAAGCTTAGGGGGAGCTGCATAGAGTGGCCTACCACAGGCAAGGAGCCTGGCCACTTGGGCCACTTACTGTGACCTCGTCTCCCTGGTTCCCTCATTGTTAAGGGTCCTCTCAGAGCCCTCAGACCCAGGAGGGCCTCTGGGGCAGGACTGCTGGTGGGTGATGTGGGATGAAGGAGGACTAGAGGGAAGGAAGCATCAGATGTCATGGGGAAAGGCCGACTCCCACCTCCTAGATTTAGAGTTGAGAATTAAACTGAAAGGCTTAGAAGCTCCTCAGACACCCTCACAGGGAAGGACGATTGTCTCCCTCAGCTCAGGATGGCTTGCTGTTGTTCAGTCACTAAGTCATGTCTGACCGACTCTGTACCCCCCATGGACTGCAGCATACCAGGCTTCCCTGTCCATCACCAACTCCCCGAGCTTGCTCAAACTCATGTCCACTGAGTCAGTGATGCCATCCAACCATCTCATCCTCTATCATCCCCTTTTCCTTCTGCCTTCAATCTTTCCCAGCATCAGGGTCTTTTCCAATGAGTCAGCTCTCTGCATCAGGTGCCCAGAGGACTGGAAGGATTAACAGGGTAAAATGACAGTGTAAAGGTATATAGTGTCGGGAAGTACAGAGCACCTTGACCTGGCCAGGCTGGGGCAGCAGGGCGGCTGCCTTCTCTTACAGAGTGGATCCATCCTTGTGCTGTAAACATGCACTGCCTCACACAGTTTTATCCTTTTTTAAAAAAAAACTTTCAGGGCCTTGCTCAGTGGTCCAGTGCCTTCCAGTGCAGGGGGTGCGGGCTCAGTCCCTGGTCTGGGTGCCAAGATCCCACACTCCTGATGGCCGAAACCCAAAATACAAAACAGGGGCAATATTGTAAGAAGTTCAATAAAGACTTTAAAAATGGTCCACATCAAAAAAATCACACTTTTTTAAAATAAAATAAAATAAAATTTCAAAAATAACCTCTATCCTGGAAAATAGACAAAAACCCAAACAAAACTCACCTGTATTTTCCTTATAGTGAGAAAACTTTGCTGGATATCCTAAAGACCTTCCAGCATCCTTGCGATCGAGAATCCCATGGACAGAGAAGCCTGGAGGGCTAGAGTCTTTGGGGTCACACAGAGTCGGACATGACTAAGAAACTAATACTTTCACTTTTTTTTACACAGACATAAATCTGTGTACACAGAGGAGCTGCTGCCTTGTGTAGTTTATAAACATAGATGGTGTAATACCAAACACGTTCAGGAACCGCCCCCCTTTTCTCCCAACAATATCTTAGAAGTGCTTTTGTTTTTCAGATTTTTGCCCATACTGCACAGCGGCATGTGGGGTCTTAATTCCCTGACCAGGGGTTTAACCAGTGCCCACTGCATTGGAAGGCAGAGTCTGAAACACTGGATTGCCAAGGAAGTCCAAAATCTTTTTTTTAATTGAAGTATAGCTGATTTACAATATTATATTAATACCAGGTGTGCAGCAGAGCGATTCAACATTTTTTACAGATCATACTCCGTTAACAGTTATTACAGGACAATGGCTGGAACTCCTCACGCTGTACAGTCTGTCTTGGCTGTTCACCTAGCTTACGCACAGTACTTTGTGCCTCTTCATCCCCTGCCCCTTGTTTTCCTCTCCCCGCTTCCCTCTTCCCAGTGGTAACCATTGGTTTGTTCTCTACATCAGCGAGTCTGGCTCCCTTCTGCACATGCATTCACTTGTACTGGTTTTTAGGTTCCACATAGAGGTCTTTCCATGTCCTCTGTGTTTTGGCCTCGCTGTTTAAGCCAGTGCTCAGTATTTCGTATGGTTTTCAAACACCACAGTTGGCTTTGCCATGTCCACATCCATCATCATTTCAGTTACTTTCCGTGTCTTGTTATAACAAACATGTTTGCCTGAACATCCCCACACCTACCCCTCTCTGTTCTTACGTGGGTATTTCTTCACCAAAACTGAGTTCTAAAAAGTGCAGTGTCTAGGTTGTCAGATGTGTGGGTTTACAGTTTGAGTAGATCCTATCAATCACTTCTGTAAAAAACAGTGATTTGTGGACCAGTGATTGAGAAATCTGTATGCAGGTCAGGAAGCAACAGTTAGAACTGGACATGGAACAACAGACTGGTTCCAAATAGGAAAAGGAGTACGTCAAGGCTATATACTGTCACCCTGCTTATTTAACCTATATGCAGAGTACCTCATGAGAAACACTGGACTGGAAGAAACACAAGCTGGAATCAAGATTGCTGGGAGAAATATCACTAACCTCAGATATGCAGATGACACCACCCTTATGGCAGAAAGTGAAGAGGAACTAAAAAGCCTCTTGATGAAAGTGAAAGAGGAGAGTGAAAAAGTTGGCTCAAAGCTCAACATTCAGAAAACGAAGATCATGGCATCCGGTCCCATCACTTCATGGGAAATAGACGGGGAAGCAGTAGAAACAGTGTCAGACTTTATTTTTTGGGGCTCCAAAATCACTGCAGATGGTGACTGCAGCCATGAAATTAAAAGACACTTACTCCTTGGAAGAAAAATTATGACCAACCTAGATAGCATATTCAAAAACAGAGACATTACTTTGCCAACTAAGGTCCTTCTAGTCAAGGCTATGGTTTTTCCTGTGGTCATGTATGGATGTGAGAGTTGGACTGTGAAGAAGGCTGAGTGCTGAAGAATTGATGCATTTGAACTGTGGTATTGGAGAAGACTCTTGAGGGTCCCTTGGACTGCAAGGAGATCCAACCAGTCCATTTTGAAGGAGATCAGCCCTGGGATTTCTTTGGAAGGAATGATGCTAAAGCTGAAGCTCCAGTACTTTGGCCACCTCATGTGAAGAGTTGACTCATTGGAAAAGACTCTGATGCTGGGAGGGATTGGGGGCAGGAGGAGAAGGGGACGACAGAGGATGAGATGGCTGGATGGCATCACGGACTCGATGGACATGAGTCTGAGTGAACTCTGGGAGTTGGTGATGGACAGGGAGGCCTGGCGTGCTGCGATGCATGGGGTCACAGAGTCGGACACAACTGAGCGACTGAACTGAACTGAACTGATGGCTAAGCTTACTCCCCATCCTCTTCCCAATACTGGCCATGGCCAGTCTCTGCATTGTGACTAACGTGAACTAATAGCAATATCCTGTTATTTTAATTTGTTTTTTATTAAAAAAAAAAAGTATTTATGTGACCATGGTGGAATCTTCTACTCATGGCATGTGGGATCTACTTGCCTGACCAGGGGTAGAACCCAGGCCTCTACATTGGGATCTGGAGTCGTAGCCGCTGGCCCACCAGAGAGACTGCCATACCCTGCTCATTTGATTGGCGTTTCCTGCTCCCCAGGGTGTTTGTACATCTTTCCACACCTGGCATTTCTGCTCTTCTTTCAGGTGCTGCCTCCCCCTGTCCTCTGAACGGTTCTGCCTGGACGTCCTGTAGGTGAGTGTTTATCTTCTTTTAACCTGATCTCTAAGACGGCGTTAAATATTTTGGATATTAGTTGTTCTGTGCTTTATATTTTGCAAGTATTTTTTCCCAGTTGGTCACTTGGATTTTTGCTTTGTTTATGGTGTTGATTGTTACACAGATTTTTGACTTGGTTTGCTTTTGCATTTATACTTTTAAGAAAACGTTCTCTATCTTCAAAGTCTTCTACATTTATTCCTAATAGCTTTATGGTGTAAGTTTTTGGTGTTTTTTCTTTTCTTTTTTTTTGCTTTTGCACTTTTGCCAATTGTCCTGATGCCGTTTATTGAGTGCTTGGTCCTTTTCACGATGTACTGAAATATCTTTGTTGTCATCGTGTGAGAAATGCTCATACATATGTATGGGCTGCTGGACACCCTATTCTATGGGTTGGTCTGTTTTTTGTTTTTGTTTTTCATGTGCTTTCATGGAAATAATTGCTAGGCTTCACTATGGTCAAAAAATATGTTTTGTATCATTTCAACCTTTTTAACTTTACTGAGACTTGCTTTATGATCCAGAAGAGTGGAAGGGCAGGTTTTTCTGTAAAGGCGGGGATTGCAAACATTTTAGGGTTTGCAAGCCAGGTAATGCCTCTGTTGTGTATTCTTTGTGGTTTTGTTTAGTTTTATTTGGGACAGCCCTTTAAAAATATAAAAACCATGCTTAGGTCATGGACTATGCAAACACAAGCCATGAGCCACAGTGGTCCAGCAGATGGCTGGCCAGCCATGGTTGGCCCTCTGTGTGCTCAGGAGAAGCGGTGGGCTCTGCTGTCGTTGGGTAGCACGCTCTGTCGACATCCCTCAGGTCGAGCTGGTTTACAGAGTGCAAGTCTTCTATACCTGTCGTGACTGGTTGTGTTTGCTTGTTTTTTCGACCATTGAGAGACTCTCCACTGTACTTGTGGATTGGACTCTCTCTCCTGTTTGGTTTTCGTTTCCTGCATTTTCAAGGTTAAGCACTTACTTCATTGCCTGGCCTCATGAAGAATGGTTACATCCAACTGGTTTGCTGAATTAGTAACTAAAATGTAATCGATGTCTTTGCTGTTGGCAGTTTTACCAATAACACTCTCTCAGATTCTAAGCTGTGAAACATCAGTCTTCAGTTTGCAATTCTTCCAGAAACCAATGGTGAGGACATTTTGATGGGGCGTCAGTTTTCTCATGTGTAAAATGTAAACAATAAGTCTCCTTGGTTGGTTGGGAAGATTAATTGGGATGATCCATGTGGAGGTTAGTAAAAGTAGGTGCTTGGTGCATTTTAGCTATTAGGATTAGAGGATTACTATTAGCATTCTTTCCTAAGTACTCGAGGCAAACACAAGAAAGCTTTTGCTTGGCCTATGGCTGTGGTTGACCAGGAAAGATGGGGAGCAAGTGGGGAGCAAGTTGGGAGCAGTCACTGAACAGACTCCAACCACATGGCATGGATTGTATTCTGACTCCCAAGTTTGCAAATGGTATCCTTCCCATTCTCTCTGACAACCACAAAAGATAAAGCCCACTCAGCCAACATCCACTCCTATAGTCTCCAAAATGTTAAATCCTAGACTGTATCATGAATGCAAATAATTATGAGAACCACAATGAAAACAGTGTTGTGGGGAGAGGTGCATGGATGGTAGCGTCAACAGACTTGAGCACAGATCCTGACTTCAGTGCTTACTGGGTGTATCAGTTAGCTTTTGACATGAGAGTGCTGCATAACAAACAACCATAGCACCTCAGCATCATGAGAATGGTTAAGTATGTATTGCTTGCGCATCTGGAATGAGCTGGGGTTCAGCTGGGCAGCTCTGCTGATCTTGGCTGGATTCACTCATGTTCTGGGATCGGCAGTGGGGCTGATCTATGCTGACTGTTCCTGGGACAAAAGGGCGCCCACTGAGCTGCACTTGTTTCTCATCTCCAGCAGGCTAGCTCGGGCGTGTCCTTGTGGCCATGGCAACATCGCCAGAGAGCACATCTCAGTGTGGGGCCACTTATTAAACCCCCTTCCCTCATGGTGACCAACACAAGTCACGTGGCTGAGGCTAAAGTCCAGGGGTGGAGCCTGTTGCCCTGCCCATGGGGTCAGAGCTCTCCACAGTTATAGGGCTAATGCAAAAATGTAGGAAGGGGTGAAGAACTACCACTGACGCCATCTGCCACCCCAGGTGTGTGATATCTCAGACCCAGTTTGTTCATCTGTGACTGGGGGACCATTCTCTATCTCACCTATCTGGTGAGAAGTTTAGATTAGAGAGAGTGTCAAGGGCAGATGGTATAGGACCTGACGCAAAAGAGATGTCTGACTGGGGGCAGCCTTTCCTTTATTAATGATAATGATTGATGGATAATGATGATTGTGGATTCACATTCCACAGCTGAGGACCTAGCTTTCCCTATTCTTCCTTCCTAAAGAGAACAGATCAGTCTCTGTGTTCTGCATTTCCTGCAGTCTGAAGCTTCGCCTTTTGTTTTTAATAGTACTTTTTAAGAGCAAATGTTTTTAGGTTTGAATTTTATCCATTTCTTTAGTTAGTGCATCTTCTATCATGTCTAAGAAAACCTTACTTCATATATTTCTTATGCTTTTTTTTTCAGAAGTTTTATAGTTTTAGCTCTTGCATTTAGATCTTTGGTAGATTTAAAATTAATTTTTGTATATGGTGTGAGGTAGGGGTTGGAGTTCATTTTTTCCCTACATAACTATCTGGTTGCTCTGTGCATTCCTTTCCGATTCTTATTGGCTAAGTGTTGGAGTCTATCAAATGCTTCTTCCGTACCACATCACACATTGAAATACTAACAAGTGTGAATTGCAGAAATAGATTGCTAATAGCCACCAGGACTATGAACGGGAATGGAAAGAGGACTCATTCCTTTGAGTTGGTTTACTGCCTCCATAGCTAGAGGCATGTGACCGACAGCCACATGCAAGTCTTCCTCTCCTCCCAGATAATCACCTTTCCAGCCTCTTACTGCCAGCAGTGAGCACATGACCCAGTTTGGGCCAATGGCCCATGAGAGAAAGTATGCTGTGAGACTCCTGGAAAAGAGGTTTTCTCCCCAGTGAAAGGAGAGAGGTCACTTGTCCATCTCCCTGCCTTTGGAGGAAGTCCTATAAGGATGTGATGTTTAAGGAAACCCCTGCTGCCTTGTGACAATGCAGGGAGGGCCACGAGAACTTCAGAGATGCTGAGCATTACTGGGAAACTCATTCCATCACAGGGCACTGAACCCAGACTTCCTATTTGGGAGGTAATTTACTTCTTTATGATGTGTGTCACATTAGTTGATATTTTATTTTGTATAAACCATATAGGCTCCTCCCCCAACCCCCAATCCCAGTCCAGTCTAGAATGAACATTTTCTAGAAAATCTACTAGGTATTTTCATCATCCAATTCTCTCCAAACATGGAAATGGAGGAGATGCTGATTCCATAAGGTGTAGAGTCCTGGGATGGGACCTACGGGCACAAAGGAGACAGCGCTAGGCCTGGAAGGTCCAAGGCTGGGTTCTCACATTGCTGGCCTCCCCAGCACCTCTAGCCTTCCTTCATTCTCTCCTATCCCAACCACCTTCTCTTGATAAAGCCTTCCTTCCACCTGAAATACTCCCCTTGACCTCCACCCTTTCCCTTGTCTAGCAGGCCCTCCTCATCCTTCAGGCTTCAGTTTAATGATTACTTTCTCAGGGGGTCCCTCCCAGACCCTCCCAGACTCTCTCTTAGCACTCTGAATTTTCACCTGAGGCAGTGATCCCAATTGAAATCAAGTGTGTGATTTGCTGTAATCAGTCTCTTCCACCTGACTGTAAACTCCCTGAGGATAGGGGTCAGAGCTGCCACTGGGGCCCATGGTCAGCACCTAGTACAGTGCCTGGCACCTTAGAAACATTCAGCATACATCTCTGATTGATTGATGGGTGGGTGGATGGATGGTTGTATGGAAGGATTGATGGGTGGATGGATTGGTGAATGGATGATGGGTGGATGGATTGGTGGATGGGTGGATGGATGGATTGGTGGTTAGATGAATGGAATGGCACTCTCACAATTTACATGATCAAAAGCAAGTTACTTCCCCTTTCTTGGCTGTAGTTTTCTCATCTGTCGTGTAAGGAGCCTGGACTAGATGGAATCTAAGACTCTCTCCACTGCCAGTTCTTCATCAAATTGAATCCAGATGCTTGGATGTGGCTTTCCTTTCAGAATTGGCCCTCCCCCCATCTATCCATTTACTTTACCACTGCTGGTGACCCTGAAGTTGTCCCAGAAGCTCATTCCATGTAAGCATCCCACTGAGGACAGCTGGAGCTGGTGACCTTAACCACCCCAAGATGCTAGTGTGGTGGTTTCCAGGCTTGGGAAGGCTTCATTGTCTGGTGGTTTCTGCCAGATGCCAGGTCCCAGTTCCCTTGTCTAGTGATGGGAAGGCAGATATTTTGGTGGGCTGGCAGCAGCTGGTGGAGATGTGCCTTCATTTCAGCCCATCTGTTCAGCGCCACACGCATGGAGAGTAAGAAGTGTCCTCTTTTTAGATTAAAGATCAGAACCGGTGCAGTGTCCTGCAGGGCCACTCTGGGCTTTTACGTCTGTGTAGTGTATGCAGCAGGGGCTCCAGCCTGGGCCCGTGGAAAGTTATCCTAGAAACCCACAGCATCTACACTGGTATCTTAAGTCTCTTTATCACAACACACACTGGAATCAAGGGCGACGACACATCCCATCATTTGTACTTTTCTTTCCATCTACTTCCCTTGCTCCAGCAGGAATCATGGTCAGAGGTGACTGTTTATTGAGCCCCGCAGTGCCAGGAGCTGTGCTGGGGCCATTTCCTGCTTTCTCTCAAATCCTCACAATAGTTCATGCTATGCATTCTCACCTTCATTGGTAGATGGGGTAACTGAGCATCAGAGGTGCCCCCAGACCTTCCCAGGGCCACACCGCTTTACACAGTGGGTCTGAGATTCGAACCCAGCTCCAGACCTCTGAGGCTGTGTGTGTGCCCTGTCCAGGGGGCACCATGGCGGCCCCACCCATAGGGGATCAGAATGTGGAATCAGAGCCAACACCCCGGCTGCCTCCCCTCGCCTGTGCTGACGCCCTGCAGGTGAGGCAGAGACAAGCCATGAGACCGGCAGTGGGGATCCCTCTGGGCTCGTGGCCGCTCCACTGACCCAGCATTTATAGCCAGTTCTGTGGGATGGTCGCACATCTCTTTGAAACAAAGATGATGACGTGTTGTTGGTGGGTTTTTAAAAATATATTTATGTATTTATTTGGCTGTGTCAGGTCTTAGCTGCATAGCCCGGGACCTCTCCTGGCAGTGCATCATGACCTTTCTAGCTGTGGCACACAGGCTTACTTACCCTGTGGCATGAAACATCCTAGTTCCCCAGCCAGGGCTCCAACCCACGTCCCCTGCATCACAAGGCAGATTCTTAACCACTGGGCCATCAGGGGAGTTCCAGTGTTTTTAAGAATTGAAAAGAGGGTGTTTCATAGGAAGGGATTCAGGGGCGAGAAATGTATAAATAGAATGCTTAGAGCTGCTGCAGCACCTTGGGCTGGAGACAGTCTCCAAGATGCCACCTCGGAGCATTGATGGAGCTCAGCTACCTGCTACTTCCATCCCTCTTGACCTGTGAGAAGAGTCACCTCCCAGGTTTACCTTCTATTAGTCTTGAGTGAGTTACTTGCAGCTGATAGCATTCCAAACTAATACACAATCTAAGCCACAAACCACCTTTCAGACACCCAGTGCCTTCAAAGATTGTCCAGGGGAAGATCCAATTCCTTAGCCCCCATTACACAAACGTCTGAACTCTTCCCCCCCACCCCCCACCAACCATCTCAGGCAAGCCACCCGGTGCACTCTGCCTCTCCATGACAAAGCCCCACAGCAAATTCCAGCTTATCCATCGTCAGGGCTCCTTAGCCACTGTCTGTTCTCTAGCCACATTCCAAATTACAAACAGGAAAAAAAAAATCATAGAGAGAGCTGGCCTCCCCACATCTCTAACTCCACAAACACAATCAGATGATGGGAGGCGAAAATCAAACAGCCTGGCGTTCCATCTGCATCGCGAATCTGCAGTCCAGATTCTCCCGGGTAGCAGCGCATGCCTCCTGCCACCACATCGTTACCCAACCCTGCCATTAGGGACGGCAAACCCGTACTTACAATCAAAATGAACGTAATATGGAACCAGGAGGCAGCTCAGTTCCAGGAACAGCGGCGGAGCCCGCCGGTCCCCCGCCAGCCCCTCCAGCTCCTGCCATCGGAGTCCCGGTTCTGTGCTCAGTAGACATCCACTCTGACGTCAGGATCTACACTGCCATCCCTTCCACGTCCACCTCCTGCCTCCTGCCCCAGGAGAAGCCTTCTCTTCCGCCATGCATTTTCCTCCTCTCTCACGCTGGTCTCTGCCTTTCTGATCAGACACCCTCTAACTTCAGTGGGACTGCAGTGCAGAGTCAAGATCTCTGGGGCCGAAGCTTTTATTTTTCACAGCAGCAGTACGCGTTGTTGGGCCTGGTGCAGGGGAAGAGGGCAGGCATCTTCTATTTGGCTTGGCGGGATGTAAATCAAGCCGCCAGCCTAGAGGACAAGGTGGCCATGTGTAGCCAGCCCTTCATGATGTGTGTGTTCATTGGCCCAGCATGTCCACCGTCAGTGATGTCCTTTCAGGAAATATCAGAGCTTACGCACAAATGTGTGTGCATGGACCCCAAAATAAAGCATTACTTTTATAGCAAAGCACTAGATATTCAGTAACATGGAACTGTTAGATCATTAAATGATAAAGGTAGGAAAGAGAGGCTAATACGACCGACATCATCTAAGCACCCATGGATGAACAACGCAGTACACCTCTCACAAGAATGCCCTGGGGAACGAGCTCTTCTTTGCTGTTCACTACGTGCAGGGTGCCATTGTTAAGTACCTTGGAACTTCCCTAGTGGTCCAGTGGTTGAGAATCTGCCTGCTAACCCAGTGGACACAGATTTGATCCCTGATCTGAGAAGATCCCGCAGGAGCAACCAAGCCCATACACAGCAACTGCTGAGCCTGAGCTATAGCTACAGCTATAGTAGGTCCTGAGTCCATAGCTCAGCAACTACTGAGCCCGAGCTATACAACTACTGAAGCCCTCGCACCTAGAGCCTGTTCTCTGCAACAAGAGAAGCCACTACAATGGGAAGTCTGTGCACCACTATGAAGAGTAATTATTAATTAACTGATTTAAAGAATCGGTACCTCAATATCCGAGTAACACATTCTAAGTGCATGCATTCATTCACTCAGTTATCACAGCCGTGTGGGCCTGGAGGACAAGCGGGAATAAGCAAGCAGACCAACACGAGGGGCCTTGCACAGCATGATAAAGCCCCCCTCTCCGCAGGAGGCCCAGGGAAGGGCAGGAAGCGGGAAGCTGTGCATGGATGTAGGTGTGGGTGCAGGTGAAGGTGCAGATACAGGCTCGGGTCTGGAGTGCACGTGGGCGTGAAGTCTGCCGGGCCCCTGCCTTCCAGGAGGGCGTATTGTACCTCAAGGTCCCCCACCCACCCACCCACCCACCTCCTTACCCTGGCCATGGCCGACACCATCAGGGCTTAGCACAGTCCATAGGAAAAGCAATTCACACGCTGGCCAGCAGTCTCTAACCTCAAAAATGTTCAAAAAGGTTATTTGATTCTTTCAAAATCCAAGGAATTTGAACTTAAAAACATGGAAGGAGTTTTCTGGCAATGGTGGAGCTGGAACAGAGAGGGACGATGGGGAAGGTGCTAAGGAGGCCACTGTGTCACTGTCCAGGGGCCAGGCATATACCTTCACAGATGCTGGGAGGCAGGCTGGAGGGTAGAAAGAACAAAGGCCATGCGGCTGTGCAGAATGAAACCTCAGAGATGCAAATGAAAGTGAAGGAGAGAGACAGAAATACAGAGAGAAGAAACTAACTCCATTGAGACCTCACAGATTCAGGCATTCTGGATCTGAGCTCATTAAATCCTAACAATGGCTCTCTAAACAAACAAAACAAAAACGGCAAGTACCTTTCAGTGTCTATTTTATTAATTGTGCCATTATTTTGTGAACCACAGAAGCCCACTGCAAAACAATTTGTAAGATGCCATCCATTATACAATGCACCCTGATTTCAAAGATGCTAAAAAGTGGGACAATGGGCATTTTAGAATAGTAGATTTTTAAGTGGGCAACTACTATCCCCTTACTCTCTCTATGGCAGACATTACTAATCCATCATGGCACTGTTTCCCGCCAGTTTTATATGTGGTCTCCACCAGTCATGCCAGGAACCACCACCTGGTCTAAGTAGCAAGTTGAAACAAGGCCAATTTGTTCACCCTGGTCAGGGCCTAGGTTTCTTGAGTGAGATCACGAGGGAACAATTCCCACAGTGTGGTGGGAAACCCTGGGACAAAGCTCTACTTCCTGTCTTAGAAAAAC
This sequence comes from Oryx dammah, assembly GCF_014754425.2. Taxonomy (NCBI): domain Eukaryota; kingdom Metazoa; phylum Chordata; class Mammalia; order Artiodactyla; family Bovidae; genus Oryx; species Oryx dammah. The sequence goes on from NW_024070197.1 coordinate 52,542,505, forward strand.
AAGACGATGATTTAGACAGGCCACCTAGAAAATCATTTCTCAACTATGCCCATTTTAAATCGACCTCCACTTAATCTGTCTCTTCCCTTCCCAGGGAGATCTCTCCAATGAGCTCTCATGGGTGACCATCCAACATCTTGGGTTTGCTTCTCAAATAGCACACAGAAGTCAGATAATTTTAGCAAGAGCTCATGCTCTCCTAGCTGTTAGCAGTGGAGAATTAAGAATGCGCACACACACACACACACACACACACACACACTCAGCCATCCATCAGGCGGCGTCAGTCTTCTCTGAGGTTTTCCATTACAGCTCATTTCATCCTCTGCTGGCAAACAGATACTGGCAGTTGCCTGCAGGCTCAGAAAAGCTTCTGGAAGAAAGACTTAAGAGACAGGGTGCTCGCTGAACGTGGTCTCCCTTTCATGTCCCTGACCCAAACGTCCACGTGGGGCAGGTGGTGGTCCACGGCACCCCCATCACGGCAGGTCCACATGATGGTGCTGGTGGTGGGTGGAAGGGGCACATCACTTCTGGAGTTAGGCTTGGGAGAACTGGCCAATGACCTGCCTAAGGACAGGACCAGCCACAGACTCCTTATGAGTGAGAAATAAGTCTTGGTTGAGCAAAGCAGCCGAGATCTGGGGTAACTTGTTACACAGCACATCTGGCCTATCTTGACAAATATACAAGCGGAGATTCCTTTCTCTTGCTCAGACTTTTAGTAATGTGAGGAAATAGCAGCTTGGTTTTCCTCCTGGAAAATGGCCTGGGCTCTAATTGCATGGAACACCTTCTAGGAGGGAACACTCAAGTGCAAAGGCAGAAACTTCCAATGTCTGAAGACCCAGACTCGGAAATTAGGTAGTGGCACTGGCGCCACACTGCATGGGTCAAAAGAAATCACAAAACCCCTATTTCCTTGCAGGACACCTGGCATTTTTTTTAATGTTTCATTTTATTTATTTACTTATTCTTGGCTGCACTGTTGCTATGCACGGGCTGTCTCTCATTGAAGCAAGCAGGGGCTACTCTCTAATTGTGTTGCATGAGCTCCTGAATGTGGGCTCAGTACTTGTGACACACAGGATTAGTTGGATCTCGGCATGTGGGATCGTCCCAGACCAGGGATGGAACCCATGTCCCCTGCATCAGCAGGTGGATCCCTAACCACTGGACCGCCAGGGAAGCCCCACACAAGCGTTTTTGACACTGGGGGTCTGTATGTGGGCTTCACTTCCTTTGTGCTGCTGCTCTGCCTCTGTCACACAGCCCCTCCCTGGCGTCACCTGGACTGGTCACTTCCCACTGTGAGAAGGGACGTGACTGTCCTGAGCTCCTCTGTGTTTTGCCTGCAGTCTGGCTCTTACCACCACTACTGACAAGTCTCCTAAAACTGGTCATTATGTAGACTCTGTACCCTGATAGACCACTTTGGCTACTTGTTTCACATGCTTCTTTCTCTTCCCTTTCTCTCTTTTATTCTTAAAAAAAAAAAAAAAAAAAGGAGAGCGCTTGACCTTGAAAATGCAAGACACTTCACCAGTACCGACAGTTTGTCTCCATCAACTAGTTAGCACTGGGATGGCATTCCCGAGGGAATGCGAAATGGAGTGTGTGAAGTGGTTAAACTAAACCGTGAGCCTGGGAGCCAGTCCCCAGGGGCGTCTCCTCAGCTCCCTGCATCTGTGTGGTCCTTGGGGGGACAGGGGTGGGGAGGGGGAAGGGGCAGGCACTCTTTGCACCCTGCCCCCGCCTCTATTTCCCACCGGAAGTATAAATATCAATGTCCTCTCCTGCTTGAGGCTCTTTTCTCCCTGAAACTCAAATGTTGAACTAAAAATATGTGTTCAAATGTGAAGACGAAACCACAGAAAGTCATATCTCATAGGATAAAGGATCCTCTCTTCCTCTGTGTGCATGGTGTAGCATCCCAGGAATCTACGCTGATAGCTGGACATCCAAGGTTCTAATCCAGCCTGGAGATGAGCTAGCTAGCACCAGGCTCTGCACAAATAATGTCATACACGCATGCACACACACACTCTCACCCCCGGGCCCCAGTTTTGCATGAGCAGAAAGAAAAGCTCTGGCCCAGATGAGTGTCCCCCAACCCCGGTGGCATAGTAAAGTCACTGGGGAAGTATTTTTTAAATGTTGATGCCCACACCTCACCACGGACCTATTACATCCACATTTCTGGGTGTAGAGCCTGGGCCCTGGAATTTTAAAAATTCCTTAAGTGATTCCTAGTGTGCAGCCAGGATTAGGAAGCTCTGAATTGTGTTCATGGCTTCAAAACTATTTTTAATCAGAGACTCATTTTCCTTAAACAAAACTTATGCCGGAGGCCCTGTGTGTGGAGCAGGCACACATGGGGCTGTTCAATTGGAGCAGGAAAGAGGCCCCGAAGTTTTGCCTACTGGCCTCTCCTCCCTTCATCTTCCCTCCCTGAAATCAGCCCCTGAGACCCCTGGGACCCTCAGAAGACCTTCCAGGCTGTGGAGCCCAAGAGGGTTGATAAACACAGTTTTAAAACTGCTGAAGAGTATACAACCTCCAAGACTGTTTAAAGAACTGAAGTTCTGAAATCACGTGAGAACATTCAGCATCTGGAGCTCTATCTGGGTCATAAATATCCTCACAAATCTATGTGCCTGATGAAACCTCGTTTCCGCCCTGTTTCGTGTCTGGTTGTGGAGCCAGGGACCACACTGGACAGCGGTGAGGAAATTCCAGCAGCTGCTGACTCCCCTGGTGCTGCTCCCACCAGCCACAGGGCCACCAGGTCCATTTCTCCCCAAGACAGAGAGGAAAGAGTCCACAGTCTGCATGGCGCTTGGTGAGGGATGGCTCCATCAGAAAGGTCCCGGAACCGTGCAGCTGGGGCTAAGGAGGGAAGCTTATTCCTGTTACACAGGAAGTGCAGGAAACGTATCCTCCAGACTCAATGGTAAGCACTGTTGTTGAAATCAGACCCCAACCAGGAAGCCCCAGTTCTAGCCCTAAAGTATTTAACTTCCCTTGGCTGTGCAAGATCACAGTCCAAAGGAACAGGGCCAGAGTGTCCCCCCACCCCCCATGGGTGTCAGGTGGCACCCAGAGGAATGAGAACATAGAGCCCTTCCTGGGGTCACAGGAAAAGTCAGACCAGGCTGGGGCGATGGAGGCATCTACCCCACTGGCAACACTTCAGGGGCCACCAAAAAACTCAGTGAGCAAGATTAAAAATCTTTTAATGCAATTTTTTTAAAAAATCGGGGCTATTTTTTAAAATAGAGCTTCCTTGATAGCTCAGTTAGTACAGAATCTGCCTGCAATTCGGGAGACCTGGGTTGAATCCTTGGGTTGGGAAGATCCCCTGGAGAAAGGAAAAGCTACCCACTCAAGTATTCTGGCCTGGAGAATTCCATGGACTATATAGTCCATGAGGTCACAAAGAGTCGGACAGAACTGAGTGACTTTCACTTCACTTTTTAAATCAAGATTAATGAAAACAATTCCATGATAAACTATGAAATTAAAATGGAAGATCAGTATTCCTGCTTTTTCTTATTGCCACAGGCTCCAACGGAGCTCAGCTTGGTCCTGTAGTCCTTCGGAAGGAAGCAAAGAAAGCCTCATTTAGCCTGTTACTCATGATGATTCTTCTGAGAGTAAACCAAAACAACAGCGTCCTCTCCACCAGCACTACCACCATCACCATCATCGCCGTCATCCAGCAGTTAGGATGCTGAGGACCTACCATGGTCTAGACGTTCCATCACTGTCGTCTGCATTTCAGTTTCACAGCCATCCTGAGAAGAGGTTTATTACCATTTTACAGATGAAGACACTGAGGCCTCAAGCGGAGAGTAATTTATCCAAGTGTGAGAGAAGGAAATGTGGAGCCTACAGAAAACCATCTGCAGAACTCACCCCAAGGGGAAGTCTCCGGGGAAAAGTCATCCTGGCCATAGTTTTCCCCAGGTCCTCACCAGAAGCAGCATTCATACCACCAAGGCTCCCTGCACAGCATTGACAACAGTCGTTTCTAATTGCGCTTACATGACTTTATAGGAAACAGAATATAGCATCTACACTCAGTGATGCCCTGGCTCAGTCACTCGACTTTGCAAGTCAGTTTGCTCAGCAGTAAACTGGAGACAGGCCTGACTGACCTCCACGCGTCTCAAAACATTCAGGAGTTGATTCCCTAGTCGTCCACCCACTCTTTGGCTGCCCCTAGCCTTGTGGGCATGTCCCCTCCCTCTGACTGTGAGGTTGCATCTGGAATTACCTTGGACCTTGCCCCAAGAAGGGGTGCGATAGCCACCACAGCTGTCGGTTTCATCTTTAGCCTCTTGTTGCCTTTAGGTGATCTTTAGGAAGCCCCATGGTAGAGAAGACCTCCCTGCCTTGACCTTAGCAGTCTCTATGCTGGTGGGCACACCAGGCAGACAGCCCCCAAGAATGTTGATTCAAGAAGCCAAGTTTCTGACTCAAACTCCTGCCTGCTACATTTGTTTTAAGCTCAGCCTCAGAGTAATTCCACACACCTCCTCCTGTGGACCCCTGCAGAAGGGACCCTACCAGGTGGTGGAGGTCCAGGCACAGGAGTAACGGGGGGAGAGCAGAGGCCGGAGCTCAGCCAAGGGACCCTTGTCATCGTAAGAGACAGGGACAAAGACATAGAGAAGGAGAGCCCTCTGCAGTGGCGGGGAGAGGGGTTCTCCCCGCTTAGATCCCACCCACTCGCACTTTATTGTATTGTTTGAAGAATTTCCAGGAATCTGGTTAACAGTCCTATTGCCTTGTAGCTTGGATGTATACAAAAACAAGTGGTCTTAAAATGAACAGCATCAGTGAATGTTACTCAGTGCAGAGCTGCAGTCCTAGGGAGCTGAGCTCCACGCTTGTGGAGAATGTTTCAGTTGCAGGTACCAGAACCCGTCTGGAGAGTGTAGGGTGGGTGTGATAGGGTAGGTGGGTGGCAGTGCCCATTCTTACCAGTACCCGTGTTGTTCCCTCCTCCCGGGCACACAGCAGGACTGCGGTTTCTAGAAGTCCTCACAGTTAGAAGCCATCCATGGCTTGTGGACAGGAGGGATTTCCCCCTTGCTCGAGGATCAACTGCTCCTCCATGCTACGCTTGCCTTCAGGGACCCAGTGAGCCCAGAGTCCCAGAAGCAGGTACTTTTCCCTCTGTCTGGGATCAGCCTTTCTTCCCAGTCTGCCCAGCAAATTCCTTGGCATCCTCAGGACTCAGTTCAACTCTCATCTCCTCCTTGAAGTCCTCCCTGATCCCTCAGGGAGGAGAAGCCACTCCCACAAGTCTTCATGCAACCCGGACTACCCACCCTTGGCCATCTTAGCAAATTACCACACCCTGGGCAGCTAAAGAGGGCTTCCGTGGTGGCTCAGACAGTAAAGAACCTGCCTGCAATGCAGGAGACCTGGGTTTGATCCCTGAGTTGGGAAGATCCCTTGGAGAAGGAAAGGGCAGCTAAAAGCAAGAGAAATGTATTCCCTCCTAGTTCAGGAGGGCAGAAGTCCAAAATCAAGGTTTCAGCTGGGGCAGGCCCTCCTGGAGGCTCAAGGGACAGTGTCTCCCACGCCCTTCTCCTAGTGCCATGCTGCTGGCTGCCTGTACTGTCCCCCGGCTTGTAGAGGCGTCCTTCTGGTCTCTGCCTCCGGAGCCCCGGGCCCTTCTCCCTGTGTGTCTCTTTCTGTTTGTCCTTCTCTGCCTCTTAGGAAGGCTCTCTCATGGAACTTACAGCCCACCCTACTGCAGCACTAACGTGTATGGATGCTCACCTTAAACACATTGGCAAAGATGCTATTTCTTTTTTTAAAAAAATCATTTATATATTTATTATTTGTTTTTGGCTGTGCTGGGTCTTTACTGCTGGATGTAGACTTTCTCTAGTTGCACCGAGCAGGGGCTTCTCCCTAGTGCTGTGTGGCTTCTCACAGCAGCAGCTGCTCTTGTTGCAGAGCACGGGCTCTATGCACTCGGGCCTCAGTAGTTGCGCCTCTTGCGGTCTAGAGCGCGGGCTCAGGAGTTGGGGCTCATGGGCTAAGTTACTCCATAGCATGTGGAACCCTCCCAGATCAGGGGTCTAGCCTGTGTCTCCTGCATTGGCAGGCAGATTCTTTACCACTGAGCCCCCAGGGAAGCCCCAGAGATGCCATTTCTGAGTAAATCTCACCTTCACTTATTTGTTCACCTTCTGGAAGGACGTGGGTTGGTGAGAGGCACCAGCTAACACATCACACACGCCTCTTACTGCAGTTCTCCCCTTGTGATCCTTGCATCTGTCTCAGGTGACAGCCACCTCCCTGGGGGCCAGGCTGTGCCAGCTTCGCTCTGTAAACTCGGCCTCTTGCTGGAGCCCCAGGAGAACATCTGTTAACTAAGTGACGGATGAACAATCAGAGCATCTCCCCTCTGTAGGCGCCATCTGGAAAGCTTCCCAGCTGTGACCTCTCCCGTCTCAAACACCCTGCAGAGTTCCCCCATCCCGAGGAGTGTAGGAAGAACAGAGGGAAAATTAAGTTGTTCCATGGCCGTGTGGTGTCCTTTACTTTCATTGGGTTCCAGAAGCTCTCAAGGCCAGCAGCCAGGATGATTTAGGGAGTTCCAAGGCCCTGCTGCAGAGGAGCGCGAGGGGGGCGCCGGGGTCTGCGCTCTTCTGTGTGGGCGGAGAGGCCCACACTGAACCTCTTCCAGGATGCAGACGGAGGGCAGAAGCTGGGTGACTTTTTACGAGTGTTTGTTCCAGCTGTTGGTTGGCGAGTTGGTTTCTGGAGCAGCTGGAACCAGGCAGCAGGGCCTCCAAATTCCAACCTGCTTTGCAGCCTGCTCTGTATTTACCAAGAAATGACATAGTCTGGGAGTTGGGTCATCCCTCCCAAACCCCAAGGGCCCCTGGCACGATGATGCCCAATCAGTTGGCCCTCAGAGCCCCCAGAGCCCCAAGAACCTCAGCTAGCCTACCCCCTAAGGTCTGCAGGTTCTTTCTGGGGGCCTGCAAGGGTGACATCCAGGCCTCTCTGTTCTATTCCGGTCCCCTCTTGATCCAATTTGCTGCCCAGGACTGTCTCCAGGGTCACAAAGTTGAGAGGTAGTATGTTCCCTCTGCTCTCCACTGTGCAGAAACGAGAGCCCCTTCCTTAGAGTCCTGTGTCACCCAGGGACCTAGATCCATCCAACTCACTGGGCCACCAGTGTTTGGCCCCTGTCCCCAGGTTGCCGGGGGAAAAAAGGAAGTGGCAGGAAGGCATTTTCCTTAGAAGAAAAGACACAGAAAGTGAAAAGTCACTCAGTCGTGTCTGACTCTTTGCAACCCCATGGACTATACAATCCATGAAATTCTCTCAGCCAGAACATGGGAATGGGAAGCCTTTCCTGTCTCCAGGGGATCTTCCCAACCCAGGGATCAAACCCAGGTCTCCTGCACTGCGGGCAGAATCTTTACCAGCTGAGCCGCAGGGACGCCCAGAGATTCAGAAGCTGCATAGCCATTTCCACTCTTGTTCTGAAGGTGTGAACTTGGCCCCAGACCCACACCCAGCTGCAGGGGAGGCTGCAGATGTGTGGTCAGGGGCCTGATTAAAACCCAGGGGGCTTTATTAACACAGGCAGACCTTGGTTTACTGCGCTTTGCTTTATTGTGCTTCCAAGACAGCTTTACAAATTGAAGGTCTGTGGCTACCCTGCTTCAAGCATGTCTATGGGTGGTGTTTTTCCAACAGAATTTGCTCACTTCGTGACTCTGTGTCATGTTCTGATAATTCTTCCAATATTTCTAACTTTTTCATTATTGTTATATTTGTTATGGTGCTCCATGATCTGTGATCTTAGATGTTACTACTGTAATTGTTTGGGGCACCACAAACCACAGCCTTATAAGAGAACAAACTTAATCAACAAATCACATGTGTTCTGACTACTCCATGGACCAGCTGTTCCCCATCTCTCCCTCTCCTTGGGCCCCCCTAGTCCCTGAGACATAATATTGAAATTAGGCCAATTAATAACCTTGCAACAGCCTCTGTTCAAGTGAAAGGAAGAGCCGTACGTCTCTCATTTTAAATCAAAAGCTGGAGGTGATAAAGCTTCATGAGGAAGACATATCAAAAGCCAAGACAGGTCAAAAGCTGGGCCTCTCACACCAAAACAAACCTCTCACACCAATTCAAGTTGTGACTGCAATGGAAAAGTTCCTGAAAGAAATTAAATGGCTGCTCCAGTGAACACATGGATGATAAGAAAGTGAAACAGCCTAACGGCTGATACAGAGATAGTTTGAGTGGTCTGGATAGAAGATCAGGCCAGCCATAGCCTAATGCAGAGCAAGGTCCCTACTCTCTCCAATTCTGCAAAAGCTGAGAGAGGTGAGGAAACTGCAGAAGGAAAGTGTGAAGCAGTGGAGATGGTTCATGAGGCTGAAGCAAAGAAGCTGCCTCCAGAAAAGATAGTGGTTCCTCTGATGGCAAAATGGGTTGAAAACCATCTGGAAAGCAGTCACCAGTCTAGATGCCGTTAAGAACAGTCATGATTCTTGGGGAAAGGTCAAAACATCAACATACGCAAGAGTTTGGAAGGGGACCTCAGCCCTCATGAATGACTTTGAAAGGTTCAAGAGTTCAGCAGAGGAAGTAACTCTAGATGTGGTGGGGAAAGCAAGAGAACTACAGTTAGAATCGGAGTTTGAAGATGTGGCTGACTTGATGCAACATCACGATAAGACTTTCACGGATAAGGAGGTGTTTCTTATGGATGAGCAAGAAAAGTGGTTTTCTGAGACGGGATCTACTCCTGGTGACGATGCTGTGAAGATTATTGAAAAGACAGTGAAGGATTTAGAACATCACATAAGCTTAGAGACTAAAGCAGAGACAGGCTTTGAGAGGACTGACTCCAGTTTTGGAAGAAGTTCTACAGTGGATCAAATGCTATTACACAGTATTAGCCTGATACAGAGAAATCAGGCTAATAAAAAAATTGTGGAAGGAAGAGTCAATCCATGAGGCAAACTTCACTGTTGTCTCATTTTAAGAAGCTGCACAGTCACCCCACCCTTCAGCATTCACCACTTTGATCAGTCCTCAGCTATCAACATGCAGGCAAGACCTTCCACCAGCAAAAAAAAAAAGTTATGACTTGCTAAAGGCTCAGAGGATGGTTAGCATATTTTAGCAATAAAGTATTTTTTAATTGAGGTATGCACATGTTTTACATATAATGTCATTGCATCCTCAACAGTGCAATAATGTAGTGTGAACATACTTTTACATGCACTGGGAAACCAAAAAATGTGTGTGACTCACTGCATTGCCCTATCACTTTATTGCCATGGTCTGGAATCAAACCTGCAGTGTCTCGGAGGCACTCCTGTCGAGGAAGGCAGGAAGGAGGATTCAGAAGGGCAGTGAGTGTGGTCTACAGCACACACTACGACACACCCACCTGCCAGCAGTGAGTGTTTGTGGCGATGGGACCCAGGGCTGCCATGTGACATGGGACGATGGGTACTGTACACTGCAGTCTTGGGCTCGCCTCTTCCTGGTTCTGGAAGGGGAAAGGACATCTGTATCCATCTTAAGGGTCGCTAAAGGAAGGCCCCAAATTAGGTCAGAACAGGTGACCTCCTGCTGTAACAGAAGGTTATAGTTTGCAGCACACTATACAATTTGGAAAGAAGTATCAACTTTTAACTATACAAGTTCTTTGATCTAGCATTTACATTTCTAATAATTTATTTGACAGCTGTAGTCACAATAAAAGGCAAAGACCTACATGAAAACACATTCATTGCAACGTTATTTGTAATAGCCAAATGCTAGGTATAACCCACACATCCAACAATAGGGGACTGGGTCTAATAAATTATGGTATATCCACAAAGGGGAATAGTATACAGCCATCAAAATGAATAAATCGTATTCATGTGCAGTGTGGTGACAAGTGTACTGATGTCAATCTTTAAGATTATATATGTAGTATTATAATAGTATTGTAAGTGTAATTAAGAGGCCAGATAGAGGAGAGGGCAAATAACCTATCTCATGTGTGTGGTTGGGTATGGGGGCAGAGGCCAGCATGTAGGAGGTATATGTGGATAGTGTGGCTATCACACAAGGAACTGGCAATGCTGGTGGACTCCGGGTAGAGACAGAGAGTCTGGAAGGGGAGGAAGAATTTCTCCCACCGTCTGCTCCTCCTTGTACACATTGATTTTTGTGGCTGTGTGAATAAATCGTTTCTTTTCATTTAAAAAGACAGATGAGGGATTCCCTGGTGGTCCAGTGGTTTGGAATTCACCTGCCAGTGCAGAGGTGTCGCTGGGCAACTAAGCCCATGCACCACAACTACTGAGCCGGAGCTCTAGAGCCCGTGCTCTCAGACAAGCGAAGCCACCGCAATGGGAAGCCCGCACACAGCAACTAGAGAGTAGGCCCCTGCTTACCGCAACCAGAGAAAGCCACGTGCAGCAACAAAGAGCCCATGAGCCACAGCAAACACCCACTGCAGCCACAAATAAATAGAAATAAAAGACAAACAAATAAATAGTAAGTAACTGGGGCTTAAAGATTTATGGGGGCGAAACCTTCTGTTTCAGCTGTGACCCTCCCTGCTAGGGTTGACTTAACCCCTCACCCGCTGGTCTCACCCAAGCCCATCGCCGGCCAGGACAGGCATTCGGCTCTGGAACCCATCATGGCGACTCTCCTGTTTACAGAACCTGAATCCAGCCGCCCGACAGAAACTTCCCAGATCCCCGGGCAGGTTTCCCTCCCAGCAGCAATTTTTACTGCTGTGCGGTCGTGATTGCAATGTTTACTGGGTCTCCACAGTCAAATTAGATCTATTCTGTCCAGAAAACAGATATTTCAAAGGCTTGTCAGGACACGAAACACTCTCTACACGGTGATCCCACACCGGGTGTTAAAGACAACGATATAGGCAACAAAAGCAAACCTAAAAACGTAAACCAACCAAAACAAAATACGAAAACTGGAATATTTGGAATTACATGTGCCAAGGTGCCCCTGTGGCTTATTTTTAAGTGGTAGGATGCTGTTTTCTATTTTATTGAGGGAGGGGAGGGCTATCTGTCAGTTTTAATTTTTTTCAGTGTGATCAGATACCAATAAAATGTAGTATGAAGGGACTTCCCTGGTGGTCCAGTGGTTAAGACTTCCTCTGATAATGTAGGAGGTGTGGGTTCGATCCCTGGTCAGGGAACTAAGATCCCACATGCCTTGCAGCCAAAAAAACCAAACCATAAAACAGAAGCAATATTTTAACAAATTCAATAAAGACTTTTAAAATGGTCCACATTTTAAAAATCTTTAAAAACTGTATGAAAAACAAGGTTACTTACTTGTTAACAGCTTTATTGAGATATAATTCACATATCAAAAATCCATGCATTTAAAATGTACAATTCAAATGTTTGTAATATATTCAATGGTTTGTATAACCATCACCTGAGTTGATTTTGGAACATTTTCATCACCTCGGAAAGAAATCCCACACCCTCAGTCATCACTACCAGTTTCCTCATAACCCATGCAATCACTAATCTAATTTGCATCTAAGCATTTGCCTGTTCTGGACATTTCACATGATGGCTTTTTGTGACCAGCTTCCCTTAGCAAACTGTCTTCAAGTTTCATCTGCGCTGTAGTATGAATCAGAACTTCATCCCTTTTTTATTATCATACAATATTCTATTTATTAGATATAACACTAATTTTTTTAAATCCCCACATTTTAACCATTATGATGAAAATAACCATTCACCATAGTGTATTTGCCCAGAGCCTCTCAGTTTCCATAAAGATTGCACAACTACATGTGTATTACCAAATCCTCTACTTGGTGGGGCGGGGGGGAGGGCGGCGGGTCACCTGCCAGGACCCCCACCCCAGTTCTCCCCTCGCTGTGAGGTTTGCCACACAGCAGCTCACTTTCCCCTTCAGGCAAGTCAAGGGACCAGACAGGAAAAGAATTCAAGCTGGGGATAAAGTATCTTTAATAAACATCAGAAATTTGGGGGGGGGGGTCTCGCTCTCCACTGAACCCATCCCTATGCTGTATGTAGCGCTCCACTTTTGGGAGGGAAGACAGGAAGGAAGGAGGACCCCACGGAACATTTGTTTGTGGGTTCGTAGAAACAGTCACAGCCAACAGGACAGGGCAGTCAGGCAACAGCACATAGTTAGTATCTGATGAATGAATGGATGGGTGGATGGGTGAACGACTTTGTCTTGCTGACTAGAAACACCCAGAAGGCAGAGACGAGACCCTGGTCATTTCCATGACCCCAACCCAATCCCCTGCACATAGTAGGTGTTCAAGTGCCTGCAGTCTGTGACATCATCCTAAGTCACAGTCATTTCTCTTAGAGTTTTGAACTTTTCCCCTCTTAGTTGGATTTTTTTTTTTTTCTAAAACCCTTTACTTTGTAAAGGATCACATGGTGATGATACAAGCCAAGCCTGGACTATCTGTTTAATCTTCTTTCCCCTAAATATTAGCTCAGTGGGGAAAGGAGCCTAACCTCTCTGTATATTTTTCTCTGTATATACTTTTGGCCAGAAGGCTGGAAAAACCAGGACTCAAGCAGGATGCCTAGAGATTCTGAGAAAAGATGGGGAGAAGCCGCCTGCCAGAGGGAGGAAGAGGGGGTGTCAGGAGTGTGGGAACAGATGTGACATGTCTTTTCTGGACAGGCCCTGTCCGAGGATTTGCCTGTCTTACGTGTAAGCACTTGTCAGTGACAAGCCACTTGCACCTCCCTGACCCCAAGGGGAGGACAGTTTCCATCTGGGCAGCTGGTTGGGCCAACCCTGGGCAGGCTGGGGGTACCCACCACAGAGCCCAAAAAAAGCAAGCTGGAGCCTGTGTTCCAGACCCCGCTGTAGTAGACACACGGGGCTGGACTGTGCTGCTCATTGCACGACTCACCCGTTTACCAAAGATCACTGCATGGGTTATATGGTGTGTCAGTGACACTCTCAAACTGCATGGGTTTTATGGTGTGTCAGTGACAATTCCATAAAGCTGTTAAAAACTAACACGTGCTCACTGGAAAAACCTACATATTGTTAGTATACATCTACATACATGCAGAGGTGTGTGTTATATATCTACACATACACAGGTACTTATCTATCCATACATATGAAAAGTGAATGTGTTCATTGCTCAGTTGTGTCTGACTCTTTGCAACCCCACGGACTATAGCCCGCCAGGCTCCTCTGTCTATGGAACTCTTCAGGCAAGAATAAAGGAATGGTTAGCCATTTTCTTCTCCAGGGGGTCTTCCTGACCCAAGGATCGAACCCAGTTCTCCAGCATTACAGGCAGATTCTTTGCTGTCTGAGTCACCAGGGAAGCCTGTACAAAAACACTAATGTGTATAATATGTGTACATATTTATGTAGACACATAAATGTGCCTGCATACATGTGTGCACATAGATATATGTGCATAAACAGTTGACCATATGAAGAAGAAATGTCCTCTCTAGTGGAGAGAGCCCAGTCTGAAAGGCAGGAGACCCCCCTGTATTAACATTATAGACCTGGCTTTGCTAGCAACGTGTGGAGTAACCCTGAGGAGCAGTCACTCTCTGTCTCTGGACCACACCAGTCGCTCTTTCCTTGTTCTCCCTAAAAATCACGGCTCAGCTCCCAGAGTGACCTTCTGAGCACATCAGTCCTCCCATCAAAACCCGCTGACGGTTTCCCACCCCTCTCAGAGCAGAAGCTGCTGTTCCCATGATGACCTTTACAAGGCCTGCCAAGGCCCCGGAGGGCACAGGCCAGTGGAACCTTTCCTGAAACGGTGGAATGTTCTAGATATGCAACAGGGCAGCCACCGGCCACGTGTGGCTGCTGAGCACTTGGAATGCAGCTCGTGTGGCTGAGGGGTCAATCGTTAGCTCGATTTTACTGTCCCCTCGTCCTCTCTTCCCCAGTCACACTAGGTCCTCGCTGATCCACCAGCTTTCCAGCCCAGTCCTGCCCCAGGGCCTTTGCATCAGCCGTCCGCCCTGGGCACAGTCCTTGTTGATTTCATTTCTTGTTCATTCTCCATCTCCTCCCTCCAGAATCTTAGCTCCATGGGAGCAGGGACTCCATCTGTTCAGTGCATTCATGCCTCCCAAGCTTCTAGAACAGCACTTGGCACACAGCAGGAGCTCAACCGACATTTGTTGAAAAAAGACTTGAATGATGACCCCTGCTCTGAGTTTGCTTGTAGAGGAGGACAGTCTGGTCACTCTCTGTGCTATGTCCAACCTCCCCTGGCGCTTTTGGGCTCCCAGGATCCGGAGCCCCTCATTCTCTCTCATCCAAGCAGATGGAAGGCTTTGGGCTAAAACAGCAACCACTGTTCCCAGGTAACCTGGCTTTGTTAGATGCACTCTGACCACTGTTGAGCAGCAGTGATAAGCTGGCGGGTGGGGACAGGGAGGGGCTCAGCCTAGAGAGGGCAAGCCAGCTCTGCTCGGGTGGGTGAGTCCCTGCAGGGGGACTGCCCCCTTGCCCACACTTTGTAGACACCCCTCCATGTTGAGTGAGGAGCTGGGATGGGTAACATGTGTTGTTGGGGACCTTCCAGGCAAATGTGCTCTCCCCAGCCTGCCTTCCACGTGTCTCATGGGTGGAAAGTCATGGGTTTGGATTCGCCCACACACACAAAGCCAAGGTCCTGCAGACCACGCCCTGCGGTGTGTGTTTCCTGGTCTATATCGCTGTTGTTTAGTCGCTCAGTCTTGTCTGACTCTTCGTGACTGCACTGACTGTAGACCACCAGGCTCCTCTTGTCCTTGAGATTTCTAGGCAAGAATACTGGAGTGGGCAGCCATTTCCTTCTCCAGGGGATCTTCCCGACCAGGGGATTGAAACCGCGTCTCCTGCGTGGGCAGGTGGATTCTTTGCCGCCAAGCCACCCAGGAAGCCCTTCCTGGTCCAGAGGCTGTTCTTCGTTAATTTCACCCTTTGAAAGTCTCCGAGAACTGAATGCTCCCAGGATACAGATGCGTCCTGGACTCTGTCCCCTCTAGAAATTCCGTTTTGCTTTTCCTTTGCTCTGGAGCGTTTGTCCACATAACGATACGCAGATCTCCCAAAGTCTGGAGGAGGCTGTTGGTTTCCTGGCTGCTATATCCCGTCATCCCGAGCTCACTGGTGCTCCAACGAAGTGTAAACGCAAGGCCGCTCTGCTCACCGGGGCAGCGCTTTCGTCTTGGGGCCAAACTCACTCTGTAAATGGTAGAGAGGCGTTTCGATTTCTCTTCTGCCCAGCTGACAGTGGGTTTACAGTTTATAATCTGGCCTTTGTAAAAGCATTTGTCAGCCTGGATATTTCATTCTAAGCCCGACCACCCATGCAGAGGGACAGGCAGGAAGTGGCCCTTCATTTGCACCAACAGTCAACTTGGAGGTTGGCTGCAGAATCAGAGAACCCAGTCGCAAGGGGGGACTTTTTTGGCATTATCTACCTCGCATCTCGGCGGCGAAAGCAGCCCTTGTTTATACGAAGCGATCCCCGCATGCTAAATTTGGAAATTCTACGTATTTCTCTAATCCTCCAGGCCCCAGGCAGGTCCGGGCCTCCTCTAAGAAACTGCCCCACTTCCCCGCGTCCCTCGGTCTCCGGCCCAACCGCCCAGCGCGACAGGGAAGGCCTGGGGCAAGGAGGCTCAGGACAGCCCGGCCCACGCCAGCACGGAACTGAACACTTCTCTCGCCAGCCAAGAAGGCGCTCCGAGGCCGGCCGGCAGTTTTATTTTTAAGTGTCTGTGTACACATGTATATAATACGGCTCCCTCCGGGCAGGCCCAGCCTGATCTTTGGCAGAACCTCAGGGCTCCAGTCCACGGGAGTGGACTGGGGACGATGGGGAGGACTGTGCAAAGGCAGCCTGAATCGATAAGGAGCCTCAGTAGCCCAGGCTGGCATGATAGCAGGGAAGGAATGCAATATAATAAGGAACACTCACGTTTTATCTCTGTTCTTGAAGACGTTTGCGAGGGAGGAAATAACACCATTTCGGGCAACAGATAAAGGAGATGGAGCTGTGATGGTTCATCTGCAGAGCTCACAGCTCTCCGCCTCCATGCCCCGCTCCCCCACACCCAGCCCCCGTCCTTTACCTGCTTGAAAATGCTGGAATTTGGCTTTGAGCCTTCTTGCTGCTGCTGCAACATCTTATCACATACCAGCCACCTCCCCGAGGCTCCAGCCTCCCTCTAAGCCTTCCTCCCATGACAGCTCACACCTCCAGCAGTCTGAGATCTGAGCGCTGCACCTTATCACCTGCAGAAAATCAAGGACAAGCTGGCCGATGGGGACCCAGATGCAACAAAACCAAGGCAGAGCTCCAGGCGGCCTTCTGACCGTCACATCACTCCTTTCTCTGCAGCTGAGGCTACTTCTTTTGCCAAAACCAGGCACGTCCCAGGCCCTAGGGCCCACCCAGGGACAGAAGGAAGAAGTCATTCCTGTGTTTGGAGTGCAGGCTACATGCCAGCGACTGACTGCCGTCGGGTCATCTCATCCCGTCTCAGGGTGCGTGTCTCCCAGGCAGAGCCTGAGACAAGGGTTCCCACACAAATGGATGAGCTGGGGGCAACTCCAGGAGACAGCAGCAGGGAGGGAGGGAGGAGGGAGACAGGGAAGGGAAGGCGCCAGTGACTCAGTTCCAGGCCACCGGAGCATAAGCCCCTCTGGGGAGCTCCGTGGAGGAGTGTGGACACACACCGCAGGGTTACCCACTTCCCAGACAGGACAGCAAGCTTGGGCAGCCGCCCACTCACTCCCAGCATCATTGGTCAAGAGCCGTTCCCATGTGGTGCCCTCCTCTGAGCCTGCTGCCCACCCTGGGTATGTGGGCACAGCCCATTCTCATAGCCAGGCAGAGCCCTTGGGCGGAGCAGCACAGGGCAGGCAGTTAGAAGCCAGACTGGAATTTTCCAAAACAGCCAGAGTGAGGGATGCAGATGGGCCCAGAGAGCTTAAGGTGACTCACCTGGAAAGGAACAGAAATGAAGGCCACACCCTGGGGGTCCTACACTCTTAGCCAATGCCCCACGGCCCCAGCTCTCAGACATGAAGCCTGGCTGGCTTGGCATAGAACCCTCTCCCCAAACCAGGCTTGCTTTCTATTCGGGGCTTCCCTGGTGGCTGAGATGGGAAAGAATCTGCCTGCAATGTGGGAGACCCAGGTTTGACCCCCTGGGGAAGGGAATGGCAACCCACTCCAATATACTTGCCTGGAGAATCCCATGGGCAGAGGAGCCTGGCAGGCTACAGTCTATGGGGTCACAAAGAGTTGGACATGCCTTATTAATTCAGATGACTGTCCATGAAATCTTCCTGGCTTCTTATCAGGAACATACACTTTATTTGGATAGGTCTTTCATATGCTATGTTGCAAATACTCCAAAGGTTAATGTTATCCTTTAAGTGGCCGTAACCAAATTCTGTTGGGACTATCTAAGCTATAACCAGATTCAACAGATGTTTATGGCAAAACACATTTTCTCCTCTAAGAGATAAAATTAAGAGTCTAATAGATAGGAGAGTTGTGAAGACTCAGTTTTTACTGAAAGGCTACGTGGATTTTGGTTTGGGCTGAGCATGTACTCAGGTAGATGTGTGTGGAATGCCTTCTGATCCCCTAGAACACTGATGACCTAATGCAACCACTTATCTAAAAAAACAGTCCAACCTAGAGTGAAATCTAGTGTCACCACTGACAGTATTATAGTCTGGGGTGAAGCTACTTGTAGAGGAGTGGATATAAAAGTGGTTCATGCTCATTAATCCACCAGAACAGAATGGTCTTATACTATTGTTTGTTTTTACAGATATTTACAGATAATTTCAAACTTTGGGAGATATAACATTCCTCTTCTTCTGAGGATCAATTTAGCTCACTGATTTTGCTGAATGTCACATAGAGGTGGCACATGACCCAGAGATATCTATGTAGTGGTTTGTCAATTTTTTTCATGTTACGGCAATTATTCATACGAAGTCTTTTTTTGAGTCTTTATTGGGGTTTTTTCTTTTTTTCTTTTTTTTGGCTGTGCTGGGTCTTCACTGCTGCGAGGGCTCTTCTGTAATTGCTGCGAGCAGGGCCTACTCTCCAGTTGCAGTGCATGGGCTACTCGTTGGGGTGGCTTCTCTTGTTGCGGAGCAGGGGCTCTAAAGCACAGGCTCAGTAGTTGCGGCTCACATGCTTTGTTGCCTTGAGGCATGTGGGATCTTCCTGGACCAAGGATTGAAATGGCATCTCCTGCACTGGCAGATGGATTCTTTACCACTGAGCCGACAGGGAAACCCTGATTATTATTTTTAATATTTATGTGTTTACTTGGCCTGGCCAGGTCTTAGTTGTGGCACATGGGATCTTCAGTTGTGGCACGCGAACTTAGTTGCAGCATGTGGGATCTAGTTCCCCAGCCAGAAATCAGACCTGGGCCCCCTCCCTGCATTGGGAGCGAGGAGTCCTAGTCACTGGACCCCCAGGGAGGATCCCCCTGTGAAGTCTTATGTAGAACTTCAAGATGAGAGATAGAGAAACATGAAGCTGTTTTGATAGAAATTGGGTAAGGGGTTCTAGTTGAAACCTCTATTTCCCTTCCCCACCCCACCCGCCCCAACCATGGTGCTTGCTCATATACCTCCATGCAACCCCAAGGACTGGGGGAGAAAAAACAGCATGTAAAACACTAATTAAAGGCCAAATCCAACAACTGGAATATGAGAAAAGTAAAGGACAAGCAAGGTTAACACATTCAAGTGGTAGTTTCTATAAAAATCCCCCAGTCAAGAATGTGTTAAGTCATTTGGGTAACACAACAGAGCAAGTCTGAAGACAGGCCCAAATCAGAATTCAGATTTCTTGATTCTGGGCTGCCCTCTAGAGCTGCAGATAAACCAGAATACTCAGTAGAGATTCCAGAAAGGTCCTGCCGTAGCAGTCAGGCTGAAGGGACCCTAGAGTAAAGGCTAACAAAGATTAAAAACAAGCCTCAAAAGGATCAAGCTGGTTTTCAAGTAACTTAACCTCCTGCCAAAATAAATTTCAACCCTCTTTAGTGGAAGACAACCAAATCCAACAGCTCAATAAATAACAAGCATTTGTAATGTTTGGCGTCCAATCAAAAATGACTAGACACAGGACAAGCAGTAAAATGTGACCTATAATGAGGATAAAAATCAGGCGAAAGAAACAGAGCCAAAAGTGACAGTAATGTCAGAATTAGCACGGAAGAACTATGAACAGATTTTACAGATATGCTCAAGGATTTAAAGAAAAGCATAAACATAATGGAGAAAGAATTGGAAGATATGAAAAAGAACCAAGTGAGATATTACAAACTGAAAATACTGCATCTAAAATGAGTGTTTCACCGTAGAGAAGATTAATCATGGCAAAAATAATGGATGCTTTCAAATTGTGGTGCCAGAGAAGACTCTCGAGAGTCCCTTGGACCAAAGGAGATCAAACCAGTCAATCCTAAAGGAAATCAACCCTAGATATTCACTGAAAGGACTGTTGCTGAAGCTCCAATCTTTGGCCACCTGATGCAAAGAGCCAACTCATTGGAAAAGACCCTGATGCTGGGAAAGATGGAAGGCAAAAGGAGAAGGGGATGACAGAGGATGAGCTGGTTGGATGGCAACACTGAATCGATGGACTTGAGTTTGAGCAAGCTCCAGGAGACAGTGGAGGACGGGGAAGCCTGGTATGATGCAGTCCATGGGAGAAGAGTCAGAGATGACTTAGCCAACTGAACAGAAACAGCAATCACTGTGGAAGAAATCAATGAACTTGTAGACACAACAGTGGGAATCATAGAAACTGAAACGCAGTTGCTTAGGACAATATCAGCCTAAAGTGCATGTAATTGGAGTCTTAGACGGAGGAGGCAGAGAAAGGAGTGGAAAAATGATTGAAGAGATGATGGCCAAAATCTTTCCAAATTTGCTGCTAACTATAACCTGCTAATTCAAGAAGATCACTGGAACTCAAGCAGGATCAACACAAAGGAAAAACACCAAGGCTGATCATGATGAAATTGCTGGAAAACAGTGATAAAGAGTAAAATTTAAAAGCCAGAGGGGAAAAAAGACACACTGAATTCAAGGAACGGACATAAAACTCCCCAGAGATGTCTCATTAGGAAAGGCAGCCATCACAGCTGCGAAGCTGATGAATAAGGAGCCGACTGAGTTAGGAAAGCTCCCTTAAGTGTCCGGCTGGAACGGCATTCATTCCACCCTGCAATGATCTACACTAGCACAACATGTGCCCGGTGGCTGTCTCTCTACTCACCAGGTTGAGCCCCTGCGGTAGACAAGATCATTTCTCAACAAATATTCACTCCCTCCCCAACCCAGACCTCCACAGAAAGATTGTATCTCTCCACAGCTTGACCCCAAGCTCTGCGCTGCAGCTTGCTCGGGCTAAGGCATTCACAGACAGCATACTCACAAAGTCTCAACGAGAGCTTGCACACCTGAGTTTTCCCCCTGATAGTCCCGTCTTTGACCTCGAGAAGGACATGCCCCATGGCAGCTTGTGGAGCCTAGCTCAGCCTGCCCTCAGCCAGTCTCAGCCAGACCTCTTCACTCCCATTGAGTAGGCCCCTTTAACTCATTTTGAAATAGGTCTGAGCCTTCACTCTGTTGGCCAGGTATGTGTAACCCCAAGCAAACCACTTAACCGCTCTGGGCCTCAATTTTCCTCTTCTGTAAAACAGACGTATCAGATGGGATCAGTGGGTTCCAATATTTTCTCCACAAAAGGCCTCTTTTATTGTTTTTCTATTCAAAACACATTTGGGGGAAATTCTCTGTTACATGAAGAAAATGACTCTGTTGAATTATAATTGATTAATATAAATGAGAAAATCAAATTCATGTATAGCTAAGAGTAAAATGGGTGGAAAGACATGAAATAGTATCCCATTTAGGGTATTTGATTAGCACAAGCGAAAATAATCACAAGGTAGCCTACGGTTTGTATCATTGTTGTTCACTCTCTAAGTCATGTCAGGCTCTGCAACCCCGTGGACGGCAGCACAATATCCATGGAATCTTGTAAAATAATGAAATGAGCCCCAGAACCCTTCAAGACCGCTTCCCAGGGATCTGTGTTGGGGATTCTCCCAGACTTTTATACCTACAACTTTTCTGCTCAACGGTGTTTGCAGAGAGGGTCGTGCCTTCTCCAGAAGCAAAGGGATGTTCTTAGCAGGCAGATCTTCCCATGACCACGTGTCTTCATTGCCTCTTTCTGGACCAGCACACACGCATTCCCCTGACACACTGACCATTCTCCACACTCAGGACAACCCGCTAGTCCACTAAATTGTATTTTCTTTGTTGTCATTAGTTTGCTTTTCAAATTTGGGCTGCCAGCTTTCCCCTTTCCTTAACTCTCTCAGTTCTTCTGATTCTCATTTCTCTGCCCAATGTTTGACCCACTGCCCCCCGCCACAGCTGTCAGTGTGGGTCCCGCTGAAGGCAGACCCTGAGCCTCGAGTGCCCCTGGTTTCTCTGGGAGGTGACCCCTGGCAGCACAGTGAGGGCACAGGAAAGTGAGTCAGGGCAGGGCGGCATTAGCGGAAGGGTTACTGATGGATGTAACAGGGGTTCAGTGCCTCGGGGTCCTCTCTGACGAATGTGCTTCAAGGTTGTCCCACTGAAAGATAGGGGATCTGGGTGTGTACCCACCAAATCCCACCCTTCCTCACTCGAGGATTGCCCCTGGAGGCATTAAGTCGTGGCGTTGCTAGGCTGCCATGTGTGTGAGCTGACGCAGTCCCCATGGCTCTGGGGGACGTTGTCAGAGAGGAGAGAGGTGCAGAGGCTCAGGGTGCCCAGGGCCCAGCCAGCAAGCTGGAGATGGCTTTCAGGGCGAGCTGTGGACGGCGCCCCAGCAACACTGCCACCAGGCCATGGGCACTGCCAGAGCCCGAGCCCCGCGCTCTGTGGGCATCACGTGGTTGGCCTCCTCACTGATTCTGTGTGGCAGGTTTTACTCTTGCTCCCATTTCACAGATGAAGACAGCAAGGATTCGAGAGGCTGTATTCTTCCCGAAGTCACCTGACTCGTGACCGACACAAGCCGGATTAGACACCCGCCTGACTCCAGCCTGTGAGCGGCGGGCCACACCTCCTTCCCCTGCCCTGTTAATCCAGAGGCTCCACGAGCTCTGACCGCCCACACATCTCAGTCCCACGGCCCCTCTTGGCTCATGAGGGGACGGACGCCCACCACCTTCACTCCACAGCTCTGGAGAGTTCCACAAGCCTGCCCCCTCTGGGCCCCCCTGGAGGACAGACCCCTGCCATCCCTGGCCGTGTGGCCTTGCAGATGAGCGCAATTAGAGGGCAGAGCAGAGCAGCGTCGGGAAACACGGTTCTTGCCACAAGGGCTTTGTCGAGAATACCAGCCTCATGTGACCGGTGCCCGGGGAGCGAGGCAGGCGACCGCCATGCCTCCCGGGTCAGCGCCAGTTCCTCCTCCAACCGCATTTAAGAAGAGGCTTGCAGAAGAACAAAGAGCAGGCGGGCTGGATGACCGGCTGATCCTGGCCTGGCTGGTTAGGGTGATTCCAGGACAGACACTGATTAAGCTGCTTATGGTTTTGGCTCTGAACCCACAGAGCTCAAGGCAAAAGAAGAATGATCTGAGAGCCAGGCCCACGCGGAACCTTCAAACAGGGCTCGGAAGGCTGTGGCCAAGCCTGCCCAGCCCCCACGCCATCTGCCCCCGCCGCCTGGGAGCCTCCAGCTCAGTGATGCAGTGGGAGACGGGAGGACTCAGGGGGAGAGGGGCAGGCAGCAGGATCTGGGGTCACACTGCTGTCCTGTCACCAACTAGCCCATTTCCCAGGGCTCCCGTAGCAAAGTACGCCGAAGTGCCTGGCTTGAAAGACACAAAGCTCTCCCGCCACAGCTCTCAAGTCCACAGGTTCAAAATCGAGGTGTGGGTAGGGTGGAAGCCTCTTCAGCAGCCTCTGAAGTCTCCAGGGGACAGTACCGCTTGCGTCTTCCCCGCTTCCAGGGTTACGAGCCATCCTTGTGTCCTTGGTAAGCTGCACCCCTCCAAACTTTGCCTCCGTCTTCTCATGCCATTTATCTCTGTGCCCCAAATCCCCTCTTCTTATAAGCACTCTGATCATTGGATTAGGCCCCAGCCCAGCCCAGCAAGACCTCACCTCAACTGCGCCTGCTCACACCCTCCTTCCAAATAAAATCACCTTTCGGGGGTTAGGACTTGAGCGTGTATTTGGGGTTCACTCAAAGACACACAGCGGCCCCTTAGCATAAGTCTCCTCACCATCCTCCCCAGCAAAGGCCACTCAGAGTGCGTTCAGAGGACCAGTGCCAGGCTGGGCAGAAACTCCACAGCTGCATGACATGGCTGTGGCATGCGGTGTCACCGAACTGTCTTTGGTGAAGGGCTAGGTCTTTATGTTTCCACTTTTTCAGGGTTGGAACCATAGCCATGCCGGGCTGCTGCTTGCTGTCCAGGGAGATGAATCTGCTGAATGTGTTGATGTGGTGCTCTGGGTGTCACTCATACACACACATACACAGACACACACAGACACAGACACACAGACATATATACGCACACACACAGGCACACAGACACAGACACACACGGACACAGACACACAGACATATATACACAAACACACAGGCACACACACACACGCCCACAGACACACACACACACAGACACACACACACATATACACAAACACACAGGTACACATACACACACCCACAGACACACACCCACAGACACACACACACAGACACACACAGACACATATATACACACATAGGCATACACACACACACCCACAGACACACACACACAGATATACAGACACACACACAGACACACAC